>NC_138075.1:1329698-1712198 GCF_964212035.1 Myotis nattereri
GACAGGGGACCAGGAGTGTGGTCCCCGAGCTGTGTCCCAAGCACCCATCTCAGTGTCCTGGGTCCAGTGCCCCCCAGGTCTCCAAACACTGCCCTGAGGGTGGACGCTCACCCGGGGCACAGCCAGCTCAGCCCCATGGCCGTGCTATTGGGGTGAGCTCAGACCGGCGGGTACGGGGTCCCGTGACCTGGGACAGGGGTCAGGTGACCTGGGGCTGGCCTCCCAGCAGGCGTCCCCTCTGGCCACTCCTGGCACCAGCACCAGCACACGCAGAGCTCTGCTGCCCCCGTGTGGCCGTCAGCAGCATCACAGCCCGTGGTCAGCAGGAGGCTCTCCCCATCCTCAGGCTGGGCAGGTGGGGGCAGAGGGCAAAGGGCAGAGGGCAGGGCAGGGGCAGACAACATGAACAGCACCACCTGGGGTGCGGGGGGGGGGGTCTGCCTGAGCCCGTCAGGGGCAGGTGTGGGTCCCGCCCTCACCCCGCACCCTCTCAGGGGCGTGGCCTCTGGGTGCTGAGAACCACCTCCCCCTCCCAGGGAGGGTCAGCGGCTGCGGGCACAGGGCGTGTCTGCTGTCCTGACGGCTCCGGCCCAGCCCAGCCTGAGCTGGAGGCCTGAGGGGCTCGCTCGCCCCTGGTCAGGTGGGTGCTGTGCTCATCACTGCAGTTTGGGGGGACACTCCCCCAGGCGCATCCCCATGGCCCACAGAGTGACACCGAGGATCCATTCCCATCCTTCCCAGGCCCCCTTGCGGCAGGGCCCCGGGGGTAGGTCTGGGGGTCCTGGGGGGAGGCCTCTGGCAGCCGCAGGGCTGAGGCCACGCCCCCCGTCGCCCGCAGAGCCGGCTCGGGCGCCCCCTGGGGGCCCCGCGGCGCCATCGCGGTTCTACCATTTCCGCCCCGACCCTCCCACAGGCGGCTCCCGGCCAGTCCTGGGGTTCGGGCCTCAGAGGCGGCTCGGGGTGTGTGGGGGGAGGTCAGGGCCCTGGAGTCCCCGGAGCAAGGCTCTCTCATCAGTGATGTTTCTCTCCCGCTCCCTTCTCTCTGAAAACAATAAAAATACTTTTAAAAAAAGAGCCAGTGACAGGAGGCGCGGGGGGGGGGGGGGGGGCCGTTGTTAGAACCTGGGGTGTGGGCTCCGGGTGGGGGTCGCACGGAACGCAGGCGGGAGAGCACCTTCGGGCAAGTGTTTCCCAGTGGAGATGAGCGGCCAGGGGCCCCGCGCCCCACCTGCGCGGCTGGAACCCGAGCCCGCAGTCGGGCCGGAGGCTGAGGCCCAGCTCACCGGGCGGCTGGTACCCCCGAGGCCGCCCGGGGCGGCAGGCGCCCATCCCCTCCCGCGTCCCCGCGTGACTGTCCGTCTGCGCTGTGTCCTCACGGCCTCTTCCTCAGGGCACGACTCCCTGGGGATTGGGGCCCATGGGGTGCCTATGGATTGGGGGGCACCGTTCACTCTTCACACGCGCACACACACACACACATAGACGCACACACACATGCACACACGCGCACACACACACACACATAGACGCACACACATGCACACGCGCGCGCGCACACACACATAGACGCACACACATGCACACACGCGCACACACACACATAGACGCACACACATGCACACGCGCGCGCGCGCGCACACACACACACACATAGACGCACACGCACATGCACACACGTGCAATGCAGCTCCTGGCATTTTGGATGAGAACAGGGTTGAGAAGGATCCGGACAGAAGGGCAGGTGGCCGGGCACCGGCGGGCAGGGGCGGGCCAGTCTGGGGGCAGTCGGGGCTCCGTGGGCTCAGGCCACTGGCCAATCCTCCCTGGGTCACTGCCCTGAACACCAATCCCATCCCCTTGACCAGACAGCAGGCTGGTGCTCCCCCTGGCGGCCGTTCTGCGCTATTGCACAGGCTCCAGGCTCCCCCCAGGGCCCGCCTGTGACAGGCTGGACTCCCTGCTGGAGAGGCCCCGGGTGGGGGCCTTGGAGTCCGTCCTCCTCCAAGTGACCCGTCCGTGCCCCGAGGGCCAGGGTGGCTGGAGCCAGCGTGCATCCCGGACCTCAGCTGCAGGTCCCGGAAGCTCTGAGGGGCCCTCCTTCTCTCGGGGGCAGAACCAGCAGGAGGGGCAGCAGCCGCCTTTCCAATTCTGAAGGCGATGACGCACCACGTTTGCTCCAAAGCTGAGGGCAACGTGCTCACCTCCAACGTGGGCCCCTGGGAGCAGCAAACCCACACCGCATGCAGGGGCGAGCGCCTGGGAAGCGCCCCCTGGGGGTCCCATAGACCCTGCAACCTGGAATGTGAGTCCCCTGTCACCTCAGACCGGGACCCTCCTGGCCGCCTCCAGCTGACCTGCCCCTGGAGGCCCGAGTGGCCCCGGGCCCAGGCTGTCTCCCTGGCAGGCACCAGGCACCCGCCTCCTGCCACACTGGGTCCCCACCGCAGAGGTGCCCAGGACGGGACAGGGGACCAGGGGTGTGGTCCCCGAGCTGTGTCCCAAGCACCCATCTCAGTGTCCAGGGGCCCTTGCCCCCAGGTCTCCAAACACTGCCCTGAGGGTGGGCGCTCACCCGGGGCACAGCCAGCTCAGCCCCATGGCCGTGCTATTGTGGTGAGCTCAGCCTGCAGCCGGGCGGGGGCGGGGTCAGGTGACCTGTGGCTGGCCTCCCAGCTGATGCCCCCTCTGGCCCACTCCTGGCCCCCAGGCCCAGCACAGCAGCTCTGAGCTGCACACCAGCACCAGCACTCGCAGCGCTCTGCTGCCCCCATGCGGCCGTCAGCAGCATCGCAGCCCGTGGTCAGCAGGATGCTCTTCTCAGCTGGGGAAGGTGGGAACAGAGGGCAGGGGGAGGGGCAGATGACATGGACTGCACCACCTTGGGGGGTGGTGGTCCTTAGACTGGGGCTGGGCTGTCAGTGGCAGTTCTGGGGTCCGGTGACCTGGGACAGGGGTCAGGTGACCTGGGACAGGGGTCAGGTGACCTGGGGCTGACCTCCCCATAAGCTCCCTCTGGCCCACTCCTGGCCCCCAGGCCCAGCACAGCAGCTCTGAGCTGCACACCAGCACCAGCACTCGCAGGGCTCTGCTGCCCCCGTGTGGCCGTCAGCAGCATCGCAGCCCGTGGTCAGCAGGAGGCTCTTCCCAGACCTCTGGCTGGGCAGGTGGGGCAGGTGGGGCAGAGGGAGGGGCAGAGGGAGGAGCAGACATGGACAGCACCACCTGGGGGTGGAGGAGTGTCTGGTTCAGCCTTGGCCCAGGGCCGGGCCCCGTCAGTGGGCAGTTCTGGGTTCGGGCGTCGCCCCCACCTTCTCAGGGCAGTGGCCTCTGGGTCCTTACAGAGGGGCAGTGGCTGCGGGCACAAGGCGTGTCTGCTGTCCTGATGCTCCAGGCCCAGTCCGGCCTGAGGGGGCCACTCTGCTCCCCGGTCAGGTGGGTGCTGTGCTCATCACTGCAGTTTGGGGGACACTCCCCAAGGCCCGTCCCCCTGGCCCAGAGGGACATCGGGATCCACCCCGCATCCTCTCCCAGGCTCCCTTTCGGCAGGTCCTGGGAGGCGGCCATTCCTGGGGGGCCCCTAGGAGCACGTGTTTCAGCACCGGGTGTGGGGCCACAGCCCCTGGAGGCTGCACCCATCGCTCCGTGACCAGCGACACTGCAGCTCGGGCGCCCCCTGGTGGCCGCTCTGTGCGCCGCACCTCCTCCCGGCCAGGCGGCCTCTGAGCTCAAGGGGACCTGCCTGTCACCTCGCACCCCGCCCTACGCCCCTCCGGAGCCCGGACACCGAAAGGAGCAGGCACCGCGGGGCGGGGGGGTGGGGGGGGGGTGAGGGGCTTCGGAGACAGACCAGGCCCCGCACACGCCTGGGGGCGCTCACCTGGCGGAAAGCCAGGACCACGTGCACTTACCTGGTCACAGGTCCTCCCCGGACCCGACCCAACTCCTGAGCTCCCGGGCCGGAGCCGCAAAACTAAGTCAACGCAGATGCCCGCGCGTCAGTCACTGAATAAACTGCACCTGGGCCTGGCCGGTGTCTGACGGTCAGAGCCTCCGCCTCCAACCAACAGGGCCGGGTTCTGAGCTGCAGGCTCATCACAGGCGCCAGCGGGGGCGCAGGAGGCAGCCGATCCGTGACTCTCTGTCATCGTGGATGGTTGTGTATTTCTCTCCCTCTCTCTCCTTCTCTCTGAAACCAATAAAAATACTTTTTAACAAAGAGCCAGTGCCAGGAGGCGCTCGGGGGGTTAGGGCCGTTGTTGGAACCTGGGGTGTGGGCTCCGGGTGGGGTCAGTGCTGTGACTAAAGGGCACCGCAGGCGGGAGAGGACCTTCGGGAAAGAGAGTTCCACGGTGGAGACGAGCGATGAGACCGGCCCAGGGGCCCCCAGGCGGCTGGAACCGGAGCCCGCAGTCGGGCCGGAGGCTGAGGCCCAGCTCACGGGCCGGGCTGGTTCCCTCGAGGCCGCCCTGGGCAGCAGGCGACCATCCCCTCCCGCGTCCCCACGTGACTGTCCGTCTGCACTCTGTCCTCACGGCCTCTTCCTCAGATCACGACTCCCTGGGGATTGGGGCCCATGAGGTCCCCCCATTTCACCTCCATCACCTCTTTACGGCCCCTCTCCGTATACAGCCGCGGGCAGCGTCCTGGGTTAGGACTTCAGTCTATGGATTTGGGGGCACCGTTCAGCTCTTCACACACACACACACTCACACACACACACGCACACACATACACACACACTCACACACATTCACACACACACACATACACACACTCACACACACTCACACACACACGTGCACTGCAGTTCCTGGCATTTTGCATGAGAACAGGGTTGGGAAGGATCCGGACAGAAGGGCAGGTGGCCGGGCACCGGCGGGCAGGGGCGGGCCAGTCTGGGGGCAGTCGGGGCTCCGTGGGCTCAGGCCACTGGCCAGTCCTCCCTGGGTCACTGCCCTGAACACCAATCCCATCCCCTTGACCAGACAGCAGACTGGTGCTCCCCCTGGCGGCCGTTCTGCGCTATTGCACAGGCTCCAGGCTCCCCCCAGGACCCGCCCATGACAGGCTGGACTCCCTGCTGGAGAGGCCGCGGGTGGGGGCCTTGGAGTCCGTCCACCTCCAAGTGACCCGTCCGTGCCCCGAGGGCCAGGGTGGCTGGAGCCAGCGTGCGTCCCGGACCTCAGCTGCAGGTCCCGGAAGCTCTGAGGGGCCCTCCTTCTCTCAGGGGCAGAACCAGCAGGAGGGGCAGCAGCCGCCTTTCCAATTCTGAAGGCGATGACGCGCCACCTTTGCTCCAAAGCTGATGGCAACGTGCTCACCTCCAACGTGGGCCCCTGGGAGCAGCAAACCCACACCGCGTGCAGGGGCGAGCGCCTGGGAAGCGCCCCCTGGGGGGTCCCATAGACCCTGCAACCTGGAATGTGAGTCCCCTGTCACCTCAGACAGGGACCCTCCTGGCCGCCTCCAGCTGACCTGCCCCTGGAGGCCCGAGTGGCCCCGGGCCCAGGCTGTCTCCCTGGCAGGCACCAGGCACCCGCCTCCTGCCCCACTGGGTCCCCACCGCAGAGGTGCCCAGGACGGGACAGGGGACCAGGAGTGTGGTCCCCGAGCTGTGTCCCAAGCACCCATCTCAGTGTCCTGGGTCCAGTGCCCCCCAGGTCTCCAAACACTGCCCTGAGGGGGGATGCTCACCCGGGGCACAGCCAGCTCAGCCCCATGGCCGTGCTATTGGGGTGAGCTCAGCCTGCAGCCGGGCGGGTACGGGGTCAGGTGACCTGGGCTGGCCTCCCAGCTGATGTCCCCTCTGGCCCACTCCTGGCCCCCAGGCCCAGCACAGCAGCTCTGAGCTGCACACCAGCACCAGCACTCGCAGAGCTCTGCTGCCCCCGTGTGGCCGTCAGCAGCATCGCAGCCCGTGGTCAGCAGGATGCTCTTCTCAGCTGGGGAAGGTGGGAGCAGAGGGCAGGGGGAGGGGCAGAGACATGGACAGCACCATGGGGGAGGGGGGGGCTTAGACTGGGGCTGGGCTGTCAGTGGCAGTTCTGGGGTCCGGTGACCTGGGACAGGGGTCGTGTGACCTGGGACAGGGGTCCGGTGACCTGGGACAGGGGTCGGGTGACCTGGGACAGGGCTCAGGTGACCTGGGGCTGACCTCCCCATAAGCTCCCTCTCGCCCACTCCTGGCCCCCAGGCCCAGCACAGCAGCTCTGAGCTGCACACCAGCACCAGCACACGCAGCGCTCTGCTGCCCCCGTGTGGCCGTCAGCAGCATCGCAGCCCGTGGTCAGCGGGAGGCTCTTCCCAGACCTCTGGCTGGGCAGGTGGGGCAGGTGGGGGCAGAGGGAGGGGCAGAGGGAGGGGCAGACTTACCTGGTCACAGGGCTTCCCCGGCCCGACCCAACTCCTGAGCTCCCGGGCCGGAGCCGCAAAACTAAGTCAACGCAGATGCCCGCGCGTCAGTCACTGAATAAACTGCACCTGGGCCTGGCCGGTGTCTGATGGTCAGAGCCTCCGCCTCCAACCAACGGGGCCGGGCTCTGAGCTGCAGGCTCATCGCAGGCGCCAGCGGGGGGCAGGGGGCAGCCAGTGGCTGTCTCTCCCTCTCGCTCTCCTCCCCACCCTCCCCCCACTCTCTCCACGAGGCCTGGATGTGTACACGCGTGTATGCGCCTGCACATGGGGAGGAGCCCAGTCTCCCTGAGAGAAGCCACGTCCTTGAGGCAGAGGCCCGCCCGCTCGGAGGAGCAGTCCCCACCCCAGGGGTGGGCTGCGGGGTGCGCCCCTCCAGGCCACAGTGTGCTGGGAAGGGGGCGCTCCCGTCCCGGTGCAGGACCGACCGCACACCTCGGCCAGGGACCACGGCCAACGTCACGGTGACCGTCCACACGGACCACGTGGCCACACCAGCCGTGTGCAAACCCCGCGGGAACACCTGCCGGGCCCTGGGAGCGGCCAGGTCCCCCCACACCAGGCGCCTGGGTGCGGACCGGACGGCGCCCGCGTCCCGGGAGGCCCTGGGACCCTGGGACGGGCCGGACAGGACACGGGCTGAAAGGCGAGGAGACCTGGGGAACGGCAGCTTCCAGGCGGCGACACATCCCTCCCGGCCCGCGGGTGGGGCACCGGGCCCCAGTGACGCTGCAGGAGGTCACATCAGGGACACCGGGCGTGAGGCTCCCCCAGGTAGGCGGGGTGCCCGCGGAGACGGCAGCCGCAAGCATGGGGTCCGGGAGCCCCCTTGTGGCCGTCCCGCGGCGTTGCATGTTCTGCCGGCCGCACCCAGGCCAGCGGGGCTCCCCGGCAGGTGAGCTTCATGGGGGGTCCCATCGGCCAGAACCTGTCCCCGCTCCGACAGCCCCTCCCACCCGCTCTGCCTGCGCCCGCGAAGCCCACCCGTGACCCCGTCTCCCACGTGCAGAGCCACAGGCGTGTCCCCAGGGCGGGAAGGTGCGGCCTGTGCGGGCAGCCACGTGGCCCGGCTGCAGCCTCGCTGAGGTCTGCCAGCCCCTCTCGGGTCTCCGGCGCCAGCACCACCCCCCACCCCCCCACCCCCCCACCCCCCACCCCCCACCCCCCACCCCCCCCACCCCCCACCCCATCCCCGGCGGCCCGGCTGAGGCACCACAGGTTAGAGACACTGGTGAGTTCCCAGCACTGTGCGCCCCCAATCAGCCCCCGTGACCCCTCCCTGTTCACCTGAGGCTATAAAGAATGAACAGAGCCCGGCGGCGGGGCTCCGTGCGGAGGGTCCACCTATGAACCAGGAGGTCAGGGTTCGATTCCCAATCAGGGCACCTGCCTGGGTTGCGGGCTCGATGCCCAGTGGGGGGCGTGCAGGAGGCAGGTGATCCATGATTCCCTCTCATCAGTGATGTTTCTCTCTCCCTCTCCCTTCCTCTCTGACATCAATAAGAATATATTTTTAAAAATAAAAAGGAGTAGAGAGTCCCTGAGCGCCCCCGCGTGGCCAAGAGGCTGTGAGGCGGCGCAGCTCCCCCGGTGAACCCGCGCGGGCTGTTCAGTGAAGGGGCCCGGCCAGCACGCCTGCTCCGTGTGCAGCTCACACGCGGTTGCTTCAATCTCCCGACGGAGGGAAGGTGTGGCCTGCAGGGAGCCCACAGCACGGCCGTGGAGGTTGTTGGCGCTCTCTCCCAAACACCGTGAAACGAGGACTCGGACCACAGCAGCCAATGCGGGCCTGCCCTTCCCACACCGGGCTGTCCTCGGCCTGTCCCCTGGGCGGCTCATGTAATCCCCACAGTCCCCAGCTTAGAGGGGAAACTGAGGCAGCCCCAGCGTCTGTCCTCGCGGCCCAGTCTGACCCCACCACGGAGAGGCAAACTCTGAGCTCCGCAGCTGGCAGGAACCCTGAGCACGGGGCTGGCGATGCCCGACTCCCAGGCGATGCCCGACTCCCTGGTGACAGTGACGGTGAGGCACCTGAGGCCTGGGCGGGGCCAGCTCCCACGCGCCCGGAGTGGGGCTGCCTCTCCCGTAGGACCATCCCCCTCTGGGGTGTTGGCAGGGATGGCTGCCCAGACAGCTGTTACCACGTCTGGATTCTGTCCTCCGGCGCCTCTTGTCTGTGAGGCCTGTGAGGAGCTGGAACTGCCCTCACCTGGGGGCACTGCAGGGCACACGCCACCTGCCGGCCACACGCCTCCTCCCGGCCACACGCCACCTGCCGCCCACACGCCACCTCCCGGCCACACGCCACCTGCCGCCCACACGCCACCTGCCGGCCACACGCCACCTCCCGGCCACACGCCTCCTCCCGGCCACACGCCACCTCCCGGCCACACGCCTCCTCCCGGCCACACGCCTCCTCCCGGCCACACGCCACCTCCCGGCCACACGCCTCCTCCCAGACACACGCCACCTCCCGGCCACACGCCACCTCCCGGCCACACGCCACCTGCCGGCCACACGCCTCCTCCCAGACACATGCCTCCTCCCAGCCACACGCCACCTCCGGGCCACACGCCACCTCCGGGCCACACGCCTCCTCCCAGACACACGCCTCCTCCCGGCCACACGCCACCTCCCAGTCACACGCCACCTCCCGGCCACACGCCTCCTGCCAGCCACACGCCACCTCCCGGCCACACGCCACCTGCCGCCCACACGCCACCTGCCGGCCACACGCCTCCTCCCGGCCACACGCCACCTCCCAGTCACACGCCACCTGCCAGCCACACGCCCCTCCCTCCTCCCTGACCTCACCTCTCCCCTGACCTCTCTCCACTCCCAGGAATCCTCAGGCCCCACAGCCCACCTCCCTGCTGCTTGACACCCAACTTCCTTCCATGCTCTCGCCCGGCTGCCCGGTGTCCTCACAGTGACCTCCCTCAGCTCCGACCCCGTCGCACCACCACCCACTTAGAACAGGACGGGCGGGGACCCTGCTCTCAGAGCCCAAACCCCACCCCTACCCACGCCACCCACGGCCCAGCGCCCACCATGCCTGGTTCAGCCCCGACACCCCAGGGTGTCCCTCCCAGTGGGGTGTCCCTCCCAGCGGGGTGTCATTCCCAGTGGGGTGTGTCTCCTAGCGGGGTGTCCCTCCCAGCGGGGTGTCCCTCCCAGCGGGGTGTCCCTCCCAGCGGGGTGTCATTCCCAGTGGGGTGTCCCTCCCAGCGGGGTGTCCCTCCCAGTGGGGTGTCCCTCCCAGCGGGGTGTCATTCCCAGTGGGGTGTCCCTCCCAGCGGGGTGTCCCTCCCAGCGGGGTGTCCCTCCCAGCGGGGTGTCATTCCCAGTGGGGTGTCCCTCCCAGCGGGGTGTCCCTCCCAGCGGGGTGTCCCTCCCAGCGGGGTGTCATTCCCAGTGGGGTGTCCCTCCCAGCGGGGTGTCATTCCCAGCGGGGTGTCCCTCCCAGTGGGGTGTGTCTCCTAGCGGGGTGTCCCTCCCAGTGGGGTGTCCCTCCCAGCGGGGTGTCCCTCCCAGCGGGGTGTCCCTCCCAGTGGGGTGTCCCTCCCAGCGGGGTGTCATTCCCAGCGGGGTGTCCCTCCCAGCGGGGTGTCCCTCCCAGCGGGGTGTCATTCCCAGTGGGGTGTCCCTCCCAGCGGGGTGTCATTCCCAGCGGGGTGTCCCTCCCAGTGGGGTGTGTCTCCTAGCGGGGTGTCCCTCCCAGTGGGGTGTCCCTCCCAGCGGGGTGTCCCTCCCAGCGGGGTGTCCCTCCCAGTGGGGTGTCCCTCCCAGCGGGGTGTCATTCCCAGCGGGGTGTCCCTCCCAGCGGGGTGTCATTCCCAGCGGGGTGTCCCTCCCAGCGGGGTGTCATTCCCAGTGGGGTGTCCCTCCCAGCACCTGACAGTCCTGGTCCTTCCTCCGGGTCCTCCGCTCAGTCTGGCTCCCGGACAGCCCTCCCACAGGGCCGGGGACGGGCGGTCTCTGCCTGGGCGCAGCATCAGGGCCGGGGAGGGCGGGCAGCTGACCTCCACTGGGACCAGGGAGCTGAGGAGAAAGGGGACGGAGGCCCCAGGGACCAGCAGCCAGCCCTCTGGTGTCTGACCCCCACGGCCACCACGGAAGCCAGGGAGGGCAGGCCTCTTCCCAAGGCAGATGCAAAGGGCAAGCGCTTCTGGCCACAATCAACAAAGGCCCCGGTCCCAGCCCTGCAGGGCCACAGCTCCAGCTCATGGGAACCGTGGGGCCTCGTCTGCGGCCTCAACTGGGCCTCACCTGGGCCTCACCTGGGGCCTCACCTGGGCCTCACCTGCAGCCTCACCTGGGCCTCACCTGCGGCCTCACCTGGGCCTCACCTGGGCCTCACCTGCAGCCTCACCTGGGCCTCACCTGGGCCTCACCTGCAGCCTCACCTGGGCCTCACCTGGGCCTCATCTGCAGCCTCACCTGGGCCTCACCTGGGCCTCACCTGTGGCCTCACCTGGGCCTCACCTGTGGCCTCACCTGGGCCTCGCCTGGGCCTCACCTGGGCCTCACCTGTGGCCTCGCCTGGGCCTCACCTGCAGCCTCACCTGGGCCTCACCTGGGCCTCGCCTGGGCCTCACCTGCAGCCTCACCTGGGCCTCACCTGGGCCTCGCCTGGGCCTCACCTGCAGCCTCACCTGGGCCTCACCTGGGCCTCACCTGGGCCTCATCTGCAGCCTCACCTGGGCCTCACCTGGGCCTCACCTGTGGCCTCACCTGGGCCTCACCTGTGGCCTCACCTGGGCCTCGCCTGGGCCTCACCTGGGCCTCACCTGTGGCCTCGCCTGGGCCTCACCTGCAGCCTCACCTGGGCCTCACCTGGGCCTCGCCTGGGCCTCACCTGCAGCCTCACCTGGGCCTCACCTGGGCCTCGCCTGGGCCTCACCTGCAGCCTCACCTGGGCCTCACCTGGGCCTCAGAGGCACAGTCGGAGGGCACTTGGGCCATGAAACCAGTCAGGACAGAGCAGGGCCACGGTCCTGGGTGAGAGACCAGCGTGGCCAGGGAGGGAGCGACCACCACGGAGGGCCAGCCAGGTGGACTGGGGTGCCCCGGGGTCGGTGAGCCCCACCTTCTCTATCTTGGGAGGAAGCCGAGCTGGGGGACACCAGCTCCCACCTGACAGGGCAACAGGGAGCCTCAGGAAGGGCTGACCCCCCCCCCAGTGTCCCCATAGCTGCCCCCGACCCAGGGCAGTGAGGCTGCTCCCAGCGAGGCTGCACCAGGTGGGACCCCGAAAGAGGCAGCCGGGAGATCGGGGCAGACCCTCCTGACCCCACGCTCTGAGCCTGAGGTCACGGCCCCTCCCTGTCCCTATGGGGCTCCCCAGGGCAGACCAGCAGGGGGCGGGGGCGCTGGCTTGGCCCCGACACTCAGAGCAACAGGAGCTGGCCCTGCAGGCCTCGCCCTGGTCCTCCCCAGGCCTCACCCTCCTGAGACCTCACCACACACTGTCCCGCTCACGGGGCAGCCCCTCACGCTCTCCGAGCCGGCCGGTCTTCCCAAGCGGCTCCCACTGACCCCACGGCTGCCCCCCGCCCCGCCCCGCACTCCCCCAGGCCACTTGCTCCAGGCTCTGCACACCAAGGAGGCGGTCGGCCTGCTCCCCACTTGGGCTCCGCTGCCCGAGCTGCTGCCTGGAGGTGTCGAAGGGCCAGGCCCGGGACGGGTGCAGCCATGGCCTCGTCCCTGCACAGAGGAAAGTGATCCCAGAGGCCAGCTGGCTGAGGAATAGACATTCCCACACCCAGCCAGCGTGGCTCAGTGGTTAAGCAGCAACCTATGAACCAGGAGGTCAGGGTTTGAGTCCCTGTCAGGGCACAGGCCCGGGTTGCAGGCTCCACCCCCAGTGTGGGGCGTGCAGGAGGCAGCCAATCAATGATTCGCTCTCTCTCTCCCTCTCCCTTCCTCTCTGAAATCAATACAAACATATCAATTTTAAAAAAAGAGCAGGTGACTCCGAGGCCAAACCCCGGTGGCAGTGGGGACGGAGGGGGGATGCAGGGGGTGACGCTGCCACCTGCCCACGGGCTCCCTGTGACCTTCCAGCCACACCTGAACCGCTGCTGGAGGAAAGGCTCCAGGGACCCCTCCGTGCCCCAGCCCAGCCTCTGAGAGTGGTTGGTACAGACCCTCAGGGGTCAGGGGTCAGGGGCCTGGGCCTTGCCATGGGGACCTGCCCCGGCTCCACCCTGCTCCAGGCCCCTTGACATGTGTAACCCCTCGGTCACCCTGCAGGCACCCCAGCCAGGGCGACAGCCCCCAGAGGCCACCGGACCCCCTGGGTCTGACAGGCGCCCAGGTCACACCACCATGCAGGGGCCCCGGCGGAGGCCAGGTAAGCTCTGCAAGTGGACATCAGTGCCCTGTCCTCCATGCCCCTCTGGGCACCAGGCTGCCTGGGCCAGGGCTGCTGCAGGCGCCAGGGAGTCTGCGCCCGGGCCAGGCGGGGTGAGGTGAGGCCGGGCTCCAGATTCTTGGCCTCAGGCTGCAAGGGCCCAACTGGGGGGCCCTCGGGCACCTCAGCAGAATCAGGGGCTTGGAGATCCGCTGGGCCTGAGAGGCGGGGCAGGGACATGGGCCCGGGACACTGGGGGTGAGTCTGGGTTGGCATTAGGGTGCCCCTGGGGATGGGGACAGTTGAGATTGGAGAGGGCTCTCTGCCCGCCCCCAACTCCCCTAGGAGCCCCCTCCCCCCCAGCATCACTCTCTCACACACACCCCACCCCCCTCCCCAGGACGCAAACAGGCAGCAGTGAGACTTTGGGTACAAAACTGTAAACATGAGTCTTTAAAATGACAGAGGCCTCTTGGCCCCAACTCTGAGCCACAGGCCCCCAGGAGGGACCCCAGGGACCAGACCTCCCGCCCCCGCTGTCTTCCCTTCCCTCCCAGGCGCCCGCAGGCAGGGGACGGCCTTCCCCTCCGCACAGCCGCTGCTCTGGGGCGGGCTCCTGAGCGGGACGGGGCTGAGGTCCGGGGTCCGAGGGTCCCTGAGAGGAAGCAGCAGCTGCAGACCGGCGCTCCGAGCACCGGCCCGTGGGGAGCCCGCCCCACCCCTTCCATGCACACCGCACACCCCACCAGCCACGGTCTCCGCGCCGCCCCCGCGGGGGTGTGGGGGGAGGGTGCGGGCGGGCAGGCCCTGTCACGTGTCCAGAGCGTCGCGCGTGGGCGAGGGCGCGCGGGGGCGGCCCGGCGGGCCATGTAGCGGCGCGGGAAGCGGCCCCGAGGCGCGGCGCTGCGAGGGCGGCGGCGGCTGCAGCTCCAGGGCGAGCGCGGGCGGCGGGAAGTCGCGCACCTGGCGGCGGTACTCCAGGAAGGTGCAGGCCTTGGTGGCCAGCGCCACCACGTTCTTGCCGACGAAGATGGCCGAGACGCGGCTGTCCCGGGACAGCGCCAGGCTGGCGGCGCGCGCCAGCACGGCCACCACGTTGACGGTGACGAGGCTGAGCACGGGGTAGAGCATCATCTTCTGCGGCGCGATGTGCTCGCCCTGCATGCTGACCTCGCTGAGCGCCACGCAGGGCAGCACGAGCAGCAGCATGTAGCAGTAGAAGAAGGTCAGGCCCTCGGCCCACAGCGGCAGCCCGGTGCGCGGCGGCTCCCACAGGCCGGCCTGCATGTCCAGCAGGTCCAGCAGGTCCAGCGCCACCCAGAAGAGGCGGCCGCGCAGGTCCTCGCGCTTGCGGAAGGTGCGCACGTACTCCATGCGGTCGAGCGCCACGAGCAGCAGGAAGAGGCCGGGCACGCACACCGACAGCAGCAGCGTCAGGGCCTTGCGCGCCACCGGGTCCCCCGCGCCGCGCCGCGCCGCCTTGTAGTTCTGGAAGATGAAGTAGAGCTTGATCTCCAGCACGAAGACGTACAGGAACCAGAGGACCATGGCGTAGCCGCGCCGGGCCGTGCGCACCTCGGCGCCCACCCACACGGCCAGGTAGCGCAGCACCAGCAGGAAGCACACGTCGCCCACCAGCACGATGATGCACACGCCGATCTTGCGCGGGCCCTGGTTCTGCTGCACCAGGTAGGCGTCCATGACCGCCATGCTGCCCACGATCACCAGCGTGGTCAGGCACACGTGCCGCCGGTCCGGGGGCGGCAGCACCATGGTGGGCCGCCCGGACCCCGGCCTGGGGGCGCGCGGCCCCCGCGAAAGGCGGGGCGAGGCCCGGCAGCGGCGGCGCTCAGCCCGCGGACATGGCGCCGCGGGGCCCGTCCAGCCGCCCCGAGGGCGCCACGGCTCCCGGCCCGCGAGCTCGGAACCTGGGGAGACCAGAGAGGAAAGGTCAGAGCGCGGAGGAGCGGCCTCCCCCCCCCGCCCCGCCCGCGCCCTCGGTGGCTCGCGCGCGCGCCCAGGCGCGTCCCGGCCCCGGAGTCGGCCGCACGGCCCCCAGGGGGCGCTGCAGCCCCACCGGAGACCCGCGCTCTCCTTCCCGCCTCCGCCGGCCAAGGAACGGAACGGAAGTGGCTTCTCCACGCCGCGCGCGCACGCGTCCCCCGGGCCCGGTGGTTCATCCCTGCCGAGCCCACGCCGCCATCCCTCCGGCCCTGGCGGCCTAGGCCCCACGCCTGAGGCCGTTCCCGCGGGGACCCGGGCGTCCTCTCTCCCCGCGCCGCGCCGGGCGGGCCTGCGCCCTTGGGGAGTGGGGAGGCCCAGGCCCCATCCTGAGAGCCGGGGTTCTGACCCAGGACTGAGAGGCGTCCAAGTACAGAGGGTTCCATCCCGCAAGCCTCTCCAAGCCTCCCTGCCCAGCCCTGCATCCTCCCTGCCCGGCCGACTGGTCTCCCCGGGGCCCACCCTCCACGGGCATGAGGACCGTTCTCTGCGCTGCTCCCACCACGGCTGCACAGCCTTGGAGGCGGGCGTCCTGGCCGCAGCCCCTGCCCCTGGCCCTGCCCAGCACACCCCGCGGCCTGCGCACTGTGGAGCGGCCCCTGCACCCCCTCCCCTGCACCTTCACGCAAGACTCAGGTTGGGGTCCGCAGCTCGGGGCCTTCCGCACCCCTGGCACCAGTTGCTGTGGCTGCGCTGGTTGGGGTCCCACACCGGGCGGAGGGTCGCAGCCCCGGGCCGGCTCACTCCCGGGGGACACGGAGGCCCGCGCGCCCTCACGCACCCAGAGTCACTCGCAGACTCACTTCCCGCCGCGACCCTCGCCCCCTCCCCTCCACGGCGCCCGGCCCAGGGCGCTGTTCACTGTCGTGTCTGGACAGGAACATAAAGTGTGATGCCACCCGTACCTGGGGAGCAATGCTGGGCCTGCTCCGATGACCACGCGGCCCTCAATGATGGGGGGACCCCCCAGGGACCCCAGCACTCAGCTCACACCTGCAGTAGAGGGTGCCGCTGCCTCCCCGCCGTCATGCGCCCCTGCTCCCCACCCAGACACACCCCCTCTGCTCCCCCCGCTGGGCGGACAAGCTTGGCCCAGGGAGCCCCCCACACACACCAGGACCCCCTCTGGCTGCGGCGGCGGCCTGGGCATCCCCCCCCCACCCCCGCTCAGCGGGGCCAACGAGCCAGAGCAGCACCCCGCCCCCCGCCCCCCGCTCCCGCACCGCTAACCCCTTCCCGCATCCACTCCCCCGATCCCTCCGCACCCGAGCGGGACCCCATCCCCAGGCGAGCGCGCGGAGCCGGCCTGGTCCCTGCGCGCACAGCCCAGAAGGGCCTGAACCCCCCGCCGCTGGCCCGGCCCCCGCCCTCCCGCCCCGGCTGCCGCGTCGCCGGGTCCCACACGCCCTCCGCCCCGAACTCACAGCCGGCCCCGGGCCTCTCGCCCGCCAGCCCCGCGCTCTGCTCCCCGGCACCAGCCTCCGTGCCCACGAGGGGGGAACCAGGGCTGCGCCCCGACCGCCCCACCAGACCGAGGTCCGAGGCGGGGCTGCGCCTCGCTGCTGCGCCCAGGCCTCCGCGCGCCCGCGCCCCACCGCCCCCGCCGCCGCCAGTGCGAGCGCCCGGCCCGGCTCCCGCCCCGCTCCACGGACGCGCCCGCCCGCACCTACCCGCCCCCGGTCGGATGCTGCGCCCCGCGGGCCCAGAGTCTCCGCCGGGACCAGGCCGCCTCCTCCGCGGTCCGCTCCGCTGCGGCCCCGACCCCGCCCGAGGCCCCGCCCCGCGCCCCACGAGCCCGGCCGCCGCGGGGATGGGGTCCGGCGCCGTTGCCACGGCGACAGCACTGCGCAGCGGCAGCGCGGGCGGCACTGGGGAGCCGGACACCCCGGTCCACGCGCAGGCCCGGAACCCGCCTCACCCGCAGCCCTGACACGGCCGGAGGGGGCGTCTTGAAATCCCGCAGCAGCCCCAGCCCCGACCGCCCACACGGTGCCCCCCTCGCCCGCGTCAGCAGGCCCGTGGGCGCCCGTTCCGCTCGCGGAGCTGACCCCGCCGAGGGCGCCGGGCTGGCCGCTGAGCCTCTGCAGGGGGCGCTCGGTGACCCCCCCATTGGGTTACGCACTGAGCTCCGTGACCCTTTCTGAGGTGCATCCGATGTGTGTTCAAGGGAGGGGTCTGTTGTGGGTACACTGTGGCCCCAAACAGACACGCCCCCGCCCGCCCCCGCGCGCGGGCCCTTCTTTGGAAAGACTGCTGACTCTTGGATATAGCGGTTCCCCGTAAAGGAAGAATTTTTTAAATGTATTTTTATTGGTTTCAGAGAGGAAGGGAGAGGGAGAGAGAGAAACATCAATGACAAGAGCAGGTCTCTGATCAGCTGCCTCCTGCACGCCCACACGGGATGGGGCGCCACCCAGGCCTGTGCCCCGGCCGGGATGGAACGGAGACCCGGCTCAGGTCAGCGCTGGGCCGGCGGGCGGGCGGCGCCTGCGGCTCTTGCAGGTATTCCTGAGTATTTCATTCTCCTCGATGCCGCTGTACATGGGAGCGTTCTCTGGGTCTCTGGGCTGCTGGGGAGCGGAGGCGCCGTGGATTTCTGCCTGTGGCTCTTGTATCCTGCAGCCTTACTGAGCTCGCTGACTCCTCCTATCGCTGGGGTGCGGATCCCGCACCGTGGCCTCTACACGGGATCCCGGGCCTGCGAATAGAGGTGTTTCGTTTCTTCCTGGTGCCTTGCAGGTCTGGCTCCTGCTCATCGCCCTGGCTGGGCCCTCGGTGCAGGGCCCAGTGGGAGTGGAGAGGGTGAGGCCTGCCTTGAGCTGGTCTTGGGGGGAGGCGTTGAGTCCGGCTCCCCCCAGCATGCCGGGAGCTGCAGAGTGGGGCAGATTCCTTTCGGTGGAGGAGCTCCCCTTCTGGTCCACCAGTTAACTTGAACTAACGTAGCCCGGCCAGTGCATCACCCTATGAACCAGGAAGTCACAGGTTCGATTCCCAGTCAAGGGCACATGCCCAGGTTGCAGGCTCGATCCCCAGTGTGGGGTATACAGGAGGCAGCTGATCAACGGTTCTCTCTCATCACTGATGTTTCTATCTCTCTCTCCCTCTCCCTTCCTCTCTGAAATCAATAAAAATTTATTTTTTTTAAAAATAGCCCTAACTGGTTTGGCTCAGTGGATAGAGCATCAGCCTGCGGACTCAAGGGTCCCAGGTTCAATTCCGGTCAAGGGGCACATCCCCGGTAGGGGGTGTGCAGGAGGCAGCTGATCGATGTTTCTCTCTCATCGATGTTTCTGACTCTCTATCCCTCTCCCTTCCTCTCTGTAAAAAATCAATAAAATATATTTTAAAAAAATAAAGGTGATTCAACAGGGAAACAATAGTATTTTCACCACTTAAACATCTAAGTGCAAAAAAATTATCTCCAACCTAAACCTTACATCTTTTACAAATATTAACGCAACATGGATGATGGATCTAAATGTAAAACTGTAGCCCTGGCCAGTGTGGCTCAGTTGGTTGGGCGTGGTCCTGGGCACTGCCAGACGCATCCCCCGCTTGTGGGCTCCATCGCCAGCAGGGGGCGTACAAGAGGCAGCCAATCTATGTTTCTCTCAACAATGTTTCGCTCCCTCTCCCTTCCTCTCTCTAAAATCAATAAAAATATTTTTTTAATATATTTTATTGATTTTTTACAGAGAGGAAGGGAGAGGGATAGAGAGCTAGAAACATCGATGAGAGAGAAACATCGATCAGCTGCCTCCTGCACACCCCCCACTGGGGATGTGCCCGCAACCCAGGTACATGCCCTTGACCGGAATCGAACCCGGGACCCTTCAGTCCGCAGGCCGACGCTCTATCCACTGAGCCAAACCGGTTTTGGCATATTTTTAAAAAATAAATGTAAAACTATAAAACTTTTAGAAGAAAATATAAAAGAAAAACTGCATGACCTGTGGCAAGGCAAAAAATGTTTGGGTTTTTAAATATATTTTTATTAATTTCAGAGAGGAAGGGAGAGAGAGATAGAAACATCAATGATGAGAGAGAATCATTGATCGGCTGCCTCCTGCACGCCCCGCACTGGGGACTGAACCCACAACGCAGGCATGTGCCAGCACTGGGAATCGAAACGTGACCTCCTGGTTCATAGGTTGATGCTCAACCCCTGAGCTAGGCCGGCCAGGCCAAAAAATATGTTTAGACGTGGCACCAGAAGCACCATCCATAAAGATCAGCTGATCCACTGGAGACATAATGGAAAACTTCTCTGTGAGAGAATGAAAGACAAGTCACAGAGCGGGAGACGGTGTATGCAGATCACACATTGGACACAAGACGCACAGAATACCCTATATAATGCTCCTATATAATAAAAGGCTAATATGCAAATTGACGGAACAGCAGAACAACCGGTCTCTATGACGTACACTGACCACCAGGGGGCAGATGCTCAATGCAGGAGCTGCCCCCTGGTGGTAGGGTAGCGCCACTCAGCCAGAAGCCGGGCTCATGGCTGGCGTACGCAATGGTGGTGGCGGGAGCCTCTCCAGCCTCCGCAGCAGCGCTAAGGATGTCTGACTGCCTAATCCAGCGGTTCTCAACCTGTGGGTCGCGACCCCTTTGGCGGTCCAACGACCCTTTCACAGGGGTCGCCTAAGACCATCCTGCATATCAGAGATTTACATTATGATTCATAACAGCAGCCACATGACAGTTATGAAGTAGCAACGAAAATAATTTTATGGTTGGGCCACAACATGGGGAACTGTATTTAAAGGGCCAGAAGGTTGCCAAAACCGGTGTGGTACAGTGGATAGAGCGTCGGCCTGCGGACTGAGGGGTCCCAGGTTCGATTCCGGTCAAGGGCATGTACCTGGGTTGTGGGCACATCCCCAGTAGGGAGTGCGCAGGAGGCAGCTGATCGATGCTTCTCTCTCATCGATGTTTCTAACTCTCTGTCCCTCTCCCCTCCTCTCTGTAAAAAATCAATAAGATATATTTTAAAATAAATTAATTAAATAAAATAAATTTTTTAAAAAAGGAAGAAAAGACTGAGGAACCTTCCAGATGGAAGGAGGCCAGGGGGAGGGGTACCAAGTGAGCACACGGCGGGGCTGGGCCGGAGCCTGGCCGTCCTCAGGGCGGGGGCTGCAGGGCCTGCGGTCAGACGGCCGCGTGGTCATTTCCTGGCTTCGGGGGCGGAGCTGAGGTGCCACAGGAGGAAGCCATGACCTGGGGACACCCCGGGGTGAGGGTGCCGCGCAGTCCGTCTGCAGCTGGTTCTCGGAGGGCGAGAGGGCCCGTGCCAATCCGTATGAGCAGGCGCCTGCTGCGTGTGCATCACACGGTGTGCATGTCACATACATGTCACGAGTGGTGGGAGGGGATGCAACGTGAATGTCCACCGAGGACGTGGGAGCTGTGGGAACTTCCGCCGCTTTATTTGCAGTTATAATTATCTTCATTAATTTTTTTGTTGATCCTCACCCGAGATTTTTTTCCATTGATTTTTTTTTTTTTTTCTAAGAAAGAGTGGAGCCCTGGCTGTTTTGGCTCAGTGGATAGAATGTGGGACTGAAGGGTGTTGCGCGATCCCCAGGAGGGGGCGTGCAGGAGGCAGCCGACCCATGATGCTCTCTCATCACTGATGTTTCTATCTTTCGCTCCCTCTCCCTTCCTCTCTAAAATCAATAAAAATATTTTTTTTAAAGAAAGAGTGGAAGGGAGGGAAAGAGAGAGAGACACACACACACATCGATTGGTTCCCTCCCACACACACCCTGACCAGGCCAGGAATCAAACCCCCACCCCAGGTATATGCCCTTGACCAGCAATTGAACCCGCAACCCTTCAGTGCTCTAACCATTTAGCATACTGGCCAGGGCTGCAATTATTTTTGAGTGAAAAAAAATTTTTTTAATTTTGTTTTATTGCTTAAAATATTACAAAGAGTAGTACATATGGCTCCTTTTTTTTTCCCCCTTGACCTTCCCCCGGCCTCCCTTACCCCCCAGTGTCTTGTGTCCATTGGTTGTGCTTATATGCTAAACACAATTCTTTACATTAACAGGGTGAAGGGAACGCATTAGCAGATGCAGAAAGGCACTAATGGAATTCAGTAGCTGCTCAGGACTTAAGAAAAGGGCCCTCGGTGGAGGGCAGTGTCTGTCTGACCCCATGCGGTCTTGGGAAGAGGAGGCGGGCAGATGCCCGCGGCCACGGCGCTGGGCACAGTGCGGGTCTGGGTGACAGGTCACCCAGGCGGGAATGGCCAAAGGCGGTGGCGGGAACTGGCTCGCTGTCCCGAGAAACACGACTCCACGTGAGGCCAGCTACAGCGGTGCCTCCAGCGGACGGAGGCCAGATGGTAAGGGGACCCAGGAGCCCGTGACCTGGAGAGGGAGGCGCGTCCTAAGGAAAGCGGCCTGCCCTGGCCGGGCGCCCGGTGGCAGGGCATCGGCCCATGAGCCGAAGGGTCTTGGGTTCGATTCCCCATCGAGGGCACGCAGGGTGTAGGTCTGTACTCCAGCCCTGGTGGGGCGTGTGCAGGAGGCAACCAATCGATGAGTCTCTCTGACATGGGTGTTCCTCCCTCTCTCCTCTCCTCCCTCCCTCCCTCCTACTCTCTCTAAAAATCAATGGAAAAAATATCCTCAGCTGAGGATTAACAAAAAGGACGAAAAAGTTAATTGTGAAAACCAAGATGCAAAATAGCGATGAGCTCGATTAAAACAAAGCCTGCATTTCTGCTCCACAAGGGAAACCACAGCAGGTTTGTAACCGGATGACGATGGGACATTTATAACGTGCAAACGACGAGATCCATATCTCGACTCCTCAGAGCCTGCAGAGCAGCGTCAGGGAGACCGCAGTCCCCGACACGTGACCACGGGGTGTGAGGAGGCCGTTGGCAGGGAGGAAGCCCACAGCGCGAGGCTCAGGTGCGGGGATCAGAGACACGCCCCGTAGCCTGGAGAGCACGGAGGGAGGGGTGCGGCCGGGGTGGGCTGGCAGGTGCCCTGGGTCTGCCCCTGCGTGGACACCCCACGCCTGCGCCCACGGGGCCTCGAGAGAAGAGCCTGCAGGGCAGGGACCGGCTGTGCACACAGCTCGGAGGACGGAGCTTTATCACAGTGCTCAGTGGGAAACACAAACACTTCAGGAGTGAGAGCCCCAGTTCCCAAAGTGCGTGCCAAGGCACCCCAGTGCCGGAAGCCGGTCCTACCTCGCTGCTTGACACAGTCGCTGCAGGGAAGA
This sequence comes from Myotis nattereri, assembly GCF_964212035.1. Lineage (NCBI taxonomy): Eukaryota > Metazoa > Chordata > Mammalia > Chiroptera > Vespertilionidae > Myotis > Myotis nattereri. The sequence goes on from NC_138075.1 coordinate 1,351,723, forward strand.
AACATCTGCACAGCATGTGTTCCAAGGGACCCGGGGTATATGGCATACTGTTCTTCATATGTTTGCTCCCCTTCTTAGCGCTATGGGTTCGAACCAGGGCCGCCTCTCCGGGAAAGGTTGTTTCCGCAGGTGGGGATGTTTCCCCGGAGTTAGGGATTAACGGGACTAAGGGAGGGAATAGATCAGTAAAACCCCCCAGTGTTACAGAAATACCGTGTACCGCTTATGAGGAACTTGGACTAAGGCTGTTGGCAATAAATTTGGGACTTGCTAGGCCCACACCCCCAGGGGTCTGCCCACCAGAGAAAGTACCAAAGCCTGTGCCCCTGAAAACCCACCGACACAGGGCAGTCCCAGGGAAGACCACCAGCAAGGCTAAGAGGACAACCATCAAACAGTTAAAGAAATACCGCTGCCAACAATGCAGGCAGCTCCTTACCTAAAAATCTAATGCGAGCTGTGCAACCACCAAGACTTCAACTAAGTGCCAGGCAGGTAGTCGCCAGAGCCAAGAACAATCACGCTTAAGCTACAGAACCTTTACTGGGGCCACAGAATAGGAAAACCTCCCTCAGTTACTTCCTTGTAGCTTAACAGTGGAACAGTAGAATAGTGACCTTGGAATAGAAATAACAAACCAGCCCTTATAATGGAACACACACACTAACCTTTAGAATAGAATGTAGAAGCATAGACAATAGATAGGATTAAAATCAACAGAGCTAGATAGAGATAAGATTTTTAGCAAAGGTCAGATAAGAAAACAAGGAACTGTAAAAGGTCAAAGGGAGGACCCAAAACATACCACGATGTAACTATAGAGGCATGCTTATAGAATCAAATAGTGTAAATACAGTGGTAACAGGGCAATAAAAGAGAACCTGACTATGCTGATCATCTGAATGCTGTCTCCGTGTCCTTCATTCTTCGCCTACGCTGTCCACACCTTTGGGAACCCCTGGACCGCGGGGGCTGGACCCCGGCACCCCAGGGTGCCATAGGGCCTTCTCAGGCACTTTAAGGCGTTTTGGATTTTCGAGGAAAACACCACAGGGCTGGCCATGCTAGGAGCCTTGTGAATGACTGCACTGAGTTCTTTTTTTTCTTTTTTTAAAATATATTTTCTTGATTTTTTGCAGAGAGGAGGGGAGAGGGGTAGTTAGAAACATTGATGAGAGAGAAGCATCGATCAGCTGCCTCCTGCACACGCCCCTCTGGGGATGTGCCCGCAACCAAGGTATAAGCCCTTGACCGGAATCAAACCTGGTACCCTTGCGTCTGCAGGCTGACGCTCTACCCACTGAGGCACACCAGCTAGGGCTGGACTGAGTTCTGAGTTTCAATCCTGGGTTGCCCTGCAAGGCTGCTGCCATAGCAGCTGCGGTGGCGCAAGGTGACTCGGGCGGCAGCACCCTAGCTGACTGAGGTTGAGAAGGGATGCAGGGCCAGACACTCTGTTAGTAAGGAAGTGCAGCTATCAGAGAATTAAGGGTTTCATTGTTTTTTTCCCCCAATGTATGTGCTATTGTTGCTTTGTTTTTGGTTTTTTTCTGAACTGCTACCAGGTCATTAGGACCTAAATACTCAAGTTGTTAGCTCTGTAAACAGCTGTTAGGTGTGTGTTTTGGCCGAGGGCGCTGGGAAAAATTGCTGAGCGGCCACGACGCCATGGAAGAGTGGGAGCCTCAGAGGTGGACAGGGCCGGCCCGAGACCTCAGCCCACCACCTGGCCCCTCCCCACCACACACCAGCACTCTGGGGACCACAGTGGTGCCATCACACGCACACCTGGCTCTTGGTCCAGACAGCCGGACCCCAAACTGGAAAGGGAAGTCCACGCACCAGTCACAGCAGCAGAGACGTGGACACACCCGTGGGCACAAGCCATGGGTGGAGCAAACTGGTCCGTCCACACAATGCGCGGTGCTCAGCCTTTCTGAGTTTTTGTTATTCCTCATCCAACGATACGTTCCCATCGATTTTTAGAGAGCGGAGGGGAGAGACATCGATTGGTGGTTTAGGACTTGTCCCCCTAACCAGGCCGGGGATGGAGCCTGCAACTGGGGTATGTGCCCTTGACAGGAACCGAACCTGCGACCGTTCGGTCTGCAGGCCGATGTTCTATTCACTGAGCCAAGCTGGCTAGGGCAGGGGTCCTCAAACTTTTTAAACAGGGGCCAGTTCACCGTCCCTCAGACCGTTGGAGGGCCGGACTATAGTTAAAAAAAAAAACTATGAACAAATTCCTATGCACACTGCACATATATCTTATTTTGAAGTAAAAAAACAAGACGGGAACAAATACAATACTTGTGTTTGCATGTGGCCCGCGGGCCGGAGTTTGAGGACCCCTGGGCTCGGGCATCACTCAGCCTTTAAAAGGGGACGATGCTCGGCCGGCCTGGCTCAGTGGTTGTGCGTCGACCTATGAACCAGGAGGCCAGTTTGATTCCCGGTCAGGGCACAGGCCCGGGCTGCAGGCTCCATCCCGTGTGGGCCGTGCAGGAGGCAGCCGATCCATGGTTCTCCCTCTCTGAAATCAATAAAAATATACTTTTTTTAAAAAACAAAAAAGGACAGACATCGGACACCTGCCACAACACAGAGGGGCCGTGAGGACGTCGTGCTGAGTGAAATAAGCCAGACGCGGGACGGGCACTGTGACCCACCCACGCGGGTCCCTGGAGGAGTCACACCCTGGAGACAGACGGTGGACGGTGGGGCTCAGCTGGGGGAGGGGTGACGGGGCAGAGGCCCAGTTTGGGGAGAAGGGGTGCTCTGGATGACGGGGTTCACTCCATCAGGGGCCTGGGTGTCCGCACAAGCCCAAGTGTGCCCACCCCCCGGTCCGATGCTGCCAGGGCGCTGGGCCCGACCCTGGTTGTCCCTGGTTACAGAAGGTAAACAGTTATCTGACTTCCTGTTTCCTCTCTGAGGTGCCCGCCCTGGGATTTTGCTCATTTTGTGTTTTGTCTGTTTTTCACAATGAGTGATAGTTCTCTGTTCTCCACACCAATTCTATCAGCTACAAAGCCACGAATAAACTCTCCCGCTCCGGGGTCTGCACGTTCTGTGGCCTTCGAATAGCAGCCTCCTCATCGCTCTCGGCCCGAGGAAGCCGCTCCTCACAGACCAGCCCCACTTCCTGCAGGGCTGTCCCACAGAGCAGCCTTCACACCCCCGCTGGTCTCGGCTGGCTTGGGGGCAGGTGTCAGCCCTGGGGGTGGGGGCAGGTGTCAGCCCTGGGGGTGGGGGCAGGTGTCAGCCCTGGGTGGGGGGGCAGGTGTCAGTCCTGGGGGGGGCAGGTGTCAGCTCTGGGGGGGGACAGGTGTCAGCCCTGGGGTGGGGGGGCAGGTGTCAGCTCTGGGGGGACAGGTGTCAGCTCTGGGGGTGGGGGCAGGTGTCAGCCCTGGGGTGGGGGGGGCAGGTGTCAGCCCTGGGGTGGGGGGGCAGGTGTCAGCTCTGGGGGGACAGGTGTCAGCCCTGGGGTGGGGGGGCAGGTGTCAGCTCTGGGGGTGGGGGCAGGTGTCAGCCCTGGGGTGGGGGGGGGGGCAGGTGTCAGCTCTGGGCAGTGGGCTGGGTGCGGGTCCTGGGTCAGGCCTGTGGACTGTCACGTCACACGCAGCCGGGGCGGAGGCTGCCTGGAGCTGGGGGCAATGTGCTCGCGTGTCCCCTCGGAAGTGGTCAGACACGGCAGCCTGTGTGGGGACCGACCTGCCACCTGCCCACCTGGTGAGCTGCTCGGACCTCAGAGCGGCAGGGCCCCTGGGCTCCGGTCACGGCAGCCCTCGGAGGAGCCGGCGCCGTGGGGACTGCATCCCGGGCCGGGCCCCTCGCGGGTCACGATCGGCCACTAAAGTCACAGGACACGGGTGCCGTGACGGAGTGTATTCCCCACAGGCCAGTTTGAGGAGTGACAGTCCCGTAACAATGACTCTCGTCTGGGTCCCTACGAACCAAGGGCGCAGGGCCCAGGCCGTCCTGGCCGATGGCAGCCCCCACGAGGCAGGGGTTTCAGGGTGGAAGGGTCAGGATGGCTCAGGGCACCGGTGACCTCACACCGTCAGAGGGTCCGGCTGAGCCAGCAGGGATGACGAGACCTGGGAGGGGCTGGGAGGGGCTGGGGGGGGGGGCTGAGGGATCAGAGGGAGGGTTCCAGGCCAGGAGGGCGGGCACAGGCCCAGGCACTCCCTGGGGTCCAGCCCCACAAGGACAAGGCCAGGGGTGGCTCCTGACAGGCCTGCTGGCCACCACCTGGTCGGCCAGGGACTGGCTGAGGAGCCGGTGCCCATGTTGTGGGTCCAGCATCTCCCCCAACCCCTCCCCACCCCACCCCTCCCCCACCCCCACCCCACCCCTCCCCCACCCCCGGGCAGGCAGGAGAAGCTGACGAGACTAGGAGCGGGTGGGGCCAGAGGCCCAGGGGCCAGGAGTGGCCTTGGACCTGAGCTGGCCAGTGGCAGCAGCAGGAGGTGGCCCACCCACCGGCCCTTCACCTGCCCAGCAGCAGGTGGGGATCTGGGATTCGACGGCCCTGGGAGGTGGGGGGCTGCTGGGGGACAGGGCTGAGGCTGCCTGCGTCTCCGGGGAGGGGTTCCAGCGGCGGGCACGTCCCGCACACAGATGTCTCTTTGTCAGGGCCAGCAGCCTCAGGCACAAAGCCCCTCTGTCCACGGTGGCCTTCCCCTCACCCCGGCGCTGCCCCCGCCCCAGCTCCCATGCGCCCCCGCAAACACCAGGCGCAGGCCCGGCCCAGGTGGCATGGCAGCCAGGATGAGGGACAGCAGACAGCCAGGGGGCGCCCAGGGCAATGCCTGCCCCCAGGGCCCTGGCACCACCAGGCTACAGGCCACACCTGTCGCTCCAACGCCCAGCTCCTCTGGCGCCCACTGCCCAGGGTCCCTCCCCACCCGTGTCCAGACAGGGACGGCCGTTAGCTGGGCCCTGCAGGGAGGTCTCTGCTTCTGAGTCCTCGCTCGACCCACCAAGCCCACGGCCCCCGCGCTGGACGTGTCCTGACCCGGGCGGGGGGACGCCCATGCCGCTCCCACTACTGGGGCCGAGGGCTGAGCTCTGTCCAAAGCAGGGAGGGGCCAGGGCCGGAGCCCAGGGCGCCGCTCCTCCGTGGGCCCCACGGCCATGCACGCGGACGCTGCGGCGCCAAGGCCAGGCCCGGCCTCAGCGTCTGGGCGGCGGGATCCAGATGAGGCCGGGCAGGGCTCCCGCCAGCCTGGCCAGCTGCTGCCGGCACTGCTCCTGGAGCTGGCGCAGCGTCTCCTCCAGGCAGGCCTCCCGGCTCCTCAGCGCCCCGATCACCTCAGCAGCCCGCAGGCCCGGGCCCCCTGGCCCCCCAGCCTCGGTCCTCACCAGCCGGTAGGGCCCGTGGGGCTGGGCCCGGCCCCCGCCTCGCGCCCAGGCCTGCCGCAGGGCTGCCAGCTCCCGGCCCACGGCCTCCCGTGCGGCCTCCTGTGCGGCCTGCCGCGCGGCGCTCCACTCCGGCCCCTGGCCTCCGACCTGCAAGGGGAGAAGCCGGTGACACGAGTGCCAAGAGCAGCCACAGCCCCGGGACACGGCTTCAGCCCTCGCTCTCGGGGCCTGGCACGCCCCCAGGGGCCCCACGACTTGGCTCCCAGGGAAGCAAGGCCAACCCCGCAGCAGCTCCAAGGCCGGCCCTTCCGGGCCCTGCGTCACCCTCCCCCCACCCTGCACCCCGAGCAGCTGTGGGCTCCCGGCCACAGGGCAACAACCTGACGCCCCCAGTCCTGCAGGACCCACCCCTCAGGCCCACCTCGCTCTCCAGGGTGGGGTCTGGGGGCACACCTTGGGGCCCACTTAGAGTTCAGACCCCCCAGGACACACACCCCGGGGACACCCACCTCAGCCCCACCTGCCACTCCTGGGCAGCCCAGCCCCCCGGTCCTGATTCCAGGAGGGGGAGGGGGAGGGGGACTGGACTGAGGGTGCAGCCGGCTGAGGCCACCAGTGCTGGCCGGGAGGCTTCACCCATGGCCCCAGAGAACGCCCTGGCCCTGACCCGGGGGTTCCCAGCAGGAAAGCATCAAGGGCCCTGAGCCAGGACAAGTGCCAGCCTTTCCTGTACAAAACCCCCTGCAGGCGTCAGCTGTCACCGCCTGGGGGCGGGGGGGGGCGCCTGAACAGCAGCAAGACCACCAGGCCCCCTCCAGCCGGGCCCTCAGGCCACACTGGAGACTTTGGGGAAACCCGCCCCTGGGACGGGAGCTGGGTGGGGCCTGCCTGTGCACCTCCGCCTCCGCTGGAGTCTGACCCCTGAGCACACCACCCACGCTCCGGCGAACCCACGTGAACTCCCGTGGTCTGTGAACACCGGCAGCCCTGCGCCCTCACCCTGGCCGCCCAGGCCGCCCGCCGGGCTCCCACCGCCGCCTGGAGCTCCTCCTGCAGGGCCTGCAGCTCCCACGCCGCCGGGCCCCGTGCACCGGCCCTGCACCCACGCCCTTGTAGACGGGGCGGGAACTTGGGCTGCGAGGCCTCCGGGGGGCAGGCCCCCAGGACCGTGTCCTGCAGAGAGAGACCCGAGTGAGGGCAGCACAGGCCTGGGCACCACACGCACAGCCCAGACCCAGCACCCAGCCAGGGGGGGCGGAGGCCCAGGCTACACAGCAAGCCGGGCAGCTCCCAGCACCCAGGTGGCCTGCAAACCCGAGAAGTCGGCTCCCCCACAGCTGGCAGAGGGGACCACTGGACATTTGGAAGGAGCCCCAGGCACAGCACCGCGGGCCTCCCACTCCCCACGCCCTGGGTGGCTGTGGTCCAGGCCAGGGAGGGAGGGAAGGAGGGAGGGAGGGAGGGAGGGAGGCGGCGGGTCTCAGGGTCCTGACCATCCACTGCCAGAAGACCAGCTCCCGCCTCCGCCACTCCAGCGCAGCCTCTAGGCGGGCGTTCTCACTCTCCAGCCTCTGCAGCAGCTGCAGCGCAAACCAGAGAGCAGGCCACTCAGGCGTCCCCATCACCAGGCAACATGAGCCCGAGGTGCCAACACCATCAGCTGGGACACTGGGTGGTCTGCCTTAATCCCAGCACCTCCCTGGCCCCGCCCCTGTGGGCACAGAGCAGCAGGTCTGCATTCCTGCCCCGATGGCCCAGGGGTGGGAGAGGGCCCCCCACAGGCAAGATGGCGAGCTTGGCAGACAGGAACAGGTCCCTCCCACCGCAAGCACCAGCCCTGACCTGCCGGCCGCCCTCCGGGTCCCTGAGCAGCTCCGTTTCGGCGACAGACAGGTGGCCGAGGCTGCGGTCGCCGTGGCAGCCACGGGTGTACGCGTGGATCTGGGACGAGCAGCACAGGGCCTGGTGAGCAGGGCCCCTCAGGGCGTCTCACCTGCCAAGTCGGCCCCGGGCAGGACCGTCCTCCGCTGCGGGGACCGCGCTGGCCCAGAGCCTGCAGAGTGAGGGGCCCTGGGCAGCTCCCCCACAGCCTCCCAACCCCACCCAGCCCCGGGGGCACGGGGGGTGCAGAAGGCCACCTCTGCTTCCTTCCCTCCTCAGTTCGTCAAGTGCCAGGACCGTGTGGTGAGAGAAACAGCCTGTGGACGGGCTCGTGGTCCAGTGGGGCCAAAGGCGGGGCCCGGAGCAGCCCGTGTGGCCTGGGGGGCAGAGCGGGCTGCGCCGCCAGTGAGGCCGGAAGGTGGCCGTGCCCCCAGCTGCAGGAGTGGCTGGAGCCGAGGCCAGGCAAGAGGGAGTGAGGGGTCCCGGGGGGCCAGCCAAGCAGAAGACCCTGTGCTGGGGTGGACATGCAGGCTGGAGGGGTCCCGCACCGAGGAGGGAGCCCAAGGCCACCCGCCCAGCCAACTCTCAGCCCAGAACTGGCACTGGGCCTGTGGGGGACACCTGTGCCCACCGGCTGAGCCCTATCGGCCTTCAAGAACCTACCGGAGCTGCCCCCGCCCACCAGCCCACACCCAGGACACAGCGAGAGGGGCAGCTGCCCAGGCCGTGACTCCCCGAGGCCTGAGCCCGTGGCATTGCTCAGTGACACCAACCTGAGGCTTCTGGGGATCTTGGTGGACAGGACAGCCAATCCCACTGGCTCCTGCCCCACCGGCTCCTGCCCCACAGGCTCCTGCCCCACCGACTCCCTGCCCCACCGCTCCTGCCCCACCGGCTCCCTGTCCCACCGGCTCCTGCCCCACCGACTCCCTGCCCCACCGCTCCTGCCCCACCGGCTCCCTGTCCCACCGGCTCCTGCCCCACCGACTCCCTGTCCCAGCCATGTCCAGCCCCACCTGCCCTAGGCCCCCTCCTGGAGCACCTGGAGCCCCAGGCTCAGGCTCCCGGCAGTGGCCAACCAGTGAGCCCCCCGCCAGGCCCAGGAGGTCCTCATCAGCCAAAGGCCAAGGCCCCGCCCATGCAGGGCCTGGAGGGACAGGCCACAGGCAGGGAGAGGAGCCGGGCAGCCCGGAGCCGGGGGTAGCTGCCCTGCGTGGACAGGCCCCCGGAGGCACTACCTTGCCCAGGAGGGCACACTGCTCCTGCTGACTGGCCATCAAGTTTCGCCACCGAAATCGCAGCTTTCCCATCAGCCACTGCAGGTGGCGCACGTCCACAGGGCCGGCGGCGTCCACCCGCGGTGCAGGCTGGCCAGGGCTGGCCAGGGCCCCACACTGGAGAGGGAGCACAGGTCAGGCCAAGAAGGGGAACGAGAAAGGAGGCTAAGCGCCGTGGGGTCCCCAGGGTGCCAGGGGAAGAGCCAGGGCCAGAGCTCGGGGGCACACTCCCTGCCCTGGAGGAGGGCGGGCAGAGGCGGGGCCCAGGGGCAGCCCTGCCTCTGTCCTCACCTGGGCAGCCAGGATGACAACACCGACCCCCCACACCGGGCTGTCCCCGCAAGTCTGGCGGCCGCACCCGAGGTCTGGGCCACGGGTGGGAGGCTCACCCTCACCCCACACTCACCTCACACACAGGCATCTCGTCGCCCAGCCGCACGCGGGTCTGGGCCAGCAGCCGCTCGGGCAGGGGCTCCCGGGCCAGGAGCCAGGCGAGGGCCAGGAGCAGCTCGCGGCTGCCCTGGGACCCGTCCTCGGGGAGCCGAGCCAGCCCGAGCCGGGGGTAGCCCTGGGCGCGCAGCGCCGCCTTCACCCAGCGGGCCTGGGCCTCTGCGGGCAGGAGGCCGGCTCAGGGGGCGTCCGCTGCACCCCGGCCCTAAGGGACACCCCACGACTCCCAAAATCAGGCCTGGAGGGGCGGGACTTAACCTGGGTGGAGAGGCAGGGCTTATGGGTGGGCGGGGCCGAGCCTATGAGGCGGGGCTAAGTGGGACCTACGGGGCGGGGCTTGCGAGAGTGGGCGGGGCCAAAGCCTAAGGGGCGTGAACGCTTCCCCGAAAGCCGGTGCTACCTAGACGGGGCTCACACGGGATGGGCGTGGCGCGGGGCGTGGTTTACCCTCGTGGGCGGGGCCGTGAGTCGTGGGTGGTGCCGAGCCCACCCGGGCGGGGCTGGAGGGGCGGGGCTTACCCGGGGCGCGCGAGGCCGAGGCGCGGTCAGCCCGCAGCAGCGAGAGCACGCGGAAGAGCAGCCGCCAGAGTGCGGGCGCCTGCGGGGACGGAGCGGGGCGGTCAGCAGGCCCGGGCCTCCCAGCGACCGCCCGGGGCCCCACCGGGCCTGGCCGCCTGCCCCGCGGGCCTCACCGCTTCCGGACGGTCGAACTTGGCGCGGCGGAAGATCTCGGGGCTGGGCCCGGCGGGCAGCGAGCGGCTCAGCGCGGCGATGGCCTCGGGCAGAGCCCCAGCCGCGTCCGCCAGGTCCGCCCGGCGCCGCCGCCGCCCCATGCAGCCCGCGCGGGCCTTGAACGACCGCGCTCCGCCGCGGCGGGTGCCCGCGCCCAATCCCCGCGCCGGTGCCGCCTCTGCCGCTCCCGCGCCCAATCCCCGCGCGGGCCTGGCCACGCCCCCGGTCCCGGCCCAATGAGCGGCGGCCCCGGCGTGTGAGTGCCGTCCGTCCAGCCCGCTGCGGAGGCACTTCCGGCCCAGCTGAACCAATCGGCGTTCACAGCTCCCGGGGTCCGCTGTGTGCGGCTCAATAGCGGCCGCACCCGACTCCGCCGGCCCAGGCCCCCCATCAATGCCTCTCCCGAGCGGTAGCCTGGCCGCCGCCGCAGGGTCCGAGGCCGCGCTCGGGGCACCCCGGCCGCCGCGAGGGTCGCGCAAATGGGCAGCACCGACCTCCGCGGCGCCCTCTCGGGCCTGGCCGCCAGGGGGCGCTCGAGCCCGCAGCGCGCACCGGGACCGGGTGGCGGGGACGGGCCCTGGATACGCCGCCCCCCCCCTCCCCCGGCAGCTCAGCCCCGCCGCGCTCGGGGCGGGTCGGGGGGGGCTCCGCCGGGAGGCCAGAGGCTCTCCCCGCAGATCCTCACGCCCAGCTTCCCGGCCCGGCCCGCCCACCAGCCCCCTGTGCCCCGACCGCCAGCTTCCCCTCCCTCCCGCCATCGAAGAGTCTTTGGGGGAGCCTGGGAAAGCGGGTGGGCGGCCGCGTGTTCCCCCGACAGCCCGTCCCGGAGCCTGAGACGGTGCCCACGGACACGGAAGTCACCGCGGCTCTGTGCACCCGCAGCCCAGGCGGCCGGCTCTGCGGGAGCCCATCCCGGAGGCGCTCGTGCTGCCGCGTCCGTGCACCATCCGCACGTGTCCGGAAACGCGCGGGTGCAGGGACGGGGCGGGCGGCTGTGCCTGGAGGCCTGGGGCGGGGCACGAGGGAACTTTTGTGGACTGAGGCTGCAGCAGCCTGTGAACTGGTTACACACCATTGAATGTGTGCAGGTGCCGTTTATGGCATGTAAGTGACACCTCAAAGCTGCAAATAAGACAGAGTGGGGGGGGGGGAGAGGCGAGAGAGAGAGAGAGAGAGAGAGAGAGAGAGAGAGAGAGAGAGAGGAGGAAGGAAGGCAGTCTTGACCCCCGCCAAACCCACAGAAACTGCGGACACGCCTGACCCCGTCTTCCTCCTAGGCCTCGCCTTTGCTCACCTGCCTCAGGCACAACCAGCTCTTCACCCCTGTGCCCCCATAACTGGCCTCCTCCTTCCCCAGCCTCCTCCTCAGGTGCCCTGGGTCCCCCTGCCCTGGAACCCCCCACCCCCCATTTACCAGCTCAGGGCGTGCCGCCTGCTCTCTGGCCCCCCCATCAGTCCCCTCCCAGGTCCCAGGTCCAGCCGCAGCTCAGGCTGAGACCAGCACCAGCGTCCAGTCTGGCCCTGCCTTCTCGCTCCACAGCGGCCGGAGGCCTGGCTGACCGGCTCTCCCTGCAGGCCGGCGCTCTCCACACTCACCCCAAGTTGCCCCCTGGGGGATCTCTGCTGCCATCCAGCGATCCGTGTCCCGTCAGCTCGGGACACACTGTCCTGTGCCCCTGCTGCCCACTGTTCCCAGCCCAGCCCACACCGTCCACTGAGAACCTCGCCTCAGCTGCCCCAGCCTCTCTAGCTCCCACCTCTGGGAATTCAGTGAGTCACTCCATCTTCCTTTTTTTTTTTCCTTAAATCCTCACCCAAGAATGTTTTTTCATTGATTTTTAGAGAGAGTGGAAGAGAGAGAGACAGAAACGTCAGTGTGAGAGAAACACATCGATTGGTTGCCTCCTGCGCAAGCGCCAACCAGGGCCCAGGCCGGGGAGGAGCCTGCGACCGAGGTGCCTGCCCTTGGCCAGAATCCAGCCCGGACCCTGGGGTCACAGGCCAACGCTCTAACCACTGAGAAACCAGCTACGGCCGGAGGCTATATTTTTATCGATTTTCAGAGGGAGGGAGAGAAAAACATCTATCAGTTGCCTCCCATACATGTCCCGAGGGAGGATCGAACCCACAACCTAGGTACATACCCTGAGTGGGAATGAAACTCGAAACCTTTGGGTGTCCGGGACGCTCCAACCAACTGAGCTGCCTGTCTGTCTCACACCCCTCACTGCAAGCTGCCTTTCAGGCCCGCCCGCAGCCCCCCAGTCTGTCCGACCCCCAGCCTGTCCGACCCCAGCCTGTCCACCCCCCCCAGCCTGTCCGACCCCCCCAGCCTGTCCAGCCAGGCCTGCAGGAGCCCCACCAAGGCCCTGGGGCAGTGGCCTCAGGCTGAGATCACCCCTCTGGCTCTCCCAGCAGAGAGGTCAGCAGAGACTCGGGAGGGAGGAGTGGCGGGCGGGCTGGGGGGGGGGGGCAGGGGACGTGGGGAGGGCTCTGGGGTTGGCCAAGTCCCCAGCTGCGGCCGAACTGACATGGGAGTTTCCAAAAAGCCCCCAGTGGTCACTGCACAGCCAGTCCTCAAATGCCCCATTCGGGTGGCGGCCACTGGGTAGTCCCCGGGCACAAGGCCAGTGAGGGGCAGTGGTGTCCAGTGGGGAGATGGGTGAGGATGGGAACAAGGTTGGGTCAGCAAGAAGTGGGGAGGGCGGGCGAGGACACCCCACCACAGCTCCCCGAAGCTCAAAACCGGAACCAGCGCGAGCTCAGCTGACTCACCCTGCACTGGCCTCCCACTCCTGCCCCGGGGCCTGGTGTTCCCGCTGACCTGTTGGCTGCCCATGCCTTCCCCTCGCCCCATGGGGCTGGGCACCTTGGGGCCTGAGAGCTGGCGAGCTGGGCCCCATGGGGCTGCCCAGGGTGGCCAGCCACTCCCCGCAGAGGGCGCCGCAGCCTGCAGTGGCCCCCGCAGACCCCCCAGGGCACAGGGTGCGCGCGTCAGGACCCCCCCCCCCAACAACAGGCACACACAGGCAAGCTTCCCGTTCGGGTTTATTGAGGGCGTGGGGTCTGTGGAGCCCCAGGAGTTACGGCTGGGCATCAGCCTGGAGGGGCAGCAGTCCAGGTCCAGGGGGCAGCCAGGGGTGGGGTCTCCACAACCTGCGGGGAGACAGGGGCACAGGTAGGGGCAGGCTTTGCTCAGGACGGGGGGGTGGGCGAGGGGGTGAGGGGCCATCCTGAGGGCCGCTGGTCTGGGGATCAGGGTGGGGTGTACCTGGGTCTACTTGAAGGTGTGACTCTCAGCGCCACCTCGACCAAAGCCTACAGAGAAAACAGCGTGCAGGTGAGAGGTGGCCAGAGGCCTGGGGGGCTGGGTCCGGCGTGGGGGGCCCGTGAGGCCTCGGGGAGCTTACCTTTGGGTCCGAACATGGCCGCGTAGCAGGGGTGGTTGCAGTAGGGCTTGCCTTCATGCTGCAGAGAGAGAGGCCATGAGGGCTGTCCCCCCTCCCTCTCCCCCACCCCTGCTGCCCTCAGGCCCCGCCTACCTCGGCATGGCCCCCTGAGGTCAGGGTCTTCCCGCACTTCTCACACTTGAGGCAGGGCCGGTGCCAGTCCTTCCCCAGGGACGTCACCCGCTCGGCTGCAAAAGGGCAGACAGGTCCCCTGAGACGCTGCCCTGGGGTGCAGGGCGCACTCCTCTCGCTCCCGCTCTCTGGCCACCTCCGCCCGGGGCCCACCCCAAGTCTCAATGGCCTTTGTGGTTTTTGTTTGTTTGTTTTTAAATATTTTTACTGATTTCAGAGAGGAAGGGAGAAGGAGAGACTCAATGATCAGATTCATTGATCAGCTGCCTCCTGCAGGCCCCCATTGGGGATGCAGCCTGAGGCCGACCTGTGGTGGCCTTGACGGGACCCTTCAGTCCGCAGGCCGATGCTCTATCCACTGAGCCACAGCGGCCAGGGCGCGATGGCCCTTGGCCCTCCAGTCCCCGGGGTGCGGGTGCGTCCAGCCAAGCAGATGGGAGGGCGCTGGCCCTGGGCTGCGGGCGGGCGGGCCTGGGGGTCAGGAGGCCTGGCTGGGGCGGAGCCCTCAGACTCTGCACCCGCGGGGTGGGGCCTGCGGGGCGCCCTCTCCGTGGCCCCGCCGACTTCCCACTTCCTCCTGCGCCTCTCAGGGCGGGACCCGGCGGTGGGACCCGGGCGCAGGGCGGGAAGGCGGCCCCCGCGGGGCCGCAGCGCCTGGGACAGCGCCCGGGGCGCGGGTTTCCGGGTCTGTTTTCACTCGGCGCGGGGCTGGGAGGGGCGGCCGGGCCCCGCGATCCTTCTCCCCTCGGGGTCCCCGCCCAGGCTGCGCCCAGGAGGAGGAGGCAGGAGAAACCCGGACTAAAGATGGGGAGACCCGGAGGCAGGAGACGCAGGGTCACCCCACGCGGGGGTCCCCACTGCACACTCGGCGGCCGCGGACGGGGCGCTTTCCCGGGGCCCCGGGCGCCCCACCCCTGAGCGCCCTGAGCGGGGCGCCCGTGGCCGGGCTCGGGGGGCCGCGGTGGGGGCGGGGGCGCTCACCGAAGTACACCTCCTTCTGGCACTTGGGGCACTTGGGCATGGCGGCGGCGGCGGCGGCGGCGCGGGCGGACGGACGGCGGGAACCGGGAGGCGCGCGGACTGGGTGGGTCCCGCGGGGCGCTCGCCTTTCAGGGAACCTGGGACCCCGCCTCTGGGAGGTCCGCCCCTCGCGCCCCGCCCCCCAACTCTGGGCCGGGACCCAAGGACCTCGGCTCCAAGTCGGGGGGCGGAGAAAGGTCAGCCGGGTCCGTCCCCGCCTCCGGGCAGGCGCCAGGCTTGGCGGATCGGACGCTAGGCTCGGTGCGCGGGCGCCCGTGGGGACGCCCTGAAGCGGGGCGACCCCGGGGCCCAGCCCCACCCCTGGCCCCGGGCGGCGGAGTCGCCGAGTCCAGGATGTGCGCACGGGGCTCGCCACCGGCTGGAGCCCCAGGGGACGGGCGGGAGCGGGCGGGAGGGCTCACCTGTGAGAGGCCGGCAGGTGTGGCCACACCCCACTCCCTCCCGGTCCCTGGGGCAGAGGCTGGAGCCGCCGGGGGAGCCCGCGGCGGGGGGGGGGGGGCCACTAGGAACTCCCCCAGGAACTCCCCCAGGCCTTCCCCACCCGGGCCCGCCCCTCCGCGAGACACCCACCCCCTGGGAATCCCATCGCGCAGTGGGGACGTCCCGGAGGGATTCGGAGAGGGAACTGCAGGGGGGCGGGTCCCCCCTTTCGGGAGACAGCACGGCTGGGCCCGGGGCTGGGGGGATGGTGGGCGCCCCACCTAGGCTGTCTCCAGAGTCCAGCCCCCGGGGTGGGGGTGGAGGTGGTGGGGGGGTGTCCTCTTCTCCGGGGAAGCGCCTAGGGGCGGGGCGCCCGAGTTCGCTGACCTGGACACTCTGGCCCACGCCTCCCCGTGCCAGGCAGAGACCGGGGCACCCGCCCGCCCAGGGAATGGGGTGGGTCCAGGGGGCTGGGGCTGGGCCCGGGGTCCCCAGCCATCCTTGCACTGCCAGTGCCAGGGTGCAGGTGGGACGCGGGGGACGCTCCCTGAAAATCCCCCCTCCCGCCTGGTCACTCACTCAGGCCCTCCCGGTCTGTGCTAGGGGGGCGGGGCTGTGCCCCCTGCTCCCAAGCGCCCCGTGCCACACCCAGTTTCTTGGCTTCACCAGCCTCCCCCCCTGCCCCCGCCTGCCCCAGCTTTCCCTCCCCTCTGCCTAGGGCTCCTCCCCGCGGCCACCACCCCTACCAGCGTCCTCATCTCCCCTCAACACACCCATCCCCCAAAGCACATCATCCCTGGGCCCCTCTCCCGTCCCTGTGGAGGGGACCACCTTCCCACAGGGCTCAGGGGCTCCTGGCCTCCCCCTCCCTGAAGCCCACCTGCCTGCCCCCAAGCCCTGCAGCCGGATCCTGGGATACAGGGGGCAGCCTGGGTGCCCCCATCTCAACACCTCCACCCACCCCAGGAGACCAGCTTGTGGGAGGGTGGGAGCTCCCAGGGTTCATGGGTGATGGAGGCCACACCCCAGAGTCTCCTGTCTGTGAGGGGGCCACGCTAGACCCCATGCCCCATGGCCTGCACCCCCACCTCTTTCAGCTGGCTCCCTCCTCCCCGGGACCCCCCCCTCTGAGGCCGCCATTCTGCCCCCACTGGGGCTCTGTATTTAAAGGGCCAGAAGGTTGAGAACCGCTGTTGTAGACGGAGCCGCCTGGCACCCAGGCCTCCGCCCAGCGCACCAGGGGGGCCGCTTCCTGGGACCTGCAGGTGGTGTGTGCGGCCTGTGTGCCCTGAGTGCTGTCATCTCCTGGCTCCGGATCCCCGAGAACAGGAGGAAAGAGGAGGCCCGTGGTCATGGGGGCAGGGCAGGGGGGGAGATGGGCTTCTGTCCCAGGCCCCGGGTCCGGGGACCCCTCAGTGGCTGGCTGTCCCCTGCCCTCGGGAGTGGGGTGCCTGCTCTGCCCTGGTGGGACCCCCAGGCTCCCGCCCGCCCGCCTTCCCTGCTCTGCTCCTGCCACACGGGGGCCGCAGCCCTATCTGCCGGCACTTGGGCACCTCACTGTGGTCCCTGGAGCAAAGGCCACTGGCCGGACGCTCCCCGTGCTCCCGCCGCCCTGGGTGCCGCCCAGGCCTTCGCGGAGGCAGCGGCCCCGGAGCCGCAGGGCGGGCCCCGAGTGCTGTCATCTCCTGGCTCCGGATCCGAGCCAACGAGCCAACGGGAGGAAGGAGGCGGCCCGTGGTCATGGGGGCAGGGCAGGGGGGGAGATGGGCTTCTGTCCCAGGCCCCACAGGCCGCACGCACCACCTGCAGGTCCCAGGAAGCAGCCCCCCTGGTGCGCTGGGCGGAGGCCTCGGGCCAGGCGGCTCCGTCCACAGCAGTGGTTCTCAACCTTCTGGCCCTTTAAATACAGTTCCTCATGTTGTGACCCAACCATAACATTATTTTTGTTGCTACTTCATCACTGTCATGTTGCTGCTGTTATGAATCGTAGTGTAAATGTCTGATATGCAGGATGGTCTTAGGCGACCCCTGGGAAAGGGTCGTTCGACCGCCAAAGGGGTCGCGACCCACAGGTTGAGAACCGCTGGTCTAGAGGGTCAGCCAGTGATGGGTGCGCGGCCGTGTGTGTGTGTGTGTGTGTGTGTGTGTGTGTGTGTGTGTGTGTCCTTGCCTGTGGGCTCACCTGTGGCTGGGGGCACAGGCTCCTCTCAGACCACTTGGCTTCCCATATCTCTGCCCAGCCCACACCCCACCCACCCACCCACGTCCCAGCTCAGGGCAGGGGGCAGTGCACCAGCGTCCGTCCTCCCCTCCCCCTCCTCCCACTGCAACTACAACCTCACCCTGTGTGGAAGCCCCCCCTTGAAAACCTGGGTGATGAGTCCTGCTGTTATTGCCGTTGCCATGGTCACAGGGCGGGAAACACAGGGGGCAGGGGAGAGGGCCGTGGCCTCGCCCTCTGGTTGGTACGCAGCGTGGTTTTTCCGACACTGGATTCACACACACACACTCAGGGACACACACACTCAGGGACACACACACTCAGGGACACACACACACTCAGGGACACACACATGCAGGGACACACACACACTCAGGGACACACACACACTCAGGGACACACACACACTCAGGGACACACACACGCAGGGACACACACACTCAGGGACACACACACGCAGGGACACACACACACGCAGGGACACACACTCAGGGACACACACACTCAGGGACACACACACACTCAGGGACACACACACACTCAGGGACACACACACGCAGGGACACACACACACGCAGGGACACACACGCAGGGACACACACACTCAGGGACACACACACTCAGGGACACACACACACACTCAGGGACACACACACTCAGGGACACACACACACATTCAGGGACACACACACTCAGGGACACACACACACTCAGGGACACACACACTCAGGGACACACACACACACTCAGGGACACACACACTCAGGGACACACACACACACTCAGGGACACACACACTCAGGGACACACACACACACTCAGGGACACACACACTCAGGGACACACACACACTCAGGGACACACACGCAGGGACACACACACACTCAGGGACACACACACTCAGGGACACACACACACTCAGGGACACACACACTCAGGGACACACACACACTCAGGGACACACACACACTCAGGGACACACACACTCAGGGACACACACACACTCAGGGACACACACACTCAGGGACACACACACTCAGGGACACACACACACTCAGGGACACACACTCAGGGACACACACACACACTCAGGGACACACACACACTCAGGGACACACACATGCAGGGACACACACACTCAGGGACACACACACTCAGGGACACACACACATGCACGAGCCCTCCCAAAGCTTCATCCACTGGCTGGTGTGCCTCTCCAATTCCCCTGAGCCCACAATCTGTCCCGCCTGCCCATGGAGTGGGGGCCCCATACCAGCTCCGGGGGGCCGTGGGTGGACAGCCCCTGCCTCCCCCAGACTCCATGTCCGTCTGAGGCGTGGCCTCTCGGCATCCCCCAGCCCTGGGCCCCACCAGGTGCAGGCCTCCTGCTTGCGCCAGGGCACCGGCCCAGGATGCCGTGGGGAGCGGTGCTGACCCGGTCCACCTGGGTCCACCGGACTCAGGACCAGGGGCCAGTGCAGGGCCTTGTCAGGCCCTCCACCCCTGACCCCACTCTTTTGTGGGTGCTGTGGCACATGTTGCAGGAACAAATGGAAGAACTGAACCCCCTCACATACCCCAAGGCGCGGCCCCAACTTGTCCGCCCAGTGCTCCCAGCAGCGGCCAGCAGGCCCCAGGGCCTTGTCTGCAGCATGAAGGACAGAGCGGCCAGGCCAGGACACAAAGCACCCAGCTGCGTGTCCCCGGCTGCTCCTGTGCCCAGAACACCCGCGCTGTGCCAGCACAGCAGGAGGGCACCGAGGGCCTGAGCTCTGGGGAGGCCAACGCAGGGTCCTGGGTACAGAGCCAAGGCCCCCGCCACCTGCTCCCTTCCCTCTGCGCCCCTCCCCACCCTCACAGGCCACTGAGGCTGGGCGGGGGCGGGCGGGACCAGGCAGGACCTGCCTCCTGGAGGCCGCAGGGCTGGGCCAGTGACCTCTGAGGAATCCACACAGCAGCCGCCCACCCCACGGGGAAAGTTCTGCTCCTCAGGGCTGGGCGGCACATGCCCCGGCCTCACCCCCGAAGCCACGCCCAGCGCCCCGCCCTGGCCTCCAGGTCAGCTGCTCGGGCTGCTCGGTCCCAATGAGCCAGGGGTGTGGACAGGTGCAAGAATGTCCCCTGCTCTTGCACACACACAGGTGCCCTGAGCAGTCAACACGTGCCCAGGACGCAGAGCCTGGAGACCAGAGCAGCTCCTGCGGCTCCAGCCATGCCCGCGCCCCCCCCGCCTCCGCCCCCCAGGCCTAGCCGAGTGAGGGACTCAGACATTCCCAGGGCCTATTTTCAGCAGCTTGTCTCCGGGGAACCCCTGTCTGCCCCAAGGTCTGGTCCCAGGGCAGGCCTGCTGGGCCCAACGCCCCTCTTGGCCCTGAGGCCTGGGGGAGGGGCAGACAGATGCCCTTTCCCAGAAAGGTTCTGCTGGGCCCACAGGGGAGGAAGGCTCCTCTCGGGAGGGCCTGGCATGCAGAGGGCGTGGGTGCTGCAGCCGTGAGCTCCCTCGGCCAGCCTGGGGGTCCACAGAGAGGCCAGAGGGGCCCTCCCCACAGTGCAGCTGAGCCTGGTTCCAGGAATCGGCGTGCTGGAGCCAAAGCCCATGCAAAACTGCCTCGAATTCCACCCGCACCAGGCCAGCTGCCGGGCCTGCTGGTGGGCCCCGAGCCCACCCCACAGCCAGGCCACAGCCAGGCCGGCCTGGGAAAATGTGCTGCCCACACCTGGCCCTGGAACCATCAGCCCTCGCCCGACCTCGCCCCCAGGGGCCCTGGCACTCAGCCCCGGGCCACAGCCAATGGGCAGCTGGTGCTCGGACCCAGGGCAGAGCACCCCACCCCCCACCCACCCTCCTAAGAAGTTCAGGGAGTCCAGTCTGAGCTGCATGGGGTCCACAAGGAGCAGGGGCGGGCTGCCCAGAGAATTGGGGGCCTCAGAACTGGGGCAGTGGGGGCACCCGCCAGAGGGCCCCACCGGCCCAGGTCAGAGGTAGGGGGGTGCGGCAGGGACCTAGAGGGGCCCGGCCAGGAGTCATGGGAAAGCTGGACCAGTGGGAGGTGGGGGGCGGTTGGGGCGCAGGACGGTGGAGGAGGTCAGGTGTTGTGCGCAGCCCTGGGGTTTGGGGGTACAGCAAGGTGGTGGTCAGGTGGCATTTCAGGGCCGCCTCGCTGGCTGAGCAGGGGTCAGGGGTCGTGCATCGTTTATTTTTTTAAATATATTTTTATTTCAGGGAGGAAGGGAGAGGGAGAGATAGAAACATCAATGATGAGAGAGAATATTGATCCGGATCAGCCCACAACCCCGGCATGTGCCCTAACCAGGAATGGAACCGGAGAGCCTTCAGTCCGCAGGCCTGCGCTCTACCCACTGAGCAAGCCGGCCGGGGCACGTCCCCTGCCTCTTGCGGATGCGCCCAGGGCTTGGGGAGCCGGAGGAGGAAGCACCTGTCTCGCTGGGGGGCTCCGCGTCCCCCACCCACGCGCCAGGGACGCCTCGCCAAGCCCCACAGTAGCGGCCCCGCCCCGGTTCCCATAACAACCCCTTGGAAACAAATACGGCGGCGCGTCATCCTCCGCCCGCAGGAAACGGGGCGCGCCCTCCTTGGCCAGACGGTGGGGGCGGGGGTGCTCCGCGTCCAGGCGACCACTGCACCCCCTCCCACGCGGGGTTGGGCGGCCCTTCCGTGCACGTGGGTCCCGCCACCCCCCTCCCCGCCCGCAGTTTGGGGCCCGGCGCGCCCGGCACCGCGGCTCCATCCGCATAGTTTCCATGCAGGCTCCCGAGGGAGGGCCCGGCTGCGCCCCCCGGCGGCCCCCGCCGCCAGCGCAGGAATTTCCCATCGGACACCGGGAGCCGCCCCGGGCCGCGGCGGGGGCGCTCGGGGAGTCGGTTCTCCCTGGGGCGCTGGGACAGGGAGAGGCGGTGCCAGCCCCTCGAGCGCGCGTCGGCGCCCCTACCTGTCCGGCCCTGCCGGGGTGGGGCCGGGGTTACCTGCCCTCCCCCCCCCGCGCCCTTCACCCCTGGCCGCACCCCCGGCGCCGGCCAGGTGGGGGGAACGCTGGGCGCCCGGCGGGGCCGGGCCTTACCGGACATCGGAGCCGGTCGCTCCGCCCCCAGGGACACGGATGGCTGCCCGTCGGACAAAGGGCCTGGCATCAGGTTCAGCCTGAGCCGCGAACTGGGTGGGCGGGCAGGGGCCGGTGTCCAGGGCCAGGGTGCGGGGCACAGGAGGGGCGGCCGTCCGCGGCTCGGAGATGACCAGGCCCAGACACCCAGGCCTCCGCGGAGGGAGAGGCACCTGGGGGCCGGTGCTGGGGGCCGGGGGCCGGGGAGGTCTGCGCGGTCCCTGCCCCAGGGCGCCCAGGGGCAGGGAAGGCGCGCCCTCTGGCGGGGTGCCCAGGAGCTGCAGCTACAGGGAAATGTGCCGCAGGAGGGGGCTCCTCGGAGCTCCCAGGGGGTCAGGTTGAAATGGGGAGAGCAATGCAGCCCCCGCCTGGGGAGGCCTCAACCACTCCGCCACCACCGCAGCCACAGACACGGGGCCGCTGGCTGGGCACGCCCTTGGGCCACCACCAGCGCTGAGGCAGGCTGGCCGCCATGGCAACCAGGTTGCTAGCCCAGCCGATGAAAGCCACCGCAGAGGGGGCAGACTCGGGATTCCAGGCTCAGTCCGGGCTGAAGGCCCCCTCACGCCATCCACCCCTCTGCTCACCTGTCTCCCCACCCCCCCACCCCCACACACGTGGCATGCCCCTGCCACTGTGCCCAGGCTGACCCCTCCCGCACCTTGGGGTCTCTGATGGCCCCAGGCATCTCCTGACGGACGCCCAGCGCTGGCATTTCCCGGGGTCCAGGCTCAGCCCTAGGCTCCAGGGAGGTGACCTCAGCAATCAAGGCCCCTCTCCACTCCTGGACCCCACTCCCAGGAGGCCTCCCACCACCCTGTGTGGGCACCGCAGCTCAAAACAGCCTCCCTCCCGCCACCGCCAACCTTGGGAACAGGACCTGCTGCCCCAGAAGCCGGGCCAGGCTCGCCGGGAGCCCTGTGCTGGGCTCAGGTCCCTCCCACACCCAGAAGCACGGCGCTGGGTCCACCGATCCTCAAACATTTTATTGAGCGAAAGTCTGCGTTGCGTGTGAGCCACGGGAGGGCGGTGGGCGGTGGGCGGTGCTTGGAAGGAGCGTGGGAGACAGCAGAGGGCCCGTCCGGGGACACGCGGGGCGTGGTGTGGCCGCCCGGCCAGGGGCGATAAATAACAGTGGGAGGCGTGGGCAGCAGGAGGGGGAGCGTGAGGCTCGCCCAGGCCCGTGGGGACACGCGGGGCCAGGAGACAGACATGAAGACACGTGGGTCGCACAGGCAGGGAGGCCCAAGTGCGGGCACAGGCAGGCGCCTCTAGGGACATGGGTGGCGGCCTCTTCTGGAGAAGCCCATGGGCGTCCTCCTCCCCCAACACGCAGGCCCCGGACTTGGGCCCGGACCAACTGAGGCAGGACTGGGCAGCTGGGCACTGTCCCCCCGGGGCCCAGCAGTGGGCTCTGGGCAGGCAGGATCCTAGGGCTGGACTTTGCCCTCGGGGTCCCTGTCGTAGATGTAGCTGCCCACAGCTCCAGTATTCACTCCTGTGGAGAAGGGCCAAAAGGGGGTGCTGGGGGTGCGGAGGGGTGGGGAGGGGGCCCCGGGTTCCCCACTGGCCGGGCCACACTCACCCTTGGGTCCGAAGAGGATTCCGTAGCAGGGCTTGTGGCAGTAGGGCTGGCCATCGTGCTGGGGGCAGGAGGGGGTAAGGTGGGGGTCCCCGACTCCCCTGTCCCCACCCGCTCTGGTGGCTTCCTCCTCACACACATCCCGGGCCGAAAGCTCCCAAAGCCAGGACCAGCCCCCTGGCTCGGTGGGGGGGGGCCGGGGCGGGCCGACAGCGCGATGCCACGGAGCCTCCGCTCTGGCCACCAGGGGGCAGGTCCCACCGCCAGCCGCGGCCCTCGGGTCGGAGCCCCGGGTCCCCACCCGCGCGCGCCTCCCAGGCCCCCCCCCCCCACACACACACATCCCCTCCCGCGCGCGCCTCCCAGGCCCCCCCCCCCACACATCCCCACCCGCGCGCGCCTCCCAGGCTCCTCCCCAACGCCCGCCCCCGCCCCCCCCATCCCCTCCCGGGCGCCCCTCCCATGCCCCCCCACACACACATCCCCACCCGCGCGCCCCTCCCAGGCCCCCCAACACACACATCCCCACCCGCGCGCCCCTCCCAGCCCCCCCACACACACATCCCCACCCGCGCGCGCCTCCCAGGCTCCTCCGCAACGCCCGCCCCCCCCCCCATCCCCTCCCGGGCGCCCCTCCCAGGTCCCTCCCCAACGCCCGGCCCCCCCCACATCCCCACCCGCGCGCCCCGCCCAGGACCCTCCCGTCCAGCCCGGCCCCCTGGGCGAGCCCGTGCGCGTCCCTCACCTCCGCGTGCCCACCCGGGGTCAGCGTCTTCCCGCAGCGCTCACAGCGCAGGCACGGCCGGTGCCAGTCCTTGCCCAGAGAAGTCACCTTCTCGGCTGGAGAGGGGGAGAGGGGACCCGAGGCCCTGAGCGGGCAGCTCCCCAGGCGGGCCCCTCCCCAGGCGAGGCGGGGCGGGGCGCTCACTCACCGAAGTAGACCCTCTTGTTGCAGCGAGGACACATGTTGGGCTCCCCAGTGAAGGTGGTGACGCTGGAGGCTGTGGGGGGAGGCGAGTCAGGGCTGCCAAGGGACTCCCGAACCTCCCCCTCGACGCAGAGCCCGGCCCACCTTTGCTGGGCCCCTTTGGGGGGCCACTCGCCTTCCGCTCCTCAGCTCGGGCCACGGGCACCTCGATGGGGCCAGTGACCTGCGGGCCCTCTACGGCAGGCTTCTCGTAGATGTAGGAGCCGGCACCTCCGATGTTCACACCTGGGGGGAGGCAGGCACGGTGTGGGGGGGGTGGCCCGTGCCCTCGCCCACCACCCAGGCCTCACACTGCACCCAGCTTCTCAGAAAATGGCCCTCAGCCCGGCCAGCGGGGCTGTGATTGAGCATCGACCTATGAACCAGGAGGTCAGGGTTCGATTCCCGGTCAGGGCACGTGCCCGGGTTGCAGGCTCCATCCCTGGTGTGGGGTGTGCAGGAGGCAGCTGATCAATGATTCTCTCTCAACATTGATGTTTCTATCTCTCTCCCTTCCTCTCTGAAATGAATAATAATATTTTTTATTTATTTTTAAAATATTATTTATTTCAGAGAGAGGAAGGAAGAGAGAGATTGAAACACCAATGATGAGAGAGAATCATTGATTGGCTGCCTCCAGCATGTCCCTATCGGGGATCGAGCCCGCAACCAGGGCATGTGCCCTTGACCGGAACTGAACCCAAGAACCTTCAGTCTGCAGGCGGATGCTCTATCCACTGAGCCAAACCGACCAGGGCAATAATAATATTTTTTTTAAAAAAAGAAAGAAAAGAAAATGGCTCTCTATGGCCCATCCTATTGGGGTCAGGACCCTCTCCCAGGGGGCACCGTGAGCTGGGACAGTCCTGGAAAGGGCCCCCCCAGGCCCCCCACACACACCCTCTCCTCGGCAGCCAGAGCAGAGCCAGCGGGGCGGCCACCTGGGCTCACCTTTGGGTCCGAACAGCGTGGCATAGCAGGGCTTGTGGCAGAACGGCTTCCCGTCATGCTAGGTGGAGGGCATGGGGCACGGGGTGAGGGCGGTACCTGGGCCCACTGACCCCCCCACCCGAGCCGGGGGAGAGCCATGTGGCCCCAGCCCAGCCCCAGAGGGAGGCTCACCTCGGCGTGGCCCCCGGGCGTCAGCGTCTTGCTGCAGCGCTCACACTTCAGGCAGAACTTGTGCCAGTCCTTGCCCAGCGAGCTCACCTTCTCAGCTGGGGGGACAGGAGGTCAGAGCCCACCATGCACCCCCTCTACTCCTCAGGGCCCACGCTGTCCCCCTGGTCTGGGTGGCCCTCACTGCCCCAGGGCTGTGAGCTGGAGGGTCATCAGTAACCCCAGCATCACACCTGCCTCACCGTCTCCCTCACACACATCCCTGACCAGCCCCGAACCCCCAGTCAGGCTCCGGTGGAGCTGGCAGAGGCCCCGGTCTGGGGGAGAGGCCCTGAGCCTCCAGACCCCTGTGGGGAGGCCAGTTCCACCCCCAGGAGGGACCGAGGGACAGGAGCCTGCCTGTCTGCACTTGGCCCTGAGCGTCCCCACCCACTGCCTCCAGCTGCTGCTGTGGAGCCGGGGGTCTGGGACCAGCTGCTGAGGGTCGGCCGGGCCCCCTCCCCATCCCCCCACACGGTGCTGGGGCTGCTTGGCCATCTCCTAATGAAGGGAAGTGGGGGGCTCTCCAGGGTGCATGGCAGGAAAAGGGCCGAGGAGAGGGCAGGAAGAAAGGCCGGGGAGCAGCCGGAATTCCGGGTGGGGGCAGCGGCCAGCAGCTCTGTCCGCCTCACACAGAGGTGTTGTCTGGGCCGGGCCTGCCCTAGGGTCCCTCAGTCCCCCACCAGGGCAAGGCGGGAGCTCGGGAGCCCAAGGCTGTTCGGACGGTGCCAGCCGAGTCCTCGCCCGTTCCCCTGGCCAGGTCAGGGTCACCACCGCCACCTGGGGTTCTGGGACGTGGCCACTCAGGGCAGGGGATGACCCTTAGACCCAGGGACAGGTCAACAGCCGCACATCGCTGGCCGAGCCGGGGAGACAGACTTCACGGGCCTATGGCTTGGAAAGGAACGGCCACCCCACCCGGCCGCACCATTGTTGGGGACACAAAGACACAGTATCCCCGTCCCACTCTGCTCACACTCAGGTGTCGGCTACTGAGGAGGGGGTGCTGGGGCGCAGCCTGCTGGGCGGTGGGCAGGATCCCGCCCCCCTCCGCGCCAGCGCCTCCGGCCAGGATGGCCGCCAGCGGGTCTGAGCGCCTTTGTTTCCTGCTAGGAGCGCGGCCGCCCAGGCTGGCAGCGCATTTTTCCGCCTCGTCCACAGGACTGTCCACCCAGCGGGAGGGCAGCTGGGGGCAAACCTGGCAGCAGGGTGGGCAGGAGGACCCGGGGGCTGTCTCCCGCCCTGCACCCCCGGCGGGAGCCCTCGCTGGGGTGGACGGAGGGCTGAGGGCTCCTGGGAGGCGGCGGCGGCAGGAAGCCCCTCGGCTCCCGGCCAGGCCAGAGGCTCTCCAGGCCAAATCCGGTCCCTCCCTCTGGGAACAGCAAACAACCGCTGGCCGCCGCCTCCTCCGCCCCGGGCCGTCAGCAGGGAGGCCAGGCGGCTTCCCTCACTCGGCCTGTCCCCACCCTGGCCCCTGACCACTGCTCCAGGGTGACCAGGAAAGGGGCCCTTGTCTGTCCCCACCCGTCTGGCCATCCTGCCTTCTGGCCCGGTCTCCCCTCTTCGCAGGCGGGTGGGAGGGGCGGAGCGGGGAGGGGAGAGCGCCAACCCCCGCCCCTCTGCCCGCTTCTGTCCTGGGCTGTTCTGGCGGGGGGGGGGGGGGGGGGCGCTCAGGGGAACTCGCTCGTGCCCCGCTCCGCCCGTGGGGCAGTCCTGGGGGACTCGCACCAAGGAAGCAGGTTGGGACACGCGGGGGAAGAGGCCAAGGCCGCCCCCGCGTGGCCCGAGTCCAGAGCGAGCCCGGATCTGCCCCGGCCCAGCGTGGGCTGAGGCCAGAGTGAGGGTGGGGGTTCTCTGGGGCCACGCCGGCCGGGCCATGTCATGTGTGCGCGGGTGGGCGAAGCGGGGTGCGCGGGAAAGGTCCCAGAAAGTCGGAGAGCGAGGGAGGCGCTCCGAGCACGGGGCCCGCCGGGCCCGCCTGACCCGCGCTCCGCTCGGCGCCTCCCGAGACGGCGACGCGCCCGGGACCCGGGACGCTCCCCCAACTCCGGCCTCATCCCGGGGGCCACGCGCGCCCGCGCCCCACCCCCCACCGGCCGTTTCTGCGTCCGGGCGTGGCCGCCCCCACCCCGGCTCAGCTCCAGCCCCGGCCGCACCCGAACGGGCCGCGCGGCGGATCCGACGGGGGCCGCGCATCCCAGGGCGGCGGCCGGGCGCACGGGGCTCCGCGGGGCGGCGCGGGCGGCAGCCGAGGCTGCGCGGGGCGGGCGGGGCGCTGGCCGGGCCGGGCACTCACCAAAGTACACGGTCTTGTCGCACTTGGGGCACTTGGAGGCCATGGTCGTCGGTGCACCCGGTCGGCTCGCGCCCTCGGCCCGCGCCCGTCTCCGCGTCGCCGCCGCCGCCTTGGCCGCCCCGCCCGCCCCGCCCGCCGGGCTGTCCGCGCGCCCATTGGCTCCGCGGCCGGGGCGGGGCGTCGGGATCCCGCCCCCCGGGCTCCGCCGCCTGGAGTGGGGGCGCTGCCGGGGCGGGGGTGCACCTGCCAGGCGACGGGCCGGGGGCGGCTGGACCTGCCGGGCGTCCCCCGGCCCCGCGCACTAGGCGGCCTCTGCCTTGGTCTGACCGCGCCTTGCCTGTTTCCATGGCAACGTCGGGGCTGCGGGGCGGGGCGGGGCGGGGCGGGACAGGGAGTGCGCGGCCCCCTCGGTTGGGGGCGTCCGGGCCAGCGGGGCCTGGGTCCGGAAGGGCGTCCCCTGGTCAAGCAGACGGACGCCCGACGGCAGGCCCGCCCGCCACACCCGGCCCAGGCGCCCGGGCTCCCCCAGAGGACCCCACCCCCACCCTGTCGCGCGCCCCTCATCCCTTTGTTGCCCGGTTTCTATAGCAACGGCCGCGCGGCGGGATCCGAGCCGGATTCCTGGCGGGTCGGCCACGCGGCCCAAGACCGGCCCCCCCCCACCGCGCCCCGCCCCACACCGTCCGTGGTGCCGAGGGCGCAGCGGGTGGAGGGCAGGGCGCCCGCCGCTTCCAAAAACAGCGCGAGAGAAGCTGCTGGAAGGGGCGGGGAGGGGGCGGCCGGCGCCGGGGCTCGCGGGGCTGGCTGGGGCGGAAGGTGTTCTATGCCCTCCAGGGGGTGGTAGGGGCGGACAGGGGGGGAGATGGCGAGCGCGGGGAGGGGCACCCCACTCCGCTGGAGCCCGGTCGGCGCATCCCTCTCCTGGACCCACCAGCAGGGCCCAGAGCCTCCCACCTCCAGCCTCTTGGCCTCAGAGCGTCCTGGAGGGGGAGGCGGGGGTGTGTGGGGGGGGGCTAGGGCCCTGCAGCCCTCCCCCTACAGGGGCTGCCGGCCACGCCCACCTCCCCGCGCCCACCCGAGCCTGCAGGATCCGCCCTAACCCCGCCGCACTCCCACCTGGGGGGACCTGGAGGACCCTCCGCCCTCCTCTCGGGGGCTCCCCTCACCATAGGCTCTTGTCTGGGCCCCCAGCCCCAGCTGAGCCCCAACCTGTCGGGCGGACAGACCCCTCCGGGCCCAGGTGACAGGACCAGCACCCCTCACCCACTCTCCTCTGCCTGGGACTGGGACAGGGCCTGGCGCCATCCCTCACCAGTGGAGTGGAGGAGCAGCCAGTGTCCCCAACCTCCCGAACCCAGGGTTCCTGGCGCCCTGCCCTGGCCAGCTCCTTGGGGTGGCTACCCCCCCCCCCCCACACTCACACCCTACAGCCACTGAAACACAAGATTCCCCGGAGCCTGACCGACCAGCCTGACCAGCCCCCTCTGGCGCCCGGCTCTGGCCGGGAGCCAGCCCAGGCAGAGGCGGGCAGGAGGCCTCGGTCCCTTCCTGGACAGGGTGGCCAGCTGTGGGGCTCACCCAGGTCACTCATTCTCAGCCTGCTCCTTGCTCAGGCCGGTTCAGGTGTCCCTGAATAATTTAATTCCTGGCCCGGTGCCCGCCAAGTGGCAGCTACCATGCCCTCTCCGCTCGGGAGCCCCGGCCAGGCTCCCCCCTCCTGCCACTCCACCTCTGACAGTGGCAGGACTGACCGCTGTGGAGGCGGCCTGGCCCGCACAGGTGTCTGGGGGGAGGTCCCGGGCCCAGCCCTGCCTGGAGAGAGAACGGGGTGGGTCCAAGGAATGGCATCTGGCCCTGGCCAGGTGCCCTGGAGAGCACGGGACAGTGCCCTGCCCCCAGCCACAGCCCCAGGCCCCAGGCCTCAGGCTCCCTCCTGCCCCAGGGCTATTCTGGACCTGCTGGGCAGGGTCACTGACCAATGGACACAGAGCAACAGCGTCCACCTGAGGCCACTGAGGGTGACAGGGACCAGGGAGGTTCCAGGTGAGCAGGCAGGGCCCTGAGGTGGCGGGGCCAGGCGTGGGGGCAGATCCCTCCCCTGGGGCCACAGTGGCATGGCATCCACCGGATCACCAGTCTTCCTGTGCCCCGTCGTCCTGGCAACGTTGGCAGATGACATCAGGATCCTGGAGCTCCGTCTACGGGACCCAGGCTGGGCTCCCCGAGGGTGTGGGGGGCTCGGCAGGCAGGGCCCCGGGGCGACAGGGCAGCAGCCCGTGCGGGGCCTCCAAGGATGGCGCCCTCGGCCCTTGCTCCCCAGTGTGTGCCCACTCCCCACTCCTGGGCCGGGGGGGGGGGGGGGGCGGTACACCTCAGGGCCTGTCTGCCCAGCAGGAAGGGTAGGGGCCACCTTGCTCAGGCCTGGGCGGCAGCAGGCAGGGAGGACGCCCTGAGCCTCAGGAGGGAAGGGGGGCTGGGGGGCCGGAGGGCAGGGCCTGGGCAGAGCCTCCCCCTCCCCCGGGGAAGCTCTCAAGGTCACCTTCTGGTCTGCATCCTGGGCAGCGGGGGCTGTGGGGGCAGGGCTGCAGGTTGGAGTGGGCCGGGGTGCTGAGCCGTCCTGCGACACCCCGGCCTGTCACCCGCCTTCCCTCACAGGCTGTCAGAGGGAGGCCCGGCGCCCCTTATCTCCCCAGCAGTGAGCAGTGGCTTCTATTTCCAGCCCCTGCCGAGATGTGCATGCCTCACCGGGAGGCTGGGGAGCGGAGGCGGGGCTCAGGTGGGAGGAGGGAGCCCGTCTGTGTCCCTCCCTCAGCCCCCTCCGGGCTGGGCTGGCAGCCGCAGGTGGGTGGGTGCGGGGGATGCCCAAGGTAGGGTTTCTGAGAACGCCCTTGCTGAAATCTGAGTGAATTCTCATGAGGAAACTCCACACTTGCTGGGGTGGCCCCGGCTCTGCGGCCACAGCTGGGCAGGGCTCTGCCAGGAGCAGGAGCGGGCCGGCCACCCCAGCTGTGCTGGCTGCCCCACGGCCACGGTGGATGGGGCCCTGGCCACCCACCCTGCCTCAGACAGTGTCCGCTCCGCCATCAGGGCCCCGGGAGCCCCACCGGCCCTCGGGAAGGTGGTGGGCTGGGCCAGGCCCTGAAGGAGGCAGGTGTGGGCCGAGGTGAGGGAGGGAGGCCAGGAAAGCCAAGGGCCACATGCTGCTCCCTGGGGCTCCTGGGGGGGGGGTCCTCTGGGCCTAGAGCCACCCGCAGCGCACCGGGTGACCCACCCAGCCAGCAGGGCCCCGCCCGGCCTGTCCCCCCTGGGCGGGCTCCTCCGAGGTGCCGGGGTGGGGGTGGGGGTGGGGCTGGGGCTCCGACAGGGAGCGGAATAGAGACAAAAGACATAAGAAGGCCTACTTGTTTTTTTTCTTTTTTATGAGTTTTTTTTCCTTTGTTTTTTTTAATATGAAAATTACTTGAAAAGACAAGGGGCGGCCCGCCAGGCAGCTCGGCCGCCGGCTGCCCGGCCCTGACGTTCCAGGTGTAAGGTACAGAGCTTAAGTTCATCTACAAAAAAGTAATAAAAATAAAATTTAAAACGGCACCTTCAACAGAACACAACAGGACTCCGGCCGCCGGGCCCCACGGGGTGGTGCGGGCGCTGGGCGGCCCCTCCTCCGCTCCGGCCGAAAAGGAACACAACGCCGGGAGCCAGCGTCGCCCCCCGCGGCCGGGCAGTGCCCGCGGGCCGGGCGCCTTCTCTGCGGGTGGGGGCGGGAGGGCACTACCGAAACCGGGCGGGCGGTGGGCGCAGGCGGGGCGGGCCGTGGTCGGCGCCGGGCGCGGCGGGCAGGGCGGCTAGTCCTCAATGACGATGGGCTCGTCGTTGACGGGCGCGGGCGGGGGCGGCCGCAGCGGCAGGGCCTGGCTCTGGCGCAGGGCGACGGGCTTGTAGGGCCTGCGGGCCGCGCGCTTGGTCTCCGAGGACGAGAGCAGCTTGCGGATTTTCCTGTGCGTGCAGAGCACCCGGTGAGGAGGGCGCCCGCCCCCGCCCCCGCCCCCGCCCCCGCCGCGAGGCCGGGCCCCACCTGGTCTCCTCGGTGGCCGTGTAGAACACGTCGTCAGGGGCGTCGATCCAGTTCATCCGCCGTCGCTTCACGGGGGGCAGGGAGCCCCCCCGGATGAGGCGCACTTTGGTGGGGTATGACTTCCCATTGAGCAGGAGGTTCCGGCTTGGTCCCTGGGCAAGGGGAGGCGTGAGGGGTGTCCCTGGGCCTCCACCCTGCGCCCCCTGCCTGCCCTCCACGGGTCCCCCTGGACCGCCTCCCCAAGCCCAGGGCCATGTGCACACGTGTGCCCTCCGCTTACCATGTGCCTGGTCTGTCCGTGGTTCGTCAGGCCTGACAAGAGGGGGACAGAACATGAGGCCCGTGGCGCACTCACACCCTGGGCACCCTCGGCCTGCCTGTGGAGAGGCCACCAGGGCCCCCCCCTGCCCACACCCAGCGGGGCCTGGGACAGGCGCCCCAGCGGCCCCCCAGCTCCCGGCTCCGAGGGCGCCAGCCTCAGAACCACAGCCCGGCCCACACGCAGGCCGCGCCGCTGACTCAGCTGGCAGAGGAGGCCTGGCTACTGTGACCGGGCCCGCCCAGCACAGCTGCCCTCACAGATGGCCATTCCTCGGCCAGCACGCTCAGACCCCAGGCGGCCGGCTGCCCTCACTGACCCCAGGCTGGGGGGCTGGCGCCGCGAGCTCCCGCCAGGAGTCAGGACAGGCGCTGGCCCGGCTGCACCGAGGCCCCGGCTCCACATGCATGTTGGTGAGAACCTGAGCAAAGTCAGGGCCACACCACCTCCCTGTGCCCATGTGTTGGGCGTGTGCGTGCGTGTGTGTGCGTGTGTGTGTGAGCGTTCCCATGTGTGAGGGTACCCATGTATGTCCATGTGAGCGTGCCCATGTGAGCGTGCCCGTGTATGAATGTCAGTGTGTGTGTCCATGTGTATGAGTGCCCAAGTGTGAGCATCCCCATGTGCGCGTGTCTATGTGAAAGTGTGCACGTGTGTGTGAGCATGCCTGTGTGTGTGAGCGTGTCTGTGTGAGTGTGTGCATGTGTATGAATGTCCCTGTGTGACCACGT
Source organism: Myotis nattereri (assembly GCF_964212035.1). Lineage (NCBI taxonomy): Eukaryota > Metazoa > Chordata > Mammalia > Chiroptera > Vespertilionidae > Myotis > Myotis nattereri. The sequence continues at coordinate 1,383,936 of NC_138075.1, forward strand.
CCACGTGTGAGTGTGCCCATGTGTCCGTGTGTATGAATGTCTCTGTGTGACCACGTCCACGTGTGAGTGTGCCCATGTGTCCGTGTGTATGAATGTCCCTGTGTGACCACGTCCACGTGAGTGTGCCCATGTGTCCGTGTGTATGAATGTCCGTGTGACCGTGTCCACGTGTGTGTGTGCCCATGTGTCCGTGTGTATGAATGTCCGTGTGACCATGTCCACGTATGAGTGTGCCCATGTGTCCGTGTGTATGAATGTCTCTGTGTGACCGCGTCCACGTGTGAGTGTGCCCATGTGTCCGTGTGTATGAATGTCCGTGTGTGACCGTGTCCACGTGTGAGTGTGCCCGTGTGTCCGTGTGTATGAATGTCCCTGTGTGACCGTGTCCACGTGTGAGTGTGCCCACGTGTCCGTGTGTATGAATGTCCCTGTGTGACCGTGTCCACGTGTGAGTGTGCCCATGTGTCCGTGTGTATGAATGTCCCTGTGTGACCGTGTCCACGTGTGAGCGTGCCCATGTGTCCGTGTGTATGAATGTCCCTGTGTGACCGTGTCCACGTGTGAGTGTGCCCACGTGAGAGCGGGGCCCCGGCACTACTTACCCAGGTAAGTGCCTACCAAAAGGGCCGGGTTGCGGAGAGAAGAAAACACGGAGCGTTAGTGTGGGCGCGTGCCCGGGGGAGGCGGGGAGGCGGGCGCAGAGTGAGGGGCAGGAGTGAGCGAGTTAAGGTCCCAGGTGGGGCTGGCCCTGCCCAGCGCTCAGGACCACACGCTCGACAGACAACACGGAAGCACCCCATTTTGGAAAAACCCACAAGTGCACACGGACTCCACGTGCCTGCGTGTTAATCGCTTTTATGAAAGGAGCCCGAAGCCCAGGGCGCCTGCTGATGGCCCCTGTGCCCGCGCTGCGGGTTTCCCCGGGGTCCCGGGGTCCCTTGGGCCACAGGGGCACTGGGGTGCCAGGGCGGCGACCCCACAGAGCATGCCCACTGGGGCTCCCAGGTGCAGTGGGGAGGTGTGCCCAGGAGACGGCTGGCTGGCGGCCCCACGCCGGCCCCGCCAGGCCCACGCCCCACACTCCACGGTGCTGAGCCTGGTCCCCCCCACTGCCTGGCCAGCCCCCAGAGCACCCGCCGCCCTCCAGCCAGGCCGGCCCAAGGTGCCAGGGTGCCACCGACTTCCCATCCAAGGGGCTGGCAGGAGCTCAGGACACGTTCCCCGAATCATCCCTTTCCTCGTGGCTCTGTCCACCCTGTGTGGCTGCTGCTGCAGGCCGACCCGACCTGGGCTGGCCCGCTCCCCAGGGCAGGTGTCCCCAGCCCAGGCTGACGGCCCCACAGCCCTAGATGCCCTCCTCCAACTGAGGGGCAAAGGCAGGGCCTGGAGCCCGTGGGCAGGACCTGGACCCCCAAGAGCCCCTCCTGAAGCCACTGCCAACCCCACGCATGGTGAGAGGACCCCACGCGGCCTTGTTCCCGTCCCCAAGCTCAGTCCCCTTCCCCTGAGGGCACTGAGCCCCGGTGCCCACCTGGGCCTGGCAGCCCTCCCCGGCCACGCCAACCACACCCACAGCTCCGTCCATCACCCCCCCAGGCAGGGCGCACGCGAGCTGCAGGCACAACACGGCGACCACGAGAGCAGAGGCTGAGGGCATGCGGCAGTCACAGTGCGATGCAGACAGCGCAGCGGGCAGCGGGGCGCCAGGGCGACGCGCGAGGACAGTCCCTGGACCAGGCGCCGGCTGGAGGAGGGATGGCCTGAGGGCAGAGGCCCTGGGCCCGGAGTGGGCACCTGGGCCGCTGAAGCCCTGAAGCACTGAGCTCTTTGCCAAGTGGCAAGTAAAGTGGGGGCGCCGCGGCCTGGCCCACGTGGACTGCCCCACGGACGTGCCCTGAGCCCCGGCCACGCCACCACGCGAGCAGACACACAGCTCCGCGCAGCGGCCACCAGGCCTTACCCCTACTGGGCATCAAGAGGCGCTTCTTCATGTTGCCTGGCAGCGCCCGACGGCAGGGGAGAGAGGGAGAGAGAACACGGTCAGCGGCGCGGGCGGGGCGCGGGCAGGGCACAGGCTGGGGCACAGGCGGGGCTGGGCTGCAGGCTGCGCTGGCCACGCCCCCAGGTCCGCTGGCCGCGCCCCCAGGCCCCGCTGGCTGCCCGCGGGACTCACCGTCCACGCCGTTGTGCTGCTCATAGCTCCTCTTGCCCAGGATGGTGGGCGAGCCGTTGTTGATGACGGGGGCCGACTTGGCGGGGGTGAGGCCGCTGAGCACCCCAGACACGTTCTTCACAGGGTGGGGCTGGGGGGGGCGGGGGTGGGTCTCTGTGGGAGCGACAGCAGGAAGTGTGTGAAGGTGGGGACGGCCGGGCCATGCCCACGGGGAGGACCCACCACCACACCCACATCCAGGCCGGTCCCCGCACCCCAGCCCAGCCGACTGGCGGACCAGGGCCAGGAGCACGGACTGCAGACAGAGACATAAGCCAGCAGGCCCGTCAGAGGCCTCCGCGTCCAGGCCACCGGGGCTGCTGGCAGCGGGCTGGCCGCCGGCCAGAGGATGAATTAACGGCCCCAAGGCCGGGCCCAGGATGTGCCCCCCCAACTGCCGACTCTCAGGAGCCGCCTCCTCCCACAGGATGGGCGAGGCCGGGCGCAGGGCCACAACCCCAGAGCCCACGGTGCCAAGCCACTCGGCCTGAGTGGGCACTTAGCTCACCGTTCTGGAATGTCCTTCACGGGCGCAAAGTCACCTCCACTGACTCAGGGACCCCCGAGCCGGCCAAGCGCGAGCCCTGCCGCCCCCCAAGGCCCTGGCCCGGCCCCCTGTGGGCACGAAGCTGGACGGAGGCTCCAGCTGAGGTGCTCGGGGTCCCCAGGCCAGGAAGGCCCTCCCTGTGCAGCCGCACAGGCCCCACCCAGCACGCCTGCCCTCGGGGACCTCCTCCCCTAGGCGGCCACAGAAGATGCCACCCTGGCTCGGGCACCCAGGAGCAGCTGGGGGAGGGGAAGGGGGGGAAGCCAGGGCAGGCTCACCGAGATACCGGAGCACGGCTTCCAGGGGCTTCCGCACGGCCTGCTTCAGCACCAGCGGGCTCTGCGAGGCTTCAGGCAGCCGGGCCGTGCCTGTGGGGCCAGCAGTGTGGGTGCCATGCGGGGGGGTGGAGTGTGTGTGCGTGTGAGCGCGCTTAGGACAGCACACCCCGCCCACACCCCCCTGTACACACACACCCTCCTGCACACACACACCCCTGCACACACACACCCTCCTGCACACACCCTGCCCACACCCCCCTGCACACACACACCCTCCTGCACACACACACCCCTGCACACACACACCCTCCTGCACACACACACCCCTGCACACACACACCCTCCTGCACACACCCTGCACACACCCCCCCTGCACACACACACCCTCCTGCACACACCCCTGCACACACACCCTCCTGCACACACACACCCCTGCACACACACACCCTCCTGCACACACCCTGCACACACCCCCCCTGCACACACACACCCTCCTGCACACACCCCTGCACACACACCCCCCTACACACACACACCCTCCTGCACACACACCCCTGCACACACACACCCTCCTGCACACACACCCCTGCACACACGCACTCCTCCTGCACACACCTCTGCACACACACACTCCTCCTGCACACACCTCTGCGCACACACACCCTCCTACACACACACACACCCTCCTGCACACACACACCCTCCTGCACACACACCCCTGCACACACGCACTCCTCCTGCACACACCTCTGCACACACACACTCCTGCAAAAACCTCTGCACACACACACCCTCCTACACACACACACACCCTTGCACACACACACCCTCCTGCACACACACCCCTGCACACACGCACTCCTCCTGCACACACCTCTGCACACACACACCCTCCTACACACACACACACACACACCGCTCCTATACACACACACCCCCTGCACACACACCCCCTGCACACACACCCCTCCTATACACACACCCTCCTGCACACACACACACACACACACACACACACGCCCCTCCTGCGCGCACCCCCTCCTGCAGGGTGGGCGGAGCCGGCGGGCGCACTCACACTCAGCCTTGATGGCCGCGCTGTTGATGGGCAGGCAGGGGTGCCGGGCGGCGTGCCAGGGGCGCAGGATCTCTCGGCACAGGCGGCGGGCGATGCGCGTGAGCTTGGTGGTGTGCAGGTAGAAGGCCTGCCGCGTCTTCATGGCGAACTTGGGGCTCCCGCTGCTCCGGGCTGGGATGCCGTGGGGGCTCTGCGGAAGGGGGCGCGCCGCCCCGACACAGCGCCATGACCGCGGGCCGGCCGCCGGGCGCGCGCGGGGCGGGGAGGGGCCCACTTACCATGTTGCTGCGGTTTGGTCCCGGCCTCTCTCCGTCTAAGCGGGTTGGCATTTTCAAGCCACCGTATTTCTTCCAATACGTCCAACAAGACGCGCAGAGGCGACACTGCATGTTAGGGGGACCCCAAGAATACCACTGGTAAGACTGGGCGGCTACGGACAACAAAGTTGAAATAGACGGATCCTTAAGCAGAACCAGTGACGGCAGAGGGCACCACACCGCGGCCGCCGCCCGCCGCACCGCGCCTGCGTCCCCGCGTCCCCGGGCCGCGCGCAGCCCCCGCCCCCAGGCGGCTCGGTCCCGGCTCGGTCCGACGGGCGACGGGCATCCTGCGGAGGCGGGCTCGCCGGCGGGACTTACTGTAACAGCTCTCGCAGGCCCGGCCGGCCCCGGGGGTCTGGCCTGGAGCCCCCGCGCCGTTCACCACGCCCGCCTTGACGTTGTTCACGCTGATCTGGTTCGGGTTTGGCTTGTTACTTAGGGGAGGAAGAGAGGGGGCGCGGGCGCCGCCGTCAGGGCGCAGCTCCTCGGGGCCGGGCTCCCGGCGCCGCCCATCCTCTGGTCTGGGTGCGAGCTTTCCCGCCCGCGTCCTGAAGCAGCTCCGTGGAGGCTCAGGCCCTGGTCTACACTCCAGCTCTGCCGGCCTGGCGCTCGGCTCAGCCTGGAGGTGGACCCGGCCTGGGCAGCGTGCCACCTGGGAGGCCGAGGGAGAGCCAGGGCGGGGGCCCCCCCCACCAGGCACCTGGGCCCTCCACGGCCCCCCTGTGCCCACCCGGCCGAGGGCGGGGCGGGGGCCAAGCACTTACTAGTTGGGGATATAAACTTGCTTTAACTTGCTCTCTGCTTCGGCGGCTTTCAAGCGTTTCTTAAAACAAAACAGAGCGTCAGTGAGGCCAGCAAGCGGCCAGGGAGGTGCTGCCGGGAGGGAGCGGAGCTCCGGTGTCACCCCGACTGCCTGCCTTGTGGGGGTCACCCCACAGCCCCTCAGGTTCTGCCACACGGAACCACGGTGCCCTGGGATGCTTATGTCCGTGGTCCCCAGCCCATCTGTGCACGTGTCTGTCCGTGGTCCCCGGCCCTCCTGTGCACGTGTCTGTCCGCGTGGTCCCCAGCCCACCTGTGCACGTGTCTGTCCGTGGTCCCCCTCCCACCTGTGCACGTGTCTGTCCGTGGTCCCCAGGCCACCTGTGCACGTGTCTGTCCCTGGTCCCCAGGCCACCTGTGCACGTGTCTGTCCGTGGTCCCCAGCCCACCTGTGCACGTGTCTGTCCGTGGTCCCCAGCCCACCTGTGCACGTGTCTGTCCGTGGTCCCCGGCCCTCCTGTGCACGTGTCTCTCCCTGGTCCCCAGGCCACCTGTGCACGTGTCTGTCCGTGGTCCCCAGGCCACCTGTGCACGTGTCTGTCCGTGGTCCCCAGCCCACCTGTGCACGTGTCTGTCCGTGGTCCCCAGCCCACCTGTGCACGTGTCTGTCCGTGGTCCCCCAGCCCTCCTGTGCACGTGTCTGTCCGTGGTCCCCCGCCCACCTGTGCACGTGTCTGTCCGTGGTCCCCCGCCCACCTGTGCACGTGTCTGTCCGTGGTCCCCCAGCCCACCTGTGCACGTGTCTGTCCGTGGTCCCCCAGCCCACCTGTGCACATGTCTGTCCGTGTTCCCCTAGCCCACCTTTGCACGTGTCTGTCCGTGGCCCCAGCCCACCTGCTGCACGTATCTGTCGGTGGTCTTCCACATGTAGTAATACTCGATGATGCTGGTAAGTGACTTCCAGGGCAGCTGGGGAGAGAAGGGCAATTGAGGAGGCCCCGTGCGCCCCAGGACACCGCCGGGAGCAGCCCCCCATTTCTAAACACACTTCTCCTCTAGGTCATGGCTCTGCCTGAGCCCCTCCCCCCGGGCCAGCTCCTGGCCGAGGACGTCAGACCCACGTCCCGCTGGTGAGCGTGCGGCTTCGCCAACACAACTGCTGAACGCGCCGTGCGCCCGCGCTCAGCTCACGCATGCCGGGTGCCCAGAGGTTCTCCCCGGAACGCCTGGTGCCCAGGCTCGTGGCGCCACCACAGGCCAGGCCCTGTGACCACGCGGGGCGCCAGGCCTGGGCCCCGACTCAGCTCCGACCGCCGCCTCAGAGCGAGGCTCAGACCCACCTGCACGGCACCGGACCTGTCACAGGAGATCGCGGGTCTGCAGATGGGCTGCCATGGCCCGGCCCCCGAGGCTGCCGCTCGCCCCGCACACCCTGCTCTGGCCAAGCCCTCCACCCCGTGCGAGCCGGCCGCCCCTCTAGCTCTGCTTGTGGCCCGACAGGTGCTGCTCACTTGGCTCAGCGTTCTAGACGCGTCTGCCTCGCGGGCCGTCCGAGACGTGGACGTCAGCCACGTGCCCGCCGTGCCCCTGGCCCACCCGTGCCGCCCTCTCCGGGCTGCGGCCCCGTTGCCCCCTTGGTCGTTCCCCTGCCCCTGGCCCTCGGGACGGGCCGCCTGGCACCCACGGGCTCCTGGTCACCCCCCACCCCCCCGCACAGACACAGCCGAGAGCGACCCCAGGCCCCTTGTCCTCCTTTCTGAGGGCAAGTGTTTCAGGAGACGGGGCGGGAGGGCCCGAGGGTGCTGGCCCACGTGAGGACAAGCCCCGTGCTCCCGGGTACACACCCTCAAGGGGCACACGTGGAGGACACGGCAAGGGGAGGTCAGCTGGTTAAAAACAACAAGCAGCCCGGCCGGCGTGGCTCAGGGGCTGAGCGTCGACCTAGGAACCAGGAGGTCCCAGGTTCGATTCCAGGTCAGGGCACAGGCCCGGGTAGTGGGCTCGATCCCCAGTGTGGGGCGTGCAGGAGGCAGCCGGTCCATGGTCCTCTCTCATCACTGATGCTTCTATCTCTCTCCCTCTCCCTCCCTCTCTGAGATCAATAAAAATCTACTAAAAAAGAGAAAGATGGTGAGGACCGTGACGCCCAGCCCTGGGCGCGCGAGGAGCCGTGACAGCAGGGACGCGCCTGCGGGGCTGAGCGCACTCACGAAGTCCTGCTGGATGTCGGTGAAGTCCTTCCCGTACTTCTCCAGCGCCTCCTCGAACAGGCTGGCCTCCGAGGCCGACCACTCCTCCATCTCGTCCCGGCACAGCACGGGCCCGCCCTGCGGCACCAGCGCCGAGATGGCCTTGGCGACGTCGTACACGCTCCTGTGCAGCGTGTCCATGGCGTGGAACTGCGGCGAGACACAGGGTCACTCGCCGGCCCTCCCACACCCCTGTGCCCACCCAGGGACCCACAGGGAACCCCTCGCCCCACAGAAGACAAGGAGAGAGCCCTGGGGGGGCTCAGGAGTGAGGGGGGCAGTGATGAGGGTGGGGGGAGGGAGGGGCCCTGGGGGAGCTGAGCCCGAGTGGCTCGCTCTGGGGGAGCCGGGGTGGGGATGGGGTGGCCAGGCCTGGGCGGTGGTCACACCAGCATGGGGAGCCCCGGTGGGTGATGGACCTAATTCTCGCTGCCACACCGCTCCCCCAGCTGGTGCAATGACTCCAGGGAGAGAGCACCCAGGCAGGGCAGATGCTACAGCCATGGGGTGGGGGGCAGAGAGCTGTCATGTCCATTGGTGGGAGGGTATGTGTGTGAGTCTATGTGAGAGTGAGTGTGTATGTGTGAGTGTCTCTGTGTGAGTGTGCATGTGTCTGCGTATGTTTGAGCATAAGTGTGTTTGTGTGTGCGTGTGTTTGTGCATGTGTGAGTGTGTGCGAGTATGAGTGTGCACGTGTCTGTCTTTGTGTGTGTGAATGTCTCTGAGTGTGCATGTGGATGAGTGTGTGATTGTGAGTGTGTGCATGTGTGCATCTGTATGAGTGTGCATGTGTGTGTCTATGGGTATGTCTCTGTGTCTGTGTGTGCACGAGTGTCTGTGCGAGTATCTGTGTCTGTGTGTGCATGTGTGTGTCAATGTCTGAGTCTGTACGTGTGTTTGTGTGTGTGCAAGTGTGTCTGTGTATGTATGTGCGAGTGTGTGCAAATATGCATGTGTCTGTGTGAGTGTGAATGTCTGTGTGCGCAAGTGTGCGCACACGTGTATGTGTGAGTGTGCATGTGTGTCTGTGAATGTCTCTGTGTCTGTGTGTGTGTCTGTGTGCGAGTGTGTATGTGTGAGTGTGAGTGTGTGTGTGTCTGTGTGGATGTCTGTGTCTGTGTGTGAGTGTGTATGTGCGAGTGTGCATGTGTGAGTGTGTGTGTGTGTACATGTGTATGTGAGTGAGGGACCAGGTGTGAGGACGTGTGGGCCCCGGGCAGGGGCCCCTCCCACGGCGGGTGCTGGCCCTGCAGGTGCCCTGGGTGGCGGTGCCTGGCCTCAGCTGCCCGCCGGGGCGCACTCACCAGGGTGATGTCCCGCGAGGCGGCCGCGGCGCTCATGTGCAGGCTGGGCTGCCGGACAGAGCTGCTGCAGTCGAGGGCCCGGGCGAAGGTGCCCACGGAGCTGGGGGAGGAGAGAGCTGACCCCGGGCCAGCTGGCGGGCCGGCTGGCAGGACGGCGCCAGGACAACCTGGGCACAACGGCTGGCACAGGAGCGGCCCGGGGGCAGGAAGGAGTGGCACCCATGGGAGACGCCCTCGCGTGGGGGCTCCTGCGGGACAGACCCCCGCCCACCCGCCCGGGGCCGGGCAGCGCGCTCACCGGGCCACCACCAGGAACTGGTCGATCTGCTTGTCCACGAGCGGGTTGTGGGCCTCCCATACCTTGGTCTCCAGCTTGGACTGGTCGCGGCCGTCCTCCTCGCCTGCGGGAAGAAGCGCCTGAGACCACGGCTGCGAGGAGACCGGGGCTGCCCGATGCCTTCGGGGGCCAAGGCCTGCCTGCCCCGTGGGACCACGTGACGGGAGGTGGCACAGCCTGACCACACGGGACACAGACCTGTGTGTGTGAGGCAGAAGGGACGGCGCTGCCACCACACCGCCTGCCGTCAGCCTGGCTGAGCGTCTCCTACACCCGACCACATGGCAGACAGACGACACACCAACCACCAGGAAGGGCATGTGTGTGCGCGCGTGAACGTGTATGCAATCATGTGTGCGTGGAGGTGTAGAGCATGTGTATGAGCGTGACCATGTGCACGTGTGTGAACATGTGTGCAGGGTATGTCTATGTGTGACTGTGTGTGAGTGTATATGTACGACTATATGTGTGTGCCTGTCTGTGTAGGTGTGTGGCATATGCGCACATGTAAGTGTGTCGGTGTGCGTGTGTGAGGCACATGCAAAAGTGTGCGGGAGGCAGGACCTCACCGAAATGAGACATCACGGCCATGAGAGGAGGCGAGAGGCCGCGGCCTCACAAAGGTCACTCAGGAAGGGCTGGGCAGCTTCCCGTGGACGCCAAGGGCACCCTCGCTGGGACGTCCATCGGGAGGAGCCGGCCGAGGGCAGGCAGAGACCCCGGCGTCACACAGTGCAAGCCCGTCCTGAGAGCCCCGGGCAGGGGACGGCAGGCAGGACCTGGCCGGCAGCGTGTGCACCGGCCCCAGGGCGCCAGGCCCAGTGTGGGAGACGCTCCGATATGAGCAGGTGTCCCTGCTGTGCTGCCCGGGGCTTAGCCAACAATCTTATGTCACCGCCGACACAGAAACGTCCCTCTGGCAGAAACGGCAGCTGGGGGAGGGGGTGACAGCCGGGGGGGGGGCGGTGACAGCCGGGGGGGGGTGACAGCCAGGTGGGGGTGACAGCCGGGGGGGGGTTGACAGCCAGGTGGGGGTGACAGCCGGGGGGGTGACAGCCAGGGGGGGGTGACACCCAGGTGGGGTGACAGCCGGGGGGGGTGACAGCCGGGTGGAGTGACAGCCGGGGGGGTGACAGCCGGGTGGAGTGACAGCCAGGTGGGGTGACAGCCGGGGGGGTGACAGCCGGGGGGGGGTGACACCCAGGTGGGGTGACAGCCGGGGGGGGGTGACAGCCGGGTGGAGTGACAGCCGGGGGGGTGACAGCCGGGGGGGGTGACAGCCGGGGGGGGTGACAGCCGGGGGAGTGACAGCCAGGTGGGGGTGACAGCCGGGGGGGGGGTGACAGCCGGGGGGGGTGACACCCAGGTGGGGTGACAGCCGGGGGGGTGACAGCCGGGTGGAGTGACAGCCGGGGGGGTGACAGCCGGGGGGGTGACAGCCGGGGGGGTGACAGCCGGGTGGAGTGACAGCCGGGGGGGTGACAGCCGGGGGGGTGACACCCAGGTGGGGTGACAGCCGGGGGGGGTGACAGCCGGGGGGGTGACAGCCGGGGGGGTGACACCCAGGTGGGGTGACAGCCGGGGGGGGTGACAGCCGGGGGGGTGACAGCCGGGGGGGTGACAGCCGGGGGGGGGTGACACCCAGGTGGGGTGACAGCCGGGGGGGTGACAGCCGGGTGGAGTGACAGCCGGGGGGGTGACAGCCGGGGGGGGGGTGACAGCCGGGGGGGTGACAGCCGGGTGGAGTGACAGCCGGGGGGGTGACAGCCGGGTGGAGTGACAGCCGGGGGGGTGACAGCCGGGGGGGGTGACAGCCGGGGGGGGGGGTGACAGCCGGGGGGGTGACAGCCGGGTGGAGTGACAGCCGGGGGGGTGACAGCCGGGGGGGGTGACAGCCGGGGGGGTGACAGCCGGGGGGGGTGACACCCAGGTGGGGGTGACAGGAGAGGAGGTGACGGTGGCCACGGCAGCAGCCATTTTCAGAGACGGGGAAACAGAGGGGCCAGCCCCCCGGCCGCAGGCGGCTGTGGGAGGCGGCCTTCACCGAGCTCGGCCTGTCCCAGTCAAAGGGGCCCCGGCCTGGTGCCCGCAGGAGGGACGCAGGCTGCCCGTGTGCGGCCACCACTTTCCTTTCTGTGTTTTTATTGTTTTTTTCAGAGAGAGGAAGGGAGAGGGAGAGAGAACATCAGCGACGCGAGAATCTCGGTCGGCTGCCTCCTGCACGCCCTCTACGGGGGATGAGCCCGCAATCCTGGCACCTGCCCTGACCCGGAACCAACCCAGCCGCCTCCTGGTTCAGAGTCGCGCCCGAGCCCGCTGGCGCCCACCTTCCCTCAGCAGGTCCGTGATGTCCGCCTGGTACCGGTTGCCCACACGAATCTCCCCCTTGTCGGCCAGCAGCGTCTTCTGCTGCGGGTCGTAGACGAGGGAGTAGAAGAAGAAGTCCTGGAAGACAGCGCCGGCCGTGAGCACCGGCCCGGCCCGCTCAGCCCGAGTGGCGGCTGGCGGCACCGAGCGCGCCTCCCCCTGCAGCAGGTGGGGAGCCTCCTGGGAGCGTAAACAGCAGCCCAAACCCCAGGCCGCGGGGGGGGGTCTGACAGGTTCTGGGCTCGGCGACGCGAAGACGCTGTTTTTCCTGCGGTCGTCACAGGAGACGCACACGCCAAGTCACAGAGCGCCCTGGACGCGGCCGCCCGCCCGCGCGCCTCTGGCTGCCCCGCGCACACGCAGCCGCCTGCCGTCCACACCGCTGCGCCCACCCCCGTGCTCCCTGGAAGTGCCTGTGGCTGAGCCACAAGCGGGCGGCCAGGCCCGGCTCCTTGCCCACTGCCCACCCTGCAGCCTCCCCTCCCCTCCCCTCCGAGGGCTTTCCCAGTCCCTGCTGTCCCCCGAAATTAACCAGCCCCTCGACGTCACGCCTCCCAGAGGCCCGGGCGCCCTTCTGGGCAGAGTCCTGTTCACTACAGGCCCCTGCCCCCCAAGACCCCCGCCCCCAGGACCCCGCCCCCAGGACCCCGCCCCCAGGACCCCGCCCCCAGGACCCCGCCCCCCAAGACCCCGCCCCCAGGACCCCGCCCCCCAGGACCCCCGCCCCCAGGACCCCGCCCCCCAAGACCCCGCCCCCAGGACCCCCGCCCCCAGGACCCCCGCCCCCAGGACCCCCGCTTCCCAGGACCCCCGCCCCCAGGACCCCGCCCCCAGGACCCCCGCCCCCAGGACCCCCGCCCCCAGGACCCCGCCCCCAGGACCCCGCCCCCAGGACCCCGCCCCCCAAGACCCCGCCCCCAGGACCCCGCCCCCCAAGACCCCGCCCCCAGGACCCCGCCCCCCAGGACCCCCGCCCCCAGGACCCCGCCCCCCAAGACCCCGCCCCCAGGACCCCCGCCCCCAGGACCCCCGCCCCCAGGACCCCGCCCCCAGGACCCCCGCTTCCCAGGACCCCCGCCCCCAGGACCCCGCCCCCCAAGACCCCGCCCCCAGGACCCCCGCCCCCAGGACCCCCGCCCCCAGGACCCCGCCCCCAGGACCCCCGCTTCCCAGGACCGCCAGCCCAGGCTGAGAGGGGACATGTGAGTGACCCTGGCCTGGGGGCCCGGCTGTGAGCAGGGAAGGCTGCCAATCACAGGGCCTCGGGGCACCCCTCTCCTCTGCGCTTCCTGAGCCCAGGTGCCTCCACGCGGCCAGGCCCCGCACACGCACAGCGCATCTGGCTCCCGACGGTCTCCCCGCCCTCGGCCTGTGGCTGCACGAGGGTCTTCCTAAACCACAGTGGGCGCCCCACACCCACGGCCGTGCCGGGGCTCCGCGGGCGAGAGGTCACCCAGAGCTGCCACGCAGGCCCCTGTGGACCGGCTGCAGGCTGCCTACCGGCAGCTCAGGACTCGGCTCGGCCAGTCCCTGCTGGCTGCCCCCCAGGCTCCTGACTGCGACCCGTCAGGCCCCGGCACGGCCCCTGGCTGCCCCCCAGGACCCTGTCTCCGCCATCCGCCGTCACCCGTCACCCCCCCCACCCCCCGCCCAGGGAGCCCCTCGAGGCCGGCTCTGTGGGGGCTGGACGTGCCCAGGGCTGCCCTGCACGTGACCTGCCCTCTGGGCCGCCACTGACCCATGGGCCTCGGCACCCGCCCTGCCAGGGGCAGCTCTCATGGGGACGGCTGTGCCCCGCTGGGGGGAGGGGGGCAGCCTCCAACACAAGCGCCCCGGCTCCTCGGCTCCTGCCCGAGGACGAGGGACGAGGCTGGGCCCTCAGCCCGAGCCCACAGCTGCGCTGACGTGTTTGATTTTATAAACTCGCCACCGGGCAACAGGGCTCCGGTCACCACAGGCCCAGCCCTGCCCACCCCAGGCCCTCAGGGTGGAGGCACAGCAGGGGTGGGGGTGGGGGGCACCCGAGCCAGGGGAGCTGCAGGGCCAGGGAGGGGAGGGCTGGGCCCCAAGCCTGGGAGAAGCAGCCCCTCCCCCGCAGTGGCCCTCACCTCCCGCTCCAGGTAGGACTTGAGCGACTCCGTCTCGTTGAGCAGAGTGACGCTGCACTTGCCCCTGCGGAGACAGGGGTGTCGGGAGGGCTGCCCGCCGCGCCTGCCCCCTCCTGGTGCCCCCCCGTGCCCCTCCCCGCACCTCCCCCCACGGCTACCTGATGTGGGTGGCGGGCAGCGACTCCAGCTGCCGCGAGAGGAACAGCTCCCGGTGCCGCAGCTGGTGCCTGAGCTTCTCGGGCAGGTCCGCCATCTCGGGGTTCTCCAGCTCCTCCTCCACCTCCCCTGCAGCCGGGCGTCAGCGGGTCCCGCACCCGTCCCGCACCCGGTCCCCCAGCCCCCCGCCCAGCCCAGCCCAGCCCAGCCGAGGCCCCTACCTTCCTCGCCGTCAGCCCCGGACCCGGTTTTGTAGCAGACAGACAGGGCTGGAGGACAGAAGGGGGGCAGGGTTAGCGCTGCCCACGGGCTGCGGGCACAGGGAGGCCTCCGCGTGGGCACCCAGCACACACGGCTGGGGTGGGTGCCCCTGCGGGCACGATGCGGGGCTGTGGGACGCCAAGGCAGGGCTGCCTGCCGGCCCCTCCCCACCCTGCGGGCCCAGGCCCCCTGAGGAGGGGTGTGGGAGGAGGGGTGTGGGAGGAGGGCTGTGGGAGGAGGGGTGTGGAGCCGCGTTTCCAGCTGTGGCCCCTCCCCCAGGGCTGGCGGTGACTCTGGCTTTGACCTGGGTCCCCGGCCTCTGCTGCCCCCCAGTGGTGGCCGCAGGGAATCCCAGAGCCGCCTCAGTCGGTGGCGGGCGGGGGTCGCGGGCGGGGGCTGGGGAGGCGGCTGCTCCAGGCAGTGCCCACACTCAGGCCTCCGCACCGCCCTGCCCATCCCTGGGCCCCACAAGCACCCACTGGGCGCGGCACCTGCGTCACGGGGACGCCGCCAGGCACGCGGTGGCCAGAGACCACGGAAGGCGGTACCCACCGCACGGGGCCCAGCCCGGGGCCTCCTCCCACCGGCGGCGGGCAGGGTCCCGGCCGGAACCAGGGCAGCCCGGGGACACGACGGACTCGCGACACGCGTGCAGGCCGAAGGCCAGGCGGCCCCGCCCCGTGTCGGGGACCAGGGACAGTCACGTCCGGGTCCCTGGGAGACGGTGGCCCCAGGAAACCCGCCCACAGCACGTGTGGGCCCGAGACACGCGGAGGCCAGGGCAGCGCTGCCTCTGGGGAAGCAGGTGCCCGCCCACTGTCCGAGGTCGTGGCCCGGCCCTGAGCCGGGTAAGTCCCTGGAGTCAGGTGGGTGTGAGTGTAAACACCTAGAACACTCCGCGAGCCCTGGCTGGTATGGCTCAGTGGATAGAGCATCAGCCTGCGGACTGGAGGGTCCCGGGTTCGATTCCGGTCAGGGGCACATGCCGGGGTTATGGGCTCGATCCCCAGGAGGGGACATGCAGGAGGCAGCCAATCAATGATTCTCTCTCATCATCGATGTTTCTATCTCCCTCTCCCTCTCCCTTCCTCTCTGAAATCAATAAAAATATATTTAAAAATAAAAAAATAAAAATAAATAAAACTCAGCAAGTGAGCAGGGCTCTCCATGAGTATAAACATGAGCGGCCCCAACCCCACTTCCACCCAAGGCCCCCCTGCACTCCCCTGCACCCACGGCCCCCCTGCACCCACGGCCCCCCTGCGCCCAGGGCCCCACCCCCCTGCACCCATGGCCCACCTGCACCCAGGGCCCCCCCCTGCACCAGGGCCCCCACCCCCTGCAGGCAGTGACACTCCCCTCCCGGGGACAAGCACGACCGGACCCGCTCTCTGGAGCGGGCGGGGGAAGGGCACGCGCAGGGAGACCCCCGCCACCGCCTGGGCCACACACTGCGGGGACGCGGGGTGACAGCCGCGCAGCACCCCAGGCCACAGCTGCCGAAGGAGGGGGCCGTCGGGGGGGGGGGCAGGGGCACTCACTGGCGTGCTTGTCGGCCAGCGCGATGAGCGTGCTGGAGATGTCCCGCCTCCGGTAGAAGCACACCACCTTGGCCTCCACGTTCCCGTTGGCCGTCTGCAGCAGCAAGGGCGGCGGGGTCACCCGGCAGCTCTGCCCCCGCCTCCCTCCACGGACTCCCCGCCTCCCCCCTCCCCCTACTCCTCCCCCCAGGACCCCCCCGCCTCCCCCCTCCCCCTTCTCCTCCCCACAGGACCCCCCCGCCTCCCCCCTCCCCCTTCTCCTCCCCCCAGGACCCCCCCGCCTCCCCCCTCCCCCTTCTCCTCCCCCCAGGGGACCTGGCTTCCGAGTTCCTCGCGCAGGCCCTGCTCGGGGCCAGAGCCTGATTGACCCCCGGCCGCCAGAAAGGTCAGCCATGACCAGGGATCAGCCAAAGCTGCTGCCTTCTGGCTGAGCATCCACCGCCCTGGCAGCTCCGAGGCGCCGGTGAGGGACGGGGGGCCAAGGGACGGGGGCCCGCTGGCAGCTGTCCACCCAGCACCACCCCAGGTGCCAGGCAGGGATGTGGGGGGTCGGAGAGGCAGCCCGGGGCCTGCAGCGCCGGCCCGACGCCGGGCAGGTGACCTCACAGGAGGACAGAGCTTTTCCCACCGACAGGAACGTAGGACAACGCAGGCTCCCTCCACAGCCCCACCCCGCAGGGTCCCCGCGACAGCGCTCCCCACGCGGGGCGCACCACGGCGAGGGGGCGTGTGCCTGCGTCTCCTCCACAGACCGGCCTCAGCAGGGCGGCCCGAACCGGCTGCTCTGCCAGCACCTGCCGCCCCCAGCGTCTGGGACGCGCAGAGTCGGGGGGGTGGGGGGGGGGAGGGGTGCCTGAAGGCACCCCTCCCCCCAGGCGCTCCCTCCATGTGACGCACTCGGCCCCATGTGCCCCGTGTCCCCCGTCCCCAGCTGCGCCCGGGCACCTGCAGGGCCGCCTGTCCCACTCGGGCGAGGAGGCCAGACATGGCAGCTGCCCTCCAGCTCCTTCCCGTGCGCTGCCCATCCTCGCACCTCAGCCCTGACGGCTCCAACCTGACCCCATCTGCTCGGCCCTCCCGCAGCTGGGCTCCACGGGCGCCGGGACAGCGGGACCGTGCCAACCCCCCGCCCCCCGGAGCTGGGCTCCCACGGGCGCGGGGACAGCGGGATGGGGGGGGGCCCTCGCCTGCGTCCTGAGCCCCGGGAGCCAGCGCGGGCGGCAGCGCTCCACGGGCCGGTCCTGAGGCCGCCCACGCTGCCCAGTGAGACCGGGGAGCAGGCTGAGTGAGGCCCCCGGCCCATGGGGTCGGCTGCCTCTGCTTTCGTCCTTCGCTGAGACCCGCACAGCCCGTCTTCAAGCCTAAGGTTCCTGCCATCTGGCTTCTGCTTCCAGGACGCGTCTCCTGCGACTGCTGCTGGGCAGGGCCGCCACACAGGCCTCCGGGAGCTCGCCCGCCCGCCCGCCCGCGGCCCCCTCCGCCCCTCTCCTCCCGGGGCCTCTCCTGGCGTCCGGAGGGGTCTGGGAGCTGCCCGGCGCCAGCCTGGCCGAGCTCTGCCTGGGCGGCGGCCCCTCCCCGTCCCCAGGGCCTGGCCGTGCCCCAGCCTGAGGTCCCCGCGCTCATGCCTCAGCCCCTCCTTCCCTTTTCTTCCCAAACAGCCGTTTCTCTCGTTGGTAAAGATCCGATTCTCTCAGGACCACAATGTAAATGCAACCCGTGCCCAACCCAAGTTCACAGGAGAAAACAAGAGCCCAGCATCCGGGGGGCCCTGCCGTCCCCCCGCCCGCCAGCCCCGTCCCGCGGGAGGCTGTCCCCCCGCCCGCCAGGCCCGGCCCCCCGCCCACCAGCCCCGTCCCCCCGCCCGCCAGCCCCGTCCCGCGGGAGGCTGTCCCCCCGCCCGCCAGCCCCGTCCCGCGGGAGGCTGTCCCCCCGCCCGCCAGCCCCGTCCCGCGGGAGGCTGTCCCCCCGCCCGCCAGGCCCGGCCCCCCGCCCGCCAGCCCCGTCCCGCGGGAGGCTGTCCCCCCGCCCGCCAGGCCCGGCCCCCCGCCCGCCAGCCCCGTCCCGCGGGAGGCTGTCCCCCCGCCCGCCAGCCCCGTCCCCCCGCCCGCCAGCCCCGTCCCGCGGGAGGCTGTCCCCCCGCCCGCCAGCCCCGTCCCCCCGCCCGCCAGCCCCGTCCCGCGGGAGGCTGTCCCCCCGCCCGCCAGGCCCGGCCCCCCGCCCGCCAGCCCCGTCCCCCCGCCCGCCAGCCCCGTCCCGCGGGAGGCTGTCCCCCCGCCCGCCAGCCCCGTCCCCCCGCCCGCCAGCCCCGTCCCGCGGGAGGCTGTCCCCCCGCCCGCCAGCCCCGTCCCCCCGCCCGCCAGCCCCGTCCCGCGGGAGGCTGTCCCCCCGCCCGCCAGCCCCGTCCCCCCGCCCGCCAGCCCCGTCCCGCGGGAGGCTGTCCCCCCGCCCGCCAGGCCCGGCCCCCCGCCCGCCAGCCCCGGCCCCCCGCCCGCCAGCCCCGTCCCCCCGCCCGCCAGCCCCGGCCCCCCGCCCGCCAGCCCCGTCCCCCCGCCCGCCAGGCCCGTCCCGCGGGAGGCCGGCACCCCGGTTTCCTCCAGGACCCTCCCTGGGGGGCTTCCGTGCTGCTCCGGCCCCACACTGACGCCCCCCCCCCACCCCGTGCCCCCCCTGCGGGACCCCCGCCCGTGTGCAGCGCCCCGGGTGTCCCTGCCTGTCCCTGACCGGGCGCCTGTGCCCCTCGGGACGTGGTTTGGGGGGACGGGTAGGCAGACAGGGGCCAGGCCCCGCCCGACAGTCCCCGCCCGACAGGGCTCAGAGGCAGGGGCGGCTTCTGTCTCGTCGGTGAGAGTCGCCCCAGGGAAGGGTGCACCCCCTCCCCGCAGGGCCGGGCCACGCACACACTCATTCCCACACGCGCATACATGCACACGTGCACACACAACATGCACGTGTGCGCACACTACCTTGTTGAGCTCCTCGATCCTCCGGATCAGGTAGGGGTTGCTGGAGGAGTTCTCGAAGTAGACGTAGTCTGCAACAGCACAGAGAGCGTCACCTGCCGCACGGCCCCAGTCACGGCCCGCATCCCCCCCCAGGTCACAGCCCCCCATATCACAGCCCCCACCCCCCCAGGTCACAGCCCCCCCATATCACAGCCCCCACCCCCCCAGGTCACAGCCCCCCCATATCACAGCCCCCACCACCCCAGGTCACAGCCCCCCCATGTCACAGCCCCCACCCCCCCAGGTCACAGCCCCCCCATATCACAGCCCCCACCCCCCCAGGTCACAGCCCCCCCATATCACAGCCCCCACCCCCCCAGGTCACAGCCCCCCCATGTCACAGCCCCCACCCCCCCAGGTCACAGCCCCCCCATATCACAGCCCCCACCACCCCAGGTCACAGCCCCCCCATGTCACAGCCCCCACCCCCCCAGGTCACAGCCCCCCCATATCACAGCCCCCACCACCCCAGGTCACAGCCCCCCCATGTCACAGCCCCCACCCCCCCAGGTCACAGCCCCCCCATGTCACAGCCCCCACCCCCCCAGGTCACAGCCCCCCCCATATCACAGCCCCCACCACCCCAGGTCACAGCCCCCCCATGTCACAGCCCCCACCCCCCCAGGTCACAGCCCCCCCATATCACAGCCCCCACCACCCCAGGTCACAGCCCCCCCATATCACAGCCCCCACCACCCCAGGTCACAGCCCCCCCATATCACAGCCCCCACCACCCCAGGTCACAGCCCCCCCATGTCACAGCCCCCAGCACCCCAGGTCACAGCCCCCCCATATCACAGCCCCCACCCCCCCAGGTCACAGCCCCCCCATATCACAGCCCCCACCACCCCAGGTCACAGCCCCCCCATATCACAGCCCCCACCACCCCAGGTCACAGCCCCCCCATATCACAGCCCCCACCCCCCCAGGTCACAGCCCCCCCATGTCACAGCCCCCACCCCCCCAGGTCACAGCCCCCCCATATCACAGCCCCCACCCCCCCAGGTCACAGCCCCCCCATGTCACAGCCCCCACCACCCCAGGTCACAGCCCCCCCATATCACAGCCCCCACCCCCCCAGATCACAGCCCCCCCATGTCACAGCCCCCACCACCCCAGGTCACAGCCCCCCCATATCACAGCCCCCACCACCCCAGGTCACAGCCCCCCCATATCACAGCCCCCACCACCCCAGATCACAGCCCCCCCATATCACAGCCCCCACCACCCCAGGTCACAGCCCCCACCACCCCAGGTCACAGCCCCCACTCCCCCCAGGTCATGGCCCTCACCCCCAGGTCACAGCCCCCCATATCACAGCCCCCACCCCCCCAGATCACAGCCCCCACCCCCCCAGGTCACAGCCCCCCATATCACAGCCCCCACCTCCCCGGTCACAGCCCCCACCCCCCCCATGTCACAGCCCCCACCCCCCCCATGTCACAGCCCCCACCCCCCCCATATCACAGCCCCCACACCCCCGGTCACAGCCCCCACCCCCCCCATGTCACAGCCCCCACCCCCCAGGTCACAGCCCCCTACTCCAGAGCCCTATCCCCCACATGGCTCACGCCCTCAGATCTGGAACAGGAGGGAAGGGAGGAGGTGAGGCCCCTCGCCGTCCGAAGGCCCGGGTCCGCCCGCACAGCTCACAGCCAACGGCCGAGTGAGAGGCTCACCTTCGCTGGAACCGGGGTGACGCCTCCATCCGCCCAAGTGCCAACACCGGGCCCCACTCGGCAAACTAACAACGAAGGCCCAGCCCTGAGCACACGATGTCCCCGCGGGCTGCCTGGACCCCGGGGAGGGCCCAGCCGTGACCACGAACCTGCGGACGTGCACCTGGAGGACACGCCTTCGGGCCCACCTGCCGGGCCACTGAGATCGGCTCCTGGGCAGACGGGCTCGCCGCCCAGGTCTGCGGGCGGCTGTCTAGGTGCCAGCGACTTTCCGACCTCGGACCCAGGGCAGCCTGACCGAGCACCAAAGCTTTCACTCCAAGGAGCTAGAGAGAGCCAGGTAACCCCGAAATAACGATCCACACTGCCCCGAAGGGAACACGCCCGCGCTCCCCACAGCGGGGACCCAGGCCAGCCGCCAGACCTGCGGCGAGCCCAGCGCGGCCCTGGCTCCGGACGGGCTGGCAGACCCCGCGGCCTCCGCAGGCGGCGAGGGCACGAGAAAGGGCTTCGTGCCCACAAACCCGGCAGCTCGGACGAAACGGGCCATCGCTTCGAAGACGCACGGCCAGGCTCCCGCGGAAGACCAGGCGACCCGCACGGGCCGAAACCTCCCCACGCCACCCGGAGCGCACCCTCGGCCCAGAGGGCGCATCCCAGCAACTCCAGCTCAACATTCCGGAAAGCAGAGGGGACCGTCCCCAGCAGGCCGCCCGCCAAAGCCGCTGCCGGTGGGCGGCTCCCAGGCCCCCACCCTCTCACCAGCTGCAGAGACACTGGGGTTCCAGGGGGACCCAGGCTGCTCCAACACGGAGAACCATGTCCACAGAGCACAGCGACCAGCCTCGCAGGGCAGGGGGTAAGACAGCGCCACCCACATCCTCTACAACAACCCACAGAATAAGCCTGATATGCCGAGTGCCCCAGCTTTCAACCAGTCGCTATGACACGCACTGACCACCAGGGGGCAGACACTCCGGCTAGTACAGTGGTTCTCAACCTTCCTAACGCCACGACCCTTTAATACAGCTCCTCAGACTGTGGTGACCCCCGACCATAAAGTTATTCTCGTTGCTACTTCATAACTGTCATGTTGCTCCTGTTATGAATCATCATGTAAACATCTGATATGCAGGATGTGTTTTCATTGTTACAAATTGGACATAATTAAAGCATAGTGATTCATCACAAAAACAATATGTAATTATATGTTTTCCGATGGTCTTAGGCGACCCCTGTGAAAGGGTCGTTCAACCCCCAAAGGGGTCACGACCCCCAGGTTGAGAACCGCTGGACTAGTAGGTTAGCCTGCTGCTGGGCCAATTGGGACTGAGACGGGCCGGACATGCCCTGGAGCCCTCCGGCGCACCGTCTGGCCTGTGCCCTCTCTCAATCTGGGACCCCTCGGGGGATGTCGGAGAGCCGGTTCCAGCCCGATCCCTGCAGGCCAGGCCGAGGGACCCACCGGTGCACAAATCTGTGCACCAGGCCTCTAGCTCCTGATAAAAACTTCCTTTTTCTTGCCCCGGCTGGTTTGGTTGTGGATAGAGCGTCGGCCCGTGGACTGAAGGGAGGGCCCTGGGTTCAATTCTGGGCATGTGCCTCGGCTGGCGACTCTCACATCCCTGTCTCTGCCCACACCTTCTACTCTCTCCAAAAATCACTGGGAGCATCCTCAGGGGGGATTGACAGCAAAAATGCATGTTGTGTTGTTTTGGTTTTTTGGTTAATCCTTGCCCCGTCCATGGGTTTTTAGAGATGGAAGGGAGGGAAGGGGAGGAGGAGGAGGAGGAGGAGGAGGAGGAGGAGGAGGAGGAGGAGGAGGAGGAGGGACACATCGACTGGTTGCCTCTGTTCCCACCCCAACCAGGGCCTGGGATCGACCTGCACCCCAGGTGCGTCCCCTTAATCGGGAATCAAACCCGTGACCTTCAGCATGCGGGCCAGGGCTCCCGATAAAAACTCCTAAGCAAACGGGGTCACAGGAAACTGGAACGCGGTGAGGGGCCTCGGGGAACACCCACAGCCTCACTCAGCGGGAACACACGCTCCGGTCCGCAGGCTGCCCCACTGCCCAGACCCCACAGGTGCCTCCCACGCATGCGCTCAGCACGTGTCTGCAGTGCCCTCCACAGCTGCTCCAGGAACACGGAACACCCCCATCAACTTCACGAAGGTCCACAGGTCATTCAAGACCCAGCGTCCGCCCTGGCGCTGGGGCTCAGCCGGCCGGCGCGATTCGCGGCGAGAGGGGCAGCAGGAGGCAGCGCCAATCCATGTTTCTCTCCCTTCCTCCAGGTAACAGTCGAGCTGTGTGTGTGCGTGCGTGTGCGTGTGTGTGTGCGTGCGTGTGTGCGTGTGTGCGTGCCAAGCAGAATTTTATTCAGACGAAAGGCTCTGCGAATGATTATTTATTTACATTGATTTTATTGTGAGGGTATTACAGATGCCCCCACCCCACCCTGCTCCTGCCCCACGATAAACTATTCTTATTTTTCACTTTATTAATCCTCACCTGAGGCTATTTTTCCCATTGATTTTTAAAAATATGTTATTATTGCCCTGGCTGGTTTGGCTCAGTGGATAGAGAGCGACCTGTGGACTGAAGGGTCCCGGGTTCGATTCTGGTCGAGGGCACATGCCCGGGTTGCAGGTTCGGCCCCTGGTGGAGGGTGTGCAGGAGGCAGCCGACCAATGGTTCTCTCTCATCATTGATGTTTCTATTTCTCTCTACCTCTCCCTTCCTCTCTGAGGTCAATAAAAATATATTTTAAAAAAGAAAAGAAAAATACCCCCGCTGGTTTGGCTCAGTGGATAGAGCGTCAGCCTGTGGCCCAAAGGGTGCCGGGTTCGATTCCAGTCCCAGGCCCTGGTCAGGGCTCGTGCAGGAGGCAACCAATCAATGTGTCTCTCTCACATCGATGTTTCTCTGTCTTTCCCTCTCTTCCACTCTCTACAAATCAATGGAAAAATATCCTTGGGTGAGAATTAAAAATAATAATAATAAAAAGTAGCCCTGGCCGGTTTGGCTCAGTGGATACAACATCCGCCTGCGGACTGAAGGGTCCCGGGTTCGATTCCGGTCAAGGGCATGTACCTGGGTTGCGGGCACATCCCCAGTAGGAGGTGTGCGGGAGGCAGCTGATCGATGTTTCTCTCTCATTGATGTTTCTAACTATCTCTCTCCTTTCCTCTCTGTAAAAAAATCAATAAAATATATTAATAATAATAAGTAAAAAATAGGTTTGTTTTTTTTTTTGGTTTTATTGATTTTGAGAGAGAGAGAGAGAGAAACATCAATGATGAGAGGAAAAACTCATGGATCGGCTGCCTCCCACACGCCCCCCACTGGGGATGGAGCCCACAACCTGGACACCTGCCCTGACCGGGAATCGAACCCTGACCTCCTGGTTCATAGGGTGATGCTCAACCACTGAGCCACACCAGCCAGGCCCTGCCTCTTTAAAATTATATATATATACATATTCACATTAACCTCAGAGCTTCGATCTATGAACCAGGAGGTCAGGGTTCGATTTCCCATTGGGGCACATGCGGGTTCTGGGCTTGAGCCCCATTAGGGGGCGAGCAGGAGGCACCTAATGGATGATTCTCATCATTGATGTTTCTCTCTCTCTCTTTAAAATCAATAAAAAATATATATTTTCTTAAAATCTACATTCCTTTAAAAAAAAAAAAAGGCAAAACCGCAAACCATAGAAATTCTCCCAGAAAACAGGACAGGACCCTGTGGCCTTAGGCACCTTCTGTAGACGCTGCAGAGCACGGCCTGGGCATGCGCATGGAGGCCTCCCCCTCAACGCCGCACCGCACCAGCAGCTGGGAGACGCGGGGGGGGGGGGGGGGGGGGGGGACCCCTGCGCTGCTGGGAGACGCGGGGGGGGGGGGGGGAAGGGGGCCCCCGGGCGCTGCTGGGAGACGCGGGGGAAGGGGCCCCCGGGCGCTGCTGGGAGACGTGGGGGGGGGGAAGGGGACCCCCGGGCGCTGCTGGGGGACGCGGGGGAAGGGGACCCCCGGGCGCTGCTGGGAGACGCGGGGGAAGGGGCCCCGGGGCGCTGCTGGGAGACGCGGGGGAGGGGGGGGGAAGGGGACCCCCGGGCGCTGCTGGGAGACGCGGGGAAGGGGACCCCCGGGCGCTGCTGGGAGACGCGGGGGGAAGGGGACCCCCGGGCGCTGCTGGGAGACGCGGGGGGAAGGGGACCCCCGGGCGCTGCTGGGAGACGCGGGGGGAAGGGGACCCCTGCGCTGCTGGGAGACGCGGGGGGAAGGGGACCCCCGGGCGCTGCTGGGAGACGCGGGGGGAAGGGGACCCCCGGGCGCTGCTGGGAGACGCGGGGGGGGAAAGGGGACCCCCGGGCGCTGCTGGGAGACGCGGGGAAGGGGACCCCCGGGCGCTGCTGGGAGACGCGGGGGAGGGGACCCCCGGGCGCTGCTGGGAGACGCGGGGGAGGGGACCCCCGGGCGCTGCTGGGAGACGCGGGGGGAAGGGGACCCCCGGGCGCTGCTGGGAGACGCGGGGGAAGGGGACCCCCGGGCGCTGCTGGGAGACGTGGGGGGAAGGGGACCCCCGGGCGCTGCTGGGAGACGCGGGGGAGGGGACCCCCGGGCGCTGCTGGGAGACGCGGGGGAAGGGGACCCCCGGGCGCTGCTGGGAGACGTGGGGGGAAGGGGACCCCCGGGCGCTGCTGGGAGACGCGGGGGAGGGGACCCCCGGGCGCTGCTGGGAGACGCGGGGGAAGGGGACCCCCGGGCGCTGCTGGGAGACGCGGGGGAAGGGGACCCCCGGGCGCTGCTGGGAGACGCGGGGAAGGGGACCCCTGCGCTGCTGGCGGAATGCAGATGGTGCGGCCGTTACTCAGGAAATTAAACATGGAGCTGCTTCATGACCCAGCAGTTCCACGTCTGGGAATTTATCCAAAGAAACCCAAACACTAACTCGGAAGACTCTGCGCCCATGTTCACTGCGGTGTCATTTACAACAGCCGGGACTTGGGAGCCGCCCACGGCCCAGCAACACGCCCGGGGATGAAGATGTGGTACAAACCCACGTGGAATACGACTCGGCCGTCAAAAAGGTGAGCCCGGCCAGCGTGGCCCGGGGGCTGAGCACCAACCCATGAGCCCGGAGGTCGCGGTCCGATTCCTGGCACAGCCCGGGTTGCGGGCCAGGGCGGGGCGTGCGGGAGGCAGCCCATCAGTGATGTTGCTCTCTCATCAATGTTTCTATTTATCCCTCTCCCTTCCCCTCTCTCTCTAAAAAAAATCACTAAAAAGGTATTTTAAAAAGTAAACAATTCCATCTTAAAAAGGAATGAGATCTTATCATCTGCGACATGAATGGACCCAACCCAGCGGGTCCCAGCGGGGCACGCCCCCAGAGGGGGCCCTGTGATTCTAGGGGGGCCATGGAGAACGTGCCATTGACAGTGAGCCTTCTGCCTTTCCTGTGGCTCTCGGGGCCCCCCCTGCAGCCTGTGGACACAGACTGTGACAGATCTACGCCTCTGAGCTCCCTACGGCATGTTCTGAAGCTTTATTGCTATTTTTTCACATCACTGCGTATTATTTTTAACGGTTTCTTAGTGGTTTCTGCCTCGGGATTGAACTGTCCTCTCGCCCTTTTCTCTCTCTTTCGTGGCTGCCGTGCTCTGTGGACGCTTGTTCAGACCAAGTTCCTGGCCTTTCAGGCTTCTCCACGTGACCAGGAGTTCACTCTTTGAATAATAAGAATTCTGTGTCACAAGGCGGGCGGGGGGGGGGGGGGCACCAGGATTTTAGAGGTGCTTAGGTGGGGGCCCTGACCCGTTTGGCTCAGTGGACAGAGCGTCGGCCTGCGGACTGGGGGGTCCCAGGTTCGATTCCGGTCAAGGGCATGTACCTTGGTTGCAGGCACATCCCCAGTGGGGGGCGTGCAGGAGGCAGCTGGTCGATGTTTCTCTCTCATCGATGTTTCTAACTCTCTATCCCTCTCCCTTCCTCTCTGTAAAAAATCAATAAAATATATTAAAAAAAAAAAAAAAGAAATGCGTAGGTGGGGTTTGGCCAAAAAAAGGTTGGGGACCACTGCCCTAGAAGGTACTATGCCAAGTGAAATGAATTAGAGTAAGAAAAATACTGTATGATCTTACACGTGGAATCCAATGAGCAAAATTAACAAACAAAACAAAACAGAGTTATAAACAGCACAGACTGATGGGACTGGGTGGAAAGGGATTGAGAGGTAGATTGGGGTGACAGAAGAGTCCCAGGGGTCTAACGCACGGCCGGGGAACCAGTCAGTGACACTGTAATAACCACATACATGCAGGTGGCGCTGGAGACATCGGGGTCACTTGATAAACCGTACTAGTGCCCCGGTGCATGGAGCCGTGCACATTGAAAGGAAATGAATTAGAAGGTGGCCAGAGGGGCAGGACTGGGCAAGACGGGCCAGACATGTCCTGGAGCCAGGGTCCCTCCCAGCATCTGTGAAGTGAGTGGGGTCCCTCGGCAGGTGGGGTTCCTCGGCCTGGTCTGTGGGGATCGGGCCAAAACCGGCTCCCCGACATCCCCCGAGGGGTCCCGGAGTGTGAGAGGGCACTCTGCAAACTTGCTGTCGTACAGGGTGTGGAATGCAAACGCACGTGTGCAGTAAACCAGATTCGGGCTGACAGTGCCCCAGCAACAACATAACCCACGGCCGAAGGTGGAATCGCACAGCCCCGTGAGGAATCAGGCTCCTCTCTGGTTTCAGGGTGCATCACCCTAGAACTGCCACTGCCAAGTCGCTGCAGCTCGGCAGCTCCTGTGTTGAGTGTCTGCACCCTCGTGGTCAGTGCGTGTCACAGCGACCGGCGGATGGTAGGAGGGACACTTAGCATATTAGCCTTTTACATAGACTAGAGGCCTGGTGCATGAAATTCAGGCACAGGTAGGGTCCCTAGGCCTGGCTGCCGATCAGGGCCGATCAGGGTCTTCCAGCTGCCAGCCAGGGCCTCCCCTCCCCCGCTGCCGGCCGGGGCCTTCCTTCGTTCCACACTGACCCCTGGTGGTCAGCACACATCATAGCAAGAGATCGAACTCCCGGTCAAACTCCCATGGGGACAATTTGCATATTAGGCTTTTATATAGAGAGATATATAGATAACCACTATGCTGATACAAAATAATACAAAATAACATCACCTGCGAACTGTAAAAAGGGAGGGAAGAAGGAAAGAAGGAAAGAAAATTACCCGATTTTAAAAAACAGGCCAGAGATCTGTGCAGACACTTGACCAAGGACACATGGCCGGCAAATACAAGCACATCAGCCCTGCCGGCCGTGTGGCTCAGTGGCCGAGTGTCGACCTAGGAACCAGGAGGTCACAGTTCGATTCCCAATCAGGGCACATGCCCAGTTGTGGGCTCGATCCCCCATGTGGGGCGTGCAGGAGGCAGCTGATCAATGGTTCTGTTATCATTGATGTTTCCATCTCTCTCTGAAAGCAAGAAAAAAATTTTTCAAAAAAAACCAAAACAAAACAAAAAAAAAAACCAAAAACACATGAGCCTGGGCTGGTGGCTCAGCCTGTTGGCGCGTCGTCCGTCCGTCCGTCCGTCCGTATGCCCAAAGGCTGCAGGCTGGACTCCTGGTCAGGGCACAGGCCTAAGCTGTGGGTTCAGTCCCGGGGGGGGGGGGGGGGGGGGTAGACACATGTATGCCAGGCAGCCTAGCAACACTTCTCTACCACACTGATGCTTCTACCCCTTGCTCTCTAAAAACAAAAACAAAACAAAAATATCCTCAGTGAGGATTTAAAAAATAAAAACACAGGCGAAGACACCCCACGCCACTTACCACCAGGGCGATGGACGCGGCCGGTGGTGATGCCCGCACACCTGGCAGGACGCTGCGCAGACGGAAGCCGACCAGGCCCAGACCTGGCGGGTGGGACCCTCTCAGACAAACCACCCCGCGGCACGAGACGCGAGATCCCGCGTCCACGTGAGAACGGATCGCCCAAAGCTGCACCCAAAGCTGCACCCAAAGCTGCACCCAAAGCTGCACCCAAAGCTGCACCGGGCTGGGGCCTCCTGGGGAGTCAGGCCAGGAGGTGGCGCCCAGGGGGGTCACCGGTCCCTCACGTCAAATCGCTCCCTGCACCTGGCCCGGCTGCGTGGGTCAGGGGTGGAGCGTCGACCTAGGAGCCAGGAGGTCAGGGTTTGATCCCGTCAGGACACAGGCCCGGGTTGTGGGCTCCATCCCCAGGGGGGCGTGCAGGAGGCCGCCAACCAGAGCTCCTCTCATCACTGCTGTTTCTCTCCCTCTCCCTCCCTCTCTGAGATCAATTAAAACATAGATATAAAAAAGCGCTCCCGACCCGGGCACGGATCCCCACGGGACAGGAGCCGGCGCAGCCTGGACGCTCAGCCTCCAGAACCCGACACATCCCCTTGTTTGTGAGCCACGAGGCCACGGCGCTGCCACGCCAGCCCGGGCGCTGACGGCACCCGCATGTCCACGCCGCGCGGACGCCGGCCCCGGGAGGAAGGGGCCGCGGGGCGGTGGGAGCCGGGTTCCCAAGGCGCGTGCGGGCCGTTCCCCAACGGGGCCCAGGCCAGCGGGTGGCGGAGCGGGCAGCGCTCACAGGCCCTCCAGGCCGCGGACCGGACCCCCAGCTCCGAAGCGATGCGGTTAAGCAGGGGAGCGGGCCCTCCGAAGGCTCCCCTCCTGCGGCAGGCGGGGCCACACAGGGGGCCGGGCACAGCGCCCCTCCCGGGAGGAGGACGGAGGCCCACCCGCCCCAGAAACCGGGGCCTGCGGGGGGCCCTGGCGCGCACGGGGAGAGCAGGCGGCGTCCCGTGGGCATCCGAGGGGCCCAGCCCAGGACCCAGCGCCGGCAGCCACCCATCAGGCCTTCCCCACAGGCCACACCCCAACATGGGCAGCTGCCCCCAGCCAGAGTCCCCCCAACCTCAGCCACTGTGAAGACGCAGCAGCACCCCAGTCCCGGAAGGCTGTGCCAGCCCCACCTGCCGCGGGCCCACCCTGCCCCCTGGGGCGCCCACCCCGTCCACGGTCAGGGCACTGAGGAAGGCCCTGCAGACGTGCAGGGCACAGGGGCGCCTGGGCCCTAAGGGTCCTGCCCGGGGACACGCTCCCCACCCCGGACGGCAGCTTCTTTTTCTAATCCAGGAGCTGAAGGGCCACTCTTCCCCGTCAAGGCCCGGCGGCTCCGTGGCCGTGGCTCCGTGGCCGTGGCCCCGTGGCCGGAGCCTCCCCTGCAGGCCAGTGCTAAGCCGGGGATTCACATACACAAACGCCTCACCTGGTCCAAAGTTTAAAACAAAACGAAAGCGGCGTCTGTGAGAGCGGCAGGGACTGACGTAGGAGAGCAACAGGGCACAGTCCACCGTGGGGAGCGCCGGCCGCCCGCCCACCCGCCCGCCGGCGGGAGGGTCTCCCGTCACTTTCTCGGGTGTATTTTTAAAAGAACAAACTACCCCTCGGAACGGGTGTCCGTTTCCTGGGACAGAAGGAAAAAGGAAACCGGAGGGAAAAGGCGACGGCGACAGGCCCGGGCCGCCCCGCACACGGGCACCGCTGCAGCCCGCGGAGCCCCTGCCCCTGCCTCCGTCCGGGCCCCCCGCCCCGCACACAGGTTGCTCCCTCGGACAGAGGCCTCTGTCCACGGCCAGGTCACTCCCCTGGGAAGACCAGGCCCCGTCCCCTCGCAGGCGGACCCACCGCACCCAGCTGGTCGGGGGCACAAAGCTGCAGCCACGCCTTCGCCCCCCCGGCCCCCCCCCCCGGCCCCCGGCCCAGGCCACTGGCTTCTGCCGGAGGTTTTCAGCGTTTATTGGGGCCACACAGTCTTAGGATGTGGTGCCCAGAAGCTGTTTAGCTGAAACTCAAATCTAGCCGGTGCCCCTGCTTCCCTGCAGAAGCCGGCTCCTTCGGAAAAGGCTCTGTTCTCAGGGTCCCAAGTGGAGACAACGCGGGTCCCGGGGTGCCCAGGCCAGAGCCCACTCCGGACAGAGCGGCCGGGCCTCCAGACGCCCCTCCGCCCGCGAGATGCACTTCCCACCGGATGCTCACCTGCCGGCGCCCTGCCCACCGTGAGCACCCAGGGGGCCCGCCGTGACCCGGCCCAGCCAGCACCCAGGGGGCCCGCCGTGACCCGGCCCGGCCAGCACCCAGGGGGCCCGCCGTGACCCGGCCCGGCCAGCACCCAGGGGGCCCGCCGTGACCCGGCCCGGCCAGCACCCAGGGGGCCCGCCGTGACCGCCCGCCCGGCCCAGGGGGCCCGCTCAGAAACCCGCTACAGGCAGGGGCTCCCACAGGGAGCGGCAGGGACCCCAGGACCCCTCAGAGGGGGGCATGCAGACCTGGGACTGGCCAGGCCCCCCTGGAGGAGCCGTCCACACCCCGGGAAACCGAGGCACAGGAGGATCTGGGGGTGGTCAGGCCCCCACCGAGTTCTCAGCCAGAGAGAGCCACAGGCCAGGGCCGTAGCCCACGCGCGAGGGGAGACCCTGAGTCCCCCTGCACCCCCCTCCCCGCAGGCACAGGCAGCTGCGGGCCCAGCACCCTGCCCTCCGGGGCCTCAGCGCCTCCCCCGGGGGCTGGCTGCTCCTTCACTGACTCAACACGCAGGGCCAGGCTGGGGTGGGAGGGGGGCACCGGCCAGAGGGGGTTCTGGCTGGGGGGGGGGGGGCAGGTGGGCCGCAGGGGGTGGGCTGCGGCCCCAGGACCTTGTCACGTGGGCAGGAGCCAGGGGGGCCTCAGGCCAGGCTGGGGGGGTCCCCGGGAGGTGCCTAGGATGGCGTGGCGGGGGGATCGTGGGGGGGGCAGGATGGGGGAGCCCTGAGGCCAGCGCTGCGGGGAGCAGAGGCCCAGGGGTCGGGGCGGGGGCTGTGATGCGGTTCCCTGGGGCGGGGCGAGGAGCACCCTGGGGATGACACTCCTGCCTCCCCCCAAAGGGGGCCAGGTTCGCCCACCGCCCAAGGCCCCGCTGGACGGAGAGCGTGACCCCGAAACCCAGGGGTGGGCGGCCTGGGGCGGGGTGACGCGTTGAACACGAGGCTGGGCCCCCGCCGACACCCCGGCACAGGGCACCTCCTCCCGCCAGGCCGGGGCCCCCCCGAGCCGGTCCTGGCCCCGCAGCGGGAGCGGCCCCCGGCTCCGCCAAGCGCCCCCTCGGGGCTGGGGCGCCGGAAGGAAGCAGCGAAAGTTCGGGGTTCGGGGCCTCCGGGGCGGGGACCCCGAGGCGCCCCTGGCGGGCCCGGCCTGGCGGCCCATCGCAGGCCGCTCCCCGCCCCCCGCGCCGCGGCCACGGGGACCCCAGACCGCGGCCCCGGAGGCGGGCCACGTGCTCCCGCGGGGATCGGCTCGGGGGGGGGCCCGGCCCGAGGATGCTCGGCGCCCCGCGCCCGCCCGCCGCCCCCGCCGGCCACGCAGGCGCCCCAACAGGTGGGCCGCGCGCCCCGCACCCGCGCGGATGGGGAGGCGCCGGGGGCGGCGGGGCGCGGGCCGGGGCCTTACCTCCGACCCGGTACATGTTGGCGGCCATGTCCGGCGGCGGCGGGGCCGCGGGCAGCGCGGGCGGCGGGGCCGGGAAAATGGAGGCGCGGGCGGCGGGCGGGGGCGCGGGGCGGGCGGGCGGTTTAAAGGGGCCGCTGCCGCCGCCGCCGCCGCGGAGGCCGCGCAGGGACCGAGGCCGCGGGCGGGAGAGGAAGAGGCGGGGCCGCGCGGGGGAGGGGCCTGGTTCCCGCCGCCTCCGGGCTCGGGCCTCCCCCTCCCGGTCCAGGCCGCTCCCCGTGCCCGGTGCCCCCTGTGCCCGGTCCCCACTGTGCCCGGTGCCCCCCGTGCCCAGATCCCTCCTGTGCCCGGTACCCCCGTGCCCAGATCCCCCCTGTGCCCGGTACCCCCCGTGCCCAGATCCCCCCTAAGCTCAGGTCCCCCCTGTGCCCAGATCCCCCCTGTGCCCAGATCCCCCCTGTGCCCAGATCCCCCCCTGCCCAGATCCCCCCGTGCCCAGATCCCCCCTGTGCCCGGTACCCCCCGTGCCCAGATCCCTCCTAAGCTCAGGTCCCCCCCGTGCCCAGATCCCCCCTGTGCCCAGATCCCCCTATGCCCAGATCCCCCCTGTGCCCGGTACCCCCGTGCCCAGATCCCCCTGTGCCCAGATCCCCCTATGCCCAGATCCCCCCTGTGACCAGATCCCCCCTGAGCTCAGGTCCCCCCTGTGCCCAGATCCCCCTGTGCCCGGTCCCCCCTATGCCCAGATCCCCCCTGTGCCCAGATCCCCCCGTGCCCAGATCCCCCGTGCCCAGATCCCCCCTGTGTCCAGATCCCCCCTATGCCCAGATCCCCCCTGTGCCCAGATCCCCCTGAGCCCAGATCCCCCTGTGCCCAGATCCCCCCTGTGCCTGGATCCCCCCTGTGCCCAGATCCCCCTGTGCCAGGTCCCCCCTGTGCCCAGATCCACCCTGTGCCCAGATCCACCCTGTGCCCAGATCCCCCTGTGCCAGGTCCCCCCTGTGCCCAGATCCCCCTGTGCCCAGATCCCCCCTGAGCCCAGATCCCCGTGCCCAGATCCCCCTGTGCCCAGATCCCCCCCCCCCCGTGCCCAGATCCCCCCTGTGCCCAGGTTCTGAGGCTCCCAGGGGAAAGCTGGAGGCAGAGGGGTGGCGCCCCCTGCACTGCTGGGAGCGAGGGAGGGGTGCAGGGTGGGTGGGGTTTGCTCTGAGCAAGACCCTGGGTTCCTACCCCATTTACTCAGATGGAGGGGGTCTGGGCTGGAGGAGGGAGGGGTCCAGTTGGAGGACCATGGAGTGGGAGCTCGGAGACCCCAGCTGTGTCAGGGGCTGGGGGTTGCGGCCCCTGGCACAGGCCCCTGGCACAGGCCTCTGGAGGCTTGGCGAGGAGGGCGGGGCCCAGAGCCCCTGTGAGAGGAAGCCCAGGGTCCCAGGCGGGCCCCACCACAGCCCAGGGGTGCCGAGGGGGCGGGACCAGAGCTGTGATTGATGGGGGATATTGAGGGGTGAGGGGTGGGGGTGAGGGACAGGGGGAATGCTCCCCTCCGGCCCTGGGGGCTCCTTGCTGTGTGGCCTCCATCGCGGGGAGAGCGATGCTGCAGCGCAGGGTCTCCTACCAACACCCAGCATGCGACCAGCCGGGCCCACAAGTGCCAGCAGCTGTGGGGCCGAGCGCCCAGCACCCCGTGCCCCCGAGACGGGAGGCCGCGCCTGGCACAGCACCCACCGCCGGGCAGGAAGCCCACGGTCTCCCTCCACCCAGGGAGGTGGCCATGGCCCACGTTCGCGGCAGGGCCCGGGGTCTGAGGGAAGCCCCCCGAGTTCCAAGTCTCCCCAGGAGAGAGAAGGCGGCCCTCACGGAGCAGCGCAGGGCCCAGCTCCTGCCGGGTCCACTCCGCCAGGCGATGCCAGGCCTGCCACCTGCTCCTCCGTGTCAGAGCCGGGCAAAGGGTCGGATTCACCCGATTAGCCGCAGAGCAGACCCGGTCTGGGCGGAATGACCTATGAAGGCCACTCCCGCAGTTCAACAGATGCGGGAAGAGGCGGGCGTGAGGCTGGGAGACCTCACAGAGGGCACCCTGGGCATCAGGAGCCCCGAGGTGCTCAACCACCAGCGGAGGAGACGGCGGGGAGAGGGGGTGCGGTGACACAAGCCCCTCCTGGCACAGGGATCTCGGGGCACTGCCTGCAGGTCAGGAGTTGGAGGGCCCAGGGGTCTGTCCCCTGGTGGGCGAGCAGGCAGGCCCGGGGACGCTGGCTTTGCCGCGGGGGGCTCTGAGGGCCGGGCTGGCCTTCGTTCAGAGGGTGGGCCCGGCTGAGGGTGGAGGCCGAGTCGGCACTGGGGCCGAGGAGAGGCTCGGGGCGCAGACGCCCTGCGAGGCAGATCCAGGGCTCCCAGGAGCCTGAGAGCCTGCGGGCATGACCCACAGAGACCTGCCCACGGGCACCTCCCAGACAGGTACCAGCTGCTGGGCTGGCCGGACGCAGCCCCCATGGAGCCTGAACAGGAGTCTGGGCAACACAAGGCCAAGTCCCCTGGGAGCAGGAAGGCCTCCAGAAAACACCTTTAACCCTAGAACCCCCCCCCGCCCCCCGCCCCCCCCATGAAGGTCTTTAAAAATACAAAAGCCATTAGCATAACCAATGGGCACAGACACTGGGGTGGTGGGGGCCTGCCCTGGGGTGGGAATGGCGGGGGGGGGGGAGTCATTCGGGAAAAGGAGACGTGTAATACTTTGAACAATAAAATATGGTAAAATATATATATTTTTTTCCTATATAATAAATTTATATATAGTAAATATATAATCCTATATAATAAAGAGGTAATATGCAAATTAACCCTCACACTCTCACAAGATGGCTGCCTGTGACCAGGCTGGCAGGGGGGTTAGTGAGGGATGACCAAATGACTGAACAGCAGGCTGCATGGGGCAACCAGGCTGGCGGGGGAGGGGGTGCAGTTGGGGGTGACCAGGCTGGCACCAGGGGACAGTTAGAGGTGACCAGGCAGGCAGGCAGGTCAGCGATTAGGAGCCAGCGGTCCAGGATACCGGCAGTCCCTAAGGGGTCCCAGACATCCCCCAAGGGGTCCCAGATTGGAGAGGGTGCAGGCTGGGCTGAGGGGACCCCCCCCCCCGCCGTGCACCAATTTCGTGCACTGGGCCTCTGGTATATATATAAAAGCCGAGCTTAAATCCAGCCTCTGAGGCTACAGCCACCACCAACCCTGAGGGGCAGAGCAGGGGGTGGGGTGAGCTGGCACAAGGGCCTCCAGGGCACAGGGACCCGGGGGTTTCAGGCGGGGGCACAGGGGGCAGGACAGCCAGCTCCAACTGCTCAAACCAAGGGACACCGTCCGTCCTGGTTTCGTGATTTCTCAACAGTCTTGGAGGATCGTTTCAACGTGGGGTGAAGCAGCATCCACCTCGCCCCACAGCCCTGTCCCCCTCAGGACTGACTGTCATTTGGAAGTGGCGTCTCCACGAGTCCCCGCCGGCCCCGGCCTTAGAAACGGCCGAGGGACCTTGCCCAGCGCAGCAGCGGCCATCTTGGCGATGAAATCGTGGGCAACATTTTAAAAACTTTTTGCCCGGCTGGCGTGGCTCAGTGGTTGAGCATCGACCTATGAATCAGGTCACAGGTTTGATTCCCGGTCGGGGCACATGCCGGAGATGTGGGCTCCATCCCCAATGGGGGGCGTGCAGCAGGCGGCCGATCCATGATTCTCTCTCATCATTGATGCTTCTCTCCCTCCCTCTCCTTTCCTCTGAAAGCAATAAAAAGGTACTTTTTTAAAACACACACACTTGGTTGTAGCTTGTTGAACAGTGAGTGCGCTTGCAACCAAAGCAGTCATTGTTCTGGGGGGGCAGTGGCTGGGCTGGGCCTGGGCCGAGGGGCTCCCCTTCCTGCTTGGGTGTGTCCAGTGGCCTCCAACCCTTCTTCACACAGGCCTAACTCACGGCACAGGCGGTGCCAGAGCACCAGGGGGCCGCCCGGGAGCCTGTCCTCCTGCGCTGGGTGTCGGGGAGCCTGAGCGCATTGCTCTGGGGGGAAGAGCAGCGCCGCGGCCGTTTAGAGGGACGAGTGCAGAGCCCAAAGCAGTGTCTGCCGGCAGCGTGATGGGTGGCGTCCTAGCAGGACTGATGCTGTCCGCCCGTCGGCCGGGGAGCCCTGGGGGCACCCAGCAAGGGCACGGTTGGCACCTGGGGTCGGTCTCTCTGGGCTGTGGGTGTCCTGTGCGCTGGGATGTGAGCCCCCGGGTGCCAGGAGCCCTGGGAAGACAGTCCCTCCCCGATGTCCACGCCTCCCCACCGTAACTGCTCGGTCTCACGGCGAGGGGTGAAGGCTGCTCCCTGAAGACCCGAAAACAGTATCCCGGGTGCCAGCAGCCGGACAGTCCCATTGTCCCTAAAAGGAGAGGGGGCAGGAGGGAGAGTGAGGCGGGAAGGGGGTCGGACGCCACGCTGCTGACCTGGGAGATGGCGGAAGGGACTCTGAGCCCAGGGATGCGGGCAGTTCCAGAAGCTGGACGGGCCAGGAGTGGACGTCCCCTGGCACCTCTGGGAAGGAAGGCAGCCTGGCCCACACCTGCCCAGCCCACCCCAGGGGCCTGCCTGGACCTCTGGGGAGCCACAGGGAGTGACCGAGGCAGCAGCGCTCTGTGGGGATGGGAGGACGGGGAGGAAGGGGAGGATGGGGACGGGGAGGACGGGGAGGACGGGGACGGGGATGGAGGACGGGGAGGATGTGGGCTTCCCAGCGGAGGTGGTGCTCCAGGCCTCAACCCTGAACCCCAGGTCTTTGCCACTGTGGTGGGGGTGCTGGGGCCACCTGACACCCAGCTCCCAGGGGAGACCTCATGCAGAGGCCCGAGACCACGCGGAGGGCGGAGGCAGGTGGCCCTCCCAGCCTCATGAGACCGTGGAGAGGGCAGTGTGAGCCAGTGGACCCCGGGGTCTCATGTGATGCCCGCGGAGCCTTAGAGCCACTCGGCCCCGGACTGTCACCTGCTCAGACCTGCTGATGGGGATGCGGGCACAGGGGCATCGTCCCGCCCGCCCCGCCCGGCCCGCCTCACCCACCTCCTTATCATCGGGGCCTCTGAGTGGGAGGCCATCATGTCCTCCAAAGCCCTGCCCAGCCCTCTCCCCCATCAGAACCCCCCCGTCCCTGTGGCTTCCCCCCATCAGAACCCCCCCACCCCGTCCCTGTGGCCTCCCCCCATCAGAACACCCCCCGCCCCATCCCTGTGGCCTCCCCCCATCAGAACCCCCCCACCCCCATCCCTGTGGCCTCCCCCCATCAGAACCCCCCCACCCCCATCCCTGTGGCCTCCCCCCATCAGAACCCCCCCGCCCCCATCCCTGTGGCCTCCCCCCATCAGAACCCCCCCGTCCCTGTGGCCTCCCCCCATCAGAACCCCCCCCGCCCCATCCCTGTGGCCTCCCCCCATCAGAACCCCCCTGCCCCCATCCCTGTGGCCTCCCCCCATCAGAACCCCCCCCGTCCCTGTGGCCTCCCCCCATCAGAACCCCCCCCCGTCCCTGTGGCCTCCCCCCATCAGACCCCCCCCCGTCCCTGTGGCCTCCCCCCATCAGAACTCCCCCCCCCCCCCCCCGTGGCCTCCCTCCAGGGCCTGAGGAATGCCGTCCTGGAACACATTTAATTATTTAATTTCAGGGGAACCAGAGAGAACCAGCGAGCCCAGCAATAGGCAGGGCACGCGGGTGCGGGGGGGGGGGGGGATGCAGGGCTGGCCCGGGCCCCTGGGGGTGTGGAGGGCCCCCCGAAAGGCCTGGTGGGCTCAGGAGGGCGGGCACCCGGAGGCCCAGGCCGAGGTCATGTTGTGCCAGAAAGGCGAGCTGCGGGTCAGGAAGGCGTGGAAGGCGTGGGTAGACTCGGTCGACCGGGGCGGGTGGAAGATGAGCACATCCTTGTCCACATCCTCAGACACCAGTCGCTCCACGATCTGCAGGACGTCCTGTGGGGGCACGGGGGTGGGGGCGCAGGGTCAGGGGTGCGGGGTCGGGCGCAGGGTCAGGGGTGCGGGGTCGGGGGCGTGGGGTCAGGGGCGCGGGGTCGGGGGCGTGGGGTCAGGGGCACGGGGTCAGTGGCGTCCGTGGCGGCCCCCCCCCCGCACCCCCCCCCCCCCCGCGCACCTGGCCGTGGGAGCCGGGGCGGCTCTGCCTGGTGTCCTGCAGGGCCCGCTGCCTGCGCTCCTCGATGCTGAGGCTCCAGTGGCGGGAGGGGTGCTTGCTCTCCGGGGGTTCGCTCACCTGAGGCGACAGAGGTCCCTGGACCCGCAGCCCCCCCGCGCCCCTGCGGGGGATGCCGAGCTCCTGGGGCCCGGCCCGGCTCCCACCACCCAGGCCAGGACGCCCGCCGCCCGCTGG
Organism: Myotis nattereri; assembly: GCF_964212035.1. Lineage (NCBI taxonomy): Eukaryota > Metazoa > Chordata > Mammalia > Chiroptera > Vespertilionidae > Myotis > Myotis nattereri. The sequence goes on from NC_138075.1 coordinate 1,422,055, forward strand.
GCTGTGTGCAGGGACCAGGCGGGAAGCCCGAGGGGGGCCAGGCCTGGGGGCTGGTGCGGAGGCGGCACTGAGCCCTCCTGGGGCCTGAGAACAGCAGCCCCACTGCTGTGGCCTCAGGGAAGGCGGGCCCAGCCCTGGCCAGGGTGGCTCAGTGGATAGAGCACCCGACTGTGGACCGAAGGGTCCCGGGTTCAATTCTGGTCAAGGGCACAGGCCTGGGTTGAGGGCTCCATCCCCAGTGGGGGGCATGCAGGAGGCAGCCGATCCATGATTCTCTCTCATCATTGATGTTTCTCTCCCCGCCCCCCCCGCCTTCTTCTCTGAAATCAATAAAAGTATAAAAACAAATAAATGTAACAGAAATGGACCTGCACTGGATTCGCTACTGGGGGATCTGGCAGGTTTCAGACATCAACCCCCCGGGCAGGGCCTGCTGCGGTCACCCCAGAGCCGTCCGAGGCGGCCGCGGGGAGTCTGCAGCGCGGCCCTTGAACGGATCCTTCCTCCCGCGGCCCGTCTGCCGGTCGCTCTCACTGGATTTAAACGGTGACGCTCGCATGGTGGTCGTGCACCGTCCTCCTGTTACGAGTGGGTTTGTCTGGGGAGACAATATACCAGCGGCAAACGCGGCCCCTGCGTCTTTCTCTCGGTGCTTAGAGCTCCCTTCGCTCCCTGGTTTGTGCACAGGCCCTGCCATCGTCAGGGAGACGCTCCACTTCCCTGCCTGGCCCGAGTCAGAGGAAGGCGCCAGTGAGGCCCACTCAGAACCGCCCGTCCCCCCCCCCCCCCCCCCGTTCAGCTTCAACGGGGGATGGGGGACTGGGGGGAGGTGAGGAATAGGTGGAGGGGCAGAGGAGGGAAACATATGTCAACAATAAAAATATTAATTAATTTTTAAAAAGACAACAGGTGTTCAGTTTTGTTTTTAAGGAAATAAACTGGAATTTACTAGCATTCTTCTTCATCACCCATTGAGGCAAATGGTGTGGTCTTCCTCCTTTTGTCCATTGGAGCATTTTTTTTTCTTTTCTTATATTTTTGGCAAAATTCAAACTCTCCATCCCATTGGAGCATTTTACAAATTTCCAAATTCTTCCTCCTCAGGACACATATGCACCTTCATTTGCTCAGCAGATTCTCTGAGCGCGTCTGTGCTGCGCCCCCTCCCCGGCCGACAGAGCCCTGGTTCCCTGGTTCTGGAGAGCCGTGCGGGATTGGAGAACGTTCGTCTCCGGGTGCGGCGGATGGCCTTCCGCAGGGCGCTCTGTGCCAGCGTGAGCTGGGCCCATGGTTGCCCTCCTTCACCTTTGCCCTCTCCTCCCCACGGGCCGGTGGCTGGGCAGCTCAGACCGCAGGGGCGGGGATGACTGCTTTCCTAACTGCCTGGGGTGCCCGCCCACACGCCACTGAGGGGGGCTCCGCGGCTGCTGTGGAACGTCCTTGGTGCCCTGGCAGGAGGCTCAGTGGGTCAGAGCATCGTCCCAATGCGCACAGGTTGCGGGTTCGATCTCTGGTCAGGACACATACAGGCAGCAACCAAAGATGCATGAACAGGGAGCCACACAAGAAGTCCCCCCCACCTCTCTCTCTCTCTCTCTCTCTCTCTCTCTCTCTCAAACCCTTGGGTGAGGATTAACAAAAAAACAAACAAAAAGCCCAGCCCAGCTCCCCTCCGCCCGGCTCCCACGTCTGCTCTCACCTGAGCGCACACCTCTACAGGCCACGTGCGAGTGGCGGAGTGTCTGTCCTGTGTCTGGCTCACTTCGCTCAGCTAACGTGCCCACGCCCATCCGGGTGGGAGCCGGGCAGGGCGTTGTCCGTGGGGCGGATGGCACGCGCACAGGTGGACACTGGTGACTGGCACCTTTGGGATGTGTGAAGGGGCTGCCGTGGACGCGGGCTTGCCAACGTCTGCCGCGTCTCTGCTTCCTGGCCTTTCACAGGCGCGCCCGGGAGGGGAGCTGCTGGGCCACACGTCCCCCCCGCAGCCGCCCCCGCGGGCTCCCACGTCTCCACATCATCACCCACTCGCTCGCCCGTCTGGCGAGTGCCAGCAGCCCTCCTAGCAGGTCTGCGGGGCGTCCCTGGGGTCTGACTTGCACGGCCCTACGACTAACGGTGTGGACACCTCCTCACACACCTGACCATTGTATGGCTTTCGAGAAATGTCTCTTCAGGTCCTTTGCCCGTTTTTTGCCTCGGATTATTGCTTACTGTCGTTGCGTTTGAGGAATCCTCCGTGCATTCTGGATCCCAGGCCCTTAGAGATGTGTGACTCGCAAACAGGTCCTCCCTCCCAGGAGCTGATGCCCTCAGTGACCGTGTCCTGTGGTGGTCATAAGTTTTTCGTTTTGGTGCAGTCCATCCAACGCATCTGTTTTTCCTTTTGCTGCCTGTGTGGTTGGTGCCACGTCCGAGAAGCCACTGCCAACCCCAAGGTCACGACGCTTCTCCCAGGACTGCACGCCCTGAGCTCGTCTGCTTCTGTCTTCCTTGCGCTTGGAGTTCCTTTCCGCCCGACGTCACCCATCCTGTGCTGGAGGGCGTCCAGGGCTCCTGGCACCACCGGCTGTGAAGTCTGGCCTTTCCCCGACAGGAGCTGTGGCTCCCGGCAGATCTGCTGCTCTTTAGCCGCCAACGTGTCCCTTTTCTTTCGTGGTTTCTGGCCCCTGAGGCTCGGCTGGGAGGGCTGCCCCCACGGCAGGGTTTCTTCTCGTCCTTGTAGGGCATCACACCTCACTGAGGCTGCCCTGGTTCCCAGGGAGAGGCGGGCTACCACGTGCCCAACGCCGCTTAGGACGTCTCCTGCCCCACCCACACTGCGCCTCTGTCGGTATTTTGGTCAATGTCTTGATTTTCTTTTCTTTTTTTTAAGGAGTGATTTAAAAAAATTCTTTATTGTTGAAAATGTTACATATGTCTCCTTCCCCCCCACCCCGTCCTCACCCCCCTGCTGTCTGTGTCCATTGGTTATGCTTATATGCATGCGTAGAAGTCCTTCGGTGGATCTCTTAAACCACCCCTCCCACTGCCTTCCCTCTGAGGTTGGACGGTCTGTTCGATGCTGCTCTGCCTCTGGATCTATTTTTGTTCATCAGTTTACGTTGTTCATTATATTCCACAAATGAGTGAGCTCACGTGATATTTGTCTTTCTCCGACTGGCTTATTTTGCTTAGCATAATGTTCCCCAGGGCCATCCATGCTGCTGCAAATGGTAAAAGTTCCTTCTCTTTTACGACAGCGTAGTATTCCATTGTATAGACGTACCACAGTTTTATAATCCACTCATCTGCTAAGTGGGGCACTTAGGCTGTTTCCAAATCTTAGCTCTTGTACATTGTGCTGCTGTGAACAGAGGGGTGCATATGTCCTTTCTTTTTTTTTTTTTTTAAATATATTTTTTATTGATTTTTTACAGAGAGGAAGGGAGAGAGATAGTTAGAAACATCGATGAGAGAGAAACATCGATCAGCTGCCTCCTGCACATCTCCCACTGGGGATGTGCCCACAACCCAGGTACATGCCCTTGACCGGAATCAAACCCAGGACCCTTCAGTCTGCAGGCCGATGCTCTATCCACCGAGCCAAACCGGTTTCGGCCATATGTCCTTTCTGATTGGTGTTTCTGATTTCTTGGGATATAGTCCTAGAAGTGGGATCACTGGGTCCAATGGGAGTTCCATTTTTAATTTCTTGAGGAAACTCCACACTGTCTTCCACAGTGGTTGCACCAGTCTGCATTCCCACCAGCAGTGCAAGAGGGTTCCTTTTTCTCCCCATCCTCGCCAGCACTTGTCTTTTGTTGATTTGTTGATGGTAGCCGTTCTGACAGATGTGAGGTGATAGGAGTGATTTTTAAAAAATATATTTTTTTATTGATTTCAGAGAGGAAGGGAGAGGAAGAGAGAGATAGAAACATCAATGAGGAGAATCACTGATTAGCTGCCTCCTGCTCGCCCCCTACTGGGGATTGAGCCTGCAACCTGGGCACGTGCCCTTGACCAGAATCAACCTGAAACCGTTCACTCCACAGGCCGGTGCTCTATCCACTGAGCCCACCGGCCAGGCCATGTCTCCATTTCCTGTTCCGTCCTGCTGCTCATGCATTAGATGCCAGGACCCCTGCTTTCAAAACGGAGCTCTGAGCTCTGACTGCCTCTCCGCTAGGGCTGAACCTATTCTCATTTTCCCACTGGAGCACTTTGCCGTATTGGAAAAGAAAAGTTTTAGCATTTTCACCACTAATGACACTGAAATGACGGGCCTGGGAGAACCTCCATGCCGGGTCCGCCTGCCGGGAAACCACATCTCTTCCTGCTCCATCCTGGGCCGTGCTGTGGGTGGTTTACAGCTCGCTCTACGGCAGCCTGCTTCCTGTGAAGGTGGCCCGCTGTCCGGCGGCCTTTCCCGGGCATGTTCTCTGAGAGCCTGCTGCTCAGGCCCGTCAAGGCTGCTGATTCCCGAGTCGCCACTGGCACCCGCTTCCGGCCTGGTCTGTGGACGGACGCCACCTGCTCTGACCAGCAGCCGCAGGTCCCCCAGGGTGCTGTGCGGCCACCGCCCCCGGGCTCACAATCCTCCCCCAGCTCCCGGCCAGCTGCATGGGCCCACTGCTCCCCAGGGCGAGGCTGACAGGGGTGGCGACACCTGCAGCAGGCCCTGCCCGTCTGGCACAGCCATGGTTCTGATTCGTCCTTCCTAGGGGTTTAGTCCCCTCGCATAGAAGCTTCCTCCTGGTGCCGGCTGAGTCCCACTCAGAGGGACCGGATCAGCAGGGCAGGGGGCGGGGCCCGTTTCTGCTGAGTGCCGCCCGCCCGCTCTGCCCAGCCTGTGCCCCCACCAGAACGTGGCCCGTTCTGTCCTGGGGGTTCTTGCCTTCTCAGAGCCCTCTGGCCGGGTCAGCAGGCTCCTCGGAAGCAGAGTGTGTCAGCTGGCCCCACCGCCGTGGGAGCCTGAGGCCTGCAGACCCCGTGGAGGCCTCCGCCGGAGGGTGCTGCCGTCCGTGAGCACGTGTCCCCACCCTGGGGCCCTGGGCGCCCACGTGAACCTTGCAGGTCAGGCGGCTCCCTTGGGACCTGGGCTGGGAAGGGACAGGACAAAGGGAAGGATGGGGATGACTTATACTCGTCAGGCTCGGGGCTCCCTGGAGGGGATGCCTGACCAGGGGCCAGCGCGGGAAGGTCTGGAGGAACGGCACGCCGAGGGGCCAGGAGGAAGGCCACCACGCAGGACAGGCAGGGAGCGTGGACGTCCCTCAAGGGCTGGAAGCAGTGGGAGGAGGAGGCCAGACGACAGGGGAGAGATGAGCAGCATGCGGGAGACACTGCGGGGACTCCCGACCCCCAAGCCACACTCTGGGAGCCTGCAAACAGGGGTCTGCACCCCTTCGGGGTCTGTCCAACCCCTCTCCTCAGAGCCACTCCCCCTGGGCCTTTCTATCCTGCTCTCCTCTCCGGCCTCCCAGCCTCGGGCCCCCCTGCCACTCCCACAGCCCCGCCTTCCTCTTGGATCTGCAGACACGGCGTGGGGAGGGGTCACCCTGACCAAGAGCTGCCAGGCTCCTCCTGGGCTCCGCGGAAGCCCCGTCCGCCCACGGGTGGCACGCTGTGCACTTCTATCTGGCTTGCCAGGCCTGGGAAGTCGGCCGAGGGTCGTCCCCCGCCCCCCGTAGGTGGAGGACCTGGCCAGGAGGGCACGCGGCGGCCTCAGCGGGCAGCTGGGGAGCCCGCTCTCTCTTTTCCCAGTGGCTGTTAATTTTCTGTTTTGTGGGGGGTTTCTGTATCCTCACCTGAGGATATTTTTCCCATTGGTTGTTAGAGAGTGGAAGGGAGGGGGAGAGAGAGAGAAACATCGATGGGAGAGACACATCCAGCGGTTGCCTCCTGCAGGCACCCCAACCAGAGCTGGGGATGGAGCCTGACACTCAGGTACATGCCCTTGACCGGAATCAAACCCGGGACCCTCCAGTCCGCACGCCCACACCCTGTCCACTGAGCCACACTGGCCAGGCCGCCCGCCGCCTCTTTACGCGCCAGCCTGGACCTCACGGGCATCTGAGCTGACCTGTCTGGGGACTCAGCTCTTGGGGTGCCCACTCGGACCCACAGGCACCTGTGCACCTGGCTCGTCCAGGCTTCGACCCTGACACGGGGTCACACAGAAGTCGGGGCGGCAGCTGCCGTGTGGGAACCAGCGGCTGTGGGGGGCACACGGGCGGCTCCAGGGTGAGGGCGCTGTGAGGACTGGAGCAGGCCCTCCCTGGTCTCAGGTGCCCCCTCCTGGGTGCCCGGCGGCGGAGGCAGGCGGGCGGCCTGCAGCTCTGGGGGCTGTGGGAGGAGGCCAGTCCTGTGCCCAGCCCCACCCCTGTGCTGGGCGGTTCAGCCGTGCCCACCCTCGCACACCGATCCGCCACCCGGCCAGCCCTCGCCCTGTGTGTGTGTGTGGGGGGGGGGCCGGGGGCAGGCCCTGGCTTACCCAGTCCTGAGTCTCCAGCACCTGCTGGCGGCCGCTCTGCGCGCTGGGCTGGCTCTGGGCGTCAGGCCGACTGGGCAGGCGCTCAGGGGGCAGCGGGGGTCCCGGCTTCTGGGGGGCGCCCCCCAGCAGATGCTTCCCGCTCATGCTCAGGCTCATGCTCGCCGGCAGCCGGCGGCAGGTCCCCGGGGCTCCCCGCAGGCGGAGGTCAGGCTCCGGGGCTCCCTGCCCCCTGCAGACGGAGGTCAGGACGGGGCTCCCCGCAGACGGAGGTCAGGCTTCGGGGCTCCCTGTCCCGTGGCCCGGCCTCAGGCGCTGACACTCCACAGCGGACCCACGGGTCCCGGGGCCTCAGCTCCGGCCACCACCTGCTCCTCATCGGTCCCCGGGCCGAGCCCCACTGCCCCCCGCAGGCTCCCCGGGACCCCCGCCTCTGCTCAGGCCGCCTCAGCCCCTGTGACCTCACCTCCACGTGGCAGAACCGCACCCCGGCCCAGAGGGATCCGAGGGGGGAGGGGGCAGGACACCCAGGGAGACTGGGAGGGGGCCTGGGGGTGCGCTGGTCAGGGGAGAGCAGATGGGGTTACAGCGGTCAGCAGGAGGGGGTACACTGGGGTGTCAAGGTGGGGCAGGGGCGGGGCCCACTGAGGTACAGTGGTGGGGAGGGCGGGTCATACTGGGGTACAGAGATGGGCAGGGCGGGGTACACTCGGGTATGGAGGTGGGGGAGGGGCGGGGCGCACTGGGGTACGGGGTGGGGGAGGGGTGACACTGGGGTACGGGGTGGGGGAGGGGCGGGGCGCACTGGGGTACGGGTGGGGGAGGGGTGACACTGGGGTACGGGTGGGGGAAGGGGAAGGGCGGGGCGCACGGTGCTGGGAGGTCGAAGGGCAGAGGCGGGGCCCGCGGAATCGGAAGCCTGAGAGGAGGAGCGGAGCGACTTCCGCTGCAGGTCCCGCCCCGCCGTTTCCGCTTCCGGCCCGTGCGCGCCTGCGCCCTGGAGCCCGCCCGCCCCGCGGCCCCGACGGCGGGACGGGGGCAGTGGGGGCGGCGGGGGGCGGCGGGGGGCGGCGGGGTCTGGGGCTCCCGCTGTTGGTGCCGCCTCCGCACCCGCGAGCGGACGATTCTGTCCCCAAAAGGCCCTGAAGCAGCCCCGTGTCCCTTAAACAGCAGCAGCGACGCCCCCCGGCCCCCGCCCCCCGGCCGCGTCGCCCTCCCGCCCACCGAGGCCGAGAAGCGGGGGTCAGCAGCCGGCCCTTCAGGGCGGGTGGCGGTCTGGCCACGAGTCCGTCCGTCCGTCCGCCCGGGGCCCGGCCCCAGCGGGAGTCAGGTCCGCGCCGGGGTGACCGCGCAGCGAGGCCGGCCCCGGCCCGGCGCCCCGGCCTCCAGGAGCCCCCCTCGCCCAGCGGCCTCCCCGGGCTTGACCCCGGGCCGAGGGGCCGCTGGAGGGGGCGGTGGGGCTGGAAGGCGGCGGCTTCCCCGGGGCCCGTCGCCCTCGGGCGCCCCATGGGCTGGAAACCGCCGCTCCTCACCCCCTGCCCGCCCCGCGCTCCCGTGGCCGGGCCTCGCTCCCTCCCGGGGCGGGCTGTGCGCACACTGCCCTCGGCGGATCGTGGGGGCCAGGGGTCCGCACCCCCTCCAGGCCCAGCGATGGCGGGCGGGCGGGCTCTGCCGGTCCCGGGCACAGGGCAGAGGTGCCAGGCCCCCCCCTCAGGGTACCGGACACAGCTGTTGGGGGGCAAGGGGCGGGGGAGGATGCTCCGGGGTGGACGGGACAGCCGCTTGGCCACTTCCACCAAAACCAGCCGAGGCCAGAAGCCGAGGGCGGCCACCTGCACCGGCTTCCTCCCCGCCGGGCAGTGACCAGGCCCCGGCACCAGCGGTGGGAGGCGTGGGGGGCGCAGGGCCGCTGGGGTGGAGCCCGGGCAGGTGCTGCCCTGGGCTGTGGGCTGTGGGCCCCGCGGCCGGCAGCCTCACCAGGTTCTGCCCGGTCCGCCTCAGGCCCTGGTCCCTGCACCGTCCGGAGGTGTACTGAGCGGAGGTGCTCTCCGGGGCCGCGGCCCAGCATGCTGCCACCGGCTCCCAGGCCTGGCTCACCCACGGCCATGCCTGTGTCCTGTCTGCTGGTGCCCCCACAGCCCTTGGCGTGAGAAGGGAGGGAGGGCACAGGTGAGGATGGCCATCTCCCACCCCAGGAGGGACCCCTGCTGGTGAGGCCCTGCACTTGGCACTTGCTGAGCACAGCTGCATGGCTCTCGGCCTTAGGAAACTGGGCCCACAGCCTCCTGGGGGGCTGCCAGGGCCGGGAGGATGCTGGCGGTGTGGGAAGGTGTAGGTGGGCTGCCAACTAGGATAGGACCCAAACCCTAACTCTGAGGTGCTCCACGCAGGGGGTCCCCTGGCTGTCCCCACAGCTCCCACAGTGCCCAGCCACCCTGCCCAAGCTTCCCCAGGCCACCCCAGGGCTGCTGTACCCCCACCCCGCCCCCCAGCCAGCAGGTGGGGCTGGGGGGGAGGGAGGAGAAAACCACCAGGCGAGCCCAGCTGGGCAGGGACAGCTCACGGACGGGTGTCTCCGGAGCCACGCGAGGGAGCGAGGGAGCGGGGGGAGCGGGTCATGGAGGCGGGTGTGGCTGGGCAGGGCGGGGGCTGCTGGCGGTGCCCAGCCCTGGCCCCGGGACGTGAGAAGAGCGATGGACTTGTTTGGCAGCCACATTGTAACATGTATTTAAAAGCATTAAAAACAGCTGCTGCTGTGAGACCCCCGCTGCCCGTGGGGCTGGCGTTTGTTGGGACCACGAGTGGGTGGTGCGGGCCCAGGGCTGGCGGGCAGCTGGGCCCGGGCTGGCGGGCTGCCCCTGGGTTCTGCTCCGGATGCCGCCAGCGGGGGCCAGCCCTTGGCCTCTGGCCGCTCAGCTCTGAGTCTGTGGGGCCAGGAAGCAGAGTCCTGGGCGCAGGCTGAGCCGGCTCCGTGGGAAGCGGAGTCCTGGCCGCCAGGAAGGGCAGGTGGAGAAGGCGAGAGCCCTCCTCGCCGGGAGTGTTAGGGGTCCTGAGGCCAAAACACACCTTCCTGGATTCTCCAGCTCAACAGTGCCCGCCTGACCTCCCGCCCGCCAGGGCGTCTGGTTAATAAGCAGAGCAGTTGGGGGCTCCCAGTGGGGGGCACCCCGTTAGTTTCCAGGTTGTAGCACAATCGCACTTAAGACGGTTTCGGCTGTGTTTCCAGGGTCTGTCTCTGTCGTAAACTGAAATGTTAACAGAATAGCAGCTGGGCCTCCCGGGCTCGGCCACGCAGGGCGAGGGCAGGGCTAGAAGGTGGACTTGGAGTGTCCGAAGATGCAGATGGGGAAGTGCTTGACGTGGGAGGACCACTGGGCCGCCAGCTGGAAGAACTTCACGTCGTTCCACTCCACGCCGTCGATGAGGACTGCGGGGACAAGACCGCCTGACCCGCCTGCCATGGGCCAGCAGCACGCCCACCCCTCCAGCCGGGGCCTGACCCCCCCAGAGACCCCCCCAGGCTCTCGGGGGAAGAGGACCTGCTGGCCAGGCCTTTCTGCCGCCTGCCCTCTGAGCCACCCGTGGCCACCTCTCCCTGGCACAGGGGCCGCTGGTCCTCACACCTGCCGCCCAGCAGGGTCTGCAGATGGGTGGGAGGCATCCTCCGGTGGAACCAATCGGGGCAGAAGGCAGCGTTCTCAACCCCCAGGGTCACCAGCACGAGCCGAGCCCACGAACGGGCCCCCCCGAGCACCCTCTGTCCCAGGCCGAGCACCCAGAGCTCCACTCGCGCCTCTTCGGGAGGAGCAGAGGGTCGCGGAGCCACTGCTCAGAACTGGAAAAGCCGTCGCGCACGCAGGGCCTCCAACGAGACCAAAGCCCGGCTCGGGCAACAGGCGTTTCACAGCAAAGCGAGGGCACCGCGGAGGGGGACGTGGGAAGCTGCCCGCCCTGCGGCTGCCTGCCCGCTCCAGACAGAACCGGGCCCTGGGCCAAGGGCCGGGCGGGCCGAGGGCCGGAGGCCGCGCTCACCCCGCAGCATGTTCTGCTGGTGCTTGGCTGTGCAGATGAGCCGGCTGATGCCCTCGATGCACTGGCTTTTGGACTCCACGTCCCTGTCCTTGGTCTTCTTGGGCAGAAACATCACTAGGAGGAGAAGGGGCCGTGCTGACCTGCTGCTCCTCGGGGCCTGGGGGAGCCCGGGCCCCCCGCCCATGGGGACCCCGCCGCCCCGGGCACGTGGAAGGGCCGATGGCGCCCCCCCCCCCCCGCCCCACGGCAGCCGCTGCTCACCCTTCTTGTTCTTCTCCTTGGTGACCACGGTCATGGACATGGTGGGCGTGGCCGTGGCCTCGCCACTGCCGGGCAGCCTGCTGACCTGGAGAGACCGGAAGGTGCACTTGAGCGTGTTTTTGGCGGAAGGCACGTCTTTCTTCTCCGCATCTCTCTTCCTGTCTGTGGGCTGGGCTGCCGTCCAGTAATCCACCTGCAGCCCCATCAGCTCGGCGCCGACGCCCTGGCTGGGGAAGCAGAGGGAGGCTCACCGTCCGGCCGCCGTGGGACAGCGCACCCGTGGCTGCTGCCGGCGGGAGGCGCCTCGTCACAGCTGCAGCCCCATGGAGCCGGGGCGGCCGTGACCTCAGGGCCCATGCGGCGAGAGGCCCCCAGGGCCCGCACAAGTGTTGCCAGTGTGAGTTCTGCTCACAAGACCCGAGGGGCTGCTGACCTCCCCCTCACCTCCCGTGAGGTGGTCCCCAGAACCCCGCCTGTGGATAGGGCATCCTGTGTTCTCACTCTGCGTGGCCCTGTCCCCGATGAAGCTGTCTGTCTCCTGAGCGAGCCCAGGACCTGCGCCCACCCCTACGACCCGGCATCCTTGTCCACGCCCCCCCCAGACCCTCAGTTCCTGCACCGGGGCAGCCAGCGCTCTCTGATCCGAGCTGCGCGGTGTCAGGCGTGAGGGGAGTGGACAGGAGCCAGGCGGACAGCACGTCCAGGGACGGGTGGGGTGACCGCCTTTACCTGGGGGAGGACAGGCCCCCACTCACTGACGGGGAGGAGGGGGGGGTGGGCGAGGCCTCCTTGGCAGCGGGAGACGTGGACGGCGGGGTAGACGGAAGCACGCTGGAGCCTGTGGGGGCCGCGTCATCCGAGTCTCCTTTGGGGAGGAGTTAGGGGACAGCGCTGAGCCCGGAGCAGCCTGGGGCTGTGCCAGGCCGTGGCAGGGAGGCGGGGCGGCCCTGTGGGATGGGGTGTGCGTGGGAGGTGGGACGGGGCCTGGGAGCTACTAGGCCTCCCTGGCATGTTGGGTGGAGGGGGCCACCCAAGGTGCGCAAAGCCGTACAGGGACCACCAGGGGGACCTCCCTCCCCGAGGCGGCTGTGCCCTCAGGCCTCAGAGAGGCTGGTGGGGGGGGGGGTACCTGACGTGGCCGAGGATGGTTCCACTATTCCCACCTTCACCACCTGGAAATCAACAGGCACGCTGGCAGCAGGGGGGGTGTGGGGCTCCCCAGCCCGGCTCCCAGCCCCTCCTGGCCGTGGGCGGAGCCCAGCGCAGGGCAGCATGGCCCAGCTGTCGGCAGTGGCGCGGTGCCACCAGGGCCCTCGCTCACGGAGGCGTTGGGGAGGCAGCGGCAGCACGCAGCGGGCACCTGCGCTCCCAGGAGGCCCACGGCTGCAGGGCCCTGGCTGGCCACGAGCTGCAGCCAGAGCTCAGGACGATGGCCTCTGTGGGAGCCTCTCGGCCCTGCCTGCCAGCTGGCCCTCAGCCAACCAGCCGGCTGTGAGCGCCAGGCCACGGCGGAGGGCAGGATGGGTGCGAGGGAGCCCCGCCCGCTCAGGCAGAGCCCAGGGCTGCTGGGGCGCCTGGCTCAGGAGGCGCTGCTTCAGAGCCCCCGGGCGGCCAAGGCCCGAGCGGACGTGCGGCGGCTGCTTAAAGCGACCACGGTGCCGCGTCCTGTGGAGGGGCTGGCGGCTGCACTGACCGCGGGCAGGCCCGTTCCCGCAGCAGGTCCCGGACGGTGCCCTGGACTGAGGCCCCGAGGGAGGCCCGTCGCCGGGCTGCCTCCGGCTCTCAGGGCGATGCTCCAGGGAGGCCACGCCGTGGACAACGGGCTGTGAAACTCAGGGCAGCAGAGGGAGAGCAGCTGGCTGGCCCGGCGCCACCCTTCCTCCCGGCGCGGGGAGGGGGAGGACTGCCGGCTCACAGGCCACAGGCCGAGCCCGATGCGCCTGCACCAGAACGTGTGAGCCTGCCAGTCACCTAGACGTGAGGTCACGAGCTTTAAGACAGGAGGGATTCAAAGGCTCATACTGGCGAAGGTTCTGGAAAAATCCACTTAACGCAAAACCAGACCGACACAATCTGCCACTGCCACGCAGTGCCCCAGCCAGAGCCAGGACGCGAGAACCCTGGGCAGGGCCCCCCCACAGCACAACTCACCCCCACGAAGGGAATGAACTTCTGCGAGGACTCCTCGTCGGGGCTGCGGGAGGAAAGGCACGACTCAGGGGAGGCGGCGCCCGCCCGCCCGCCCGCCAGGCCCAGGGGGCGCGCCCGCAGAAGGGAGCACAGCTGGGGGGCCGTGTTCCACCAGGCAAACTACGGTCGGATCCGGCCCGTTTGAAATGAATAAAACTAAAAAAAAAAAAAAAAAAGACCGTCCCCTTTTATGTAATGATGTTTACTTTGAATTTATATTAGTTCACACAAACACTCCATCCATGCTTTTGTTCCGGCCTCCGGTCCAGCTTAAGAACCCATTGTGGCCCTCGAGTCAAAAAGTTTGCCCACCCCTGGCTTAGCCTCACCGGAGGCTGTTTTGATTTTTAGAGAGACGAGAAAAACATTGACGCGAGAGACACATCGACTGGCGGCCGCCCACAGGCCGCTGACCAGGGCCGGGGACCTGCAACGGAGGTACATGCCCTTGACTGGAATCAAACCCGGGACCCTCAGTCGGCAGACCAACACCCTACCCACTGAGCCACACCGGCCAGGGCCAGCCCCAAGGGAACATCTGGGCCTCCGTGGCAATTGGGGCAGGTTCTCCCCGGGATGGGCGGGGAAAGGTGGTGCCAACCAGAGGGGCGGCGGGGGCGGGGCTGTGCCCAGGCCTGGCCTGGCAAGGGTCACACACCTCGTGCCAACACAGGGACGCTCAAGGGCGGCCCACAGCCAGACCGAGCTCTCGGCCGAGCTGCTGCGTGAGCCGCGGGCAGCGGGGCTCTGTGTAGGCCAGGCTCTGCACAGGCTCCGGGAGCTGCGTTTCCCACCCCCTCCCCGTCCCCCAGGCCCGGAGGCCGTTGGGGAGCCCTCGGCAGCAGCTGCCTGGCCACCGGCCGGGGCTGGGCCGAGGGCTCTCAGGGGTCAGGCTTGAGGCCCAGAAGTGGGGGAGGCGGGTCTCCTCCCTGGCCTTCGGGAGGTCACACCGAAGTCGGCCCGGGCCTGGCTCCAGGGCCTCGGGAACGGCGGTGCCTCCTGCCTCCTCCTGCGGGGGCCGTCCCCCTGGCTGAGGTCCAGCTCTGGCCACTGTCCCAGCTGATCCTCTGCCTCCTTTCCCCAAACCCGGGAGCCTCAGGGCAGGTACAGGGTTGGCCGTCGTGCCCACGTGGCCTGTGGGTGTCACCAGGTGTAGGGCCGCCTGCCCGCGCTGAGGACCAGGGCCTCCCCCCCAGCCACCAGGCCACCCCTGCACAACACCCAGAACACGCTGGGTTAAGGAGGCTACAGTTGGTCTGTCCCGTCGGAAAGGACCAACTCGGCCGTCACTGCTCTGAAGGGGACACGGGAAAGAAAAGGCCCCGCTTCTCCACTTCGGACAGCAAAGCCCAAGCCCTGGGCCCAGCGGCTTCTGCATCCAAGGTGGGCGGACGGGTGGCCTCGGGCTCCGGCCAGTGCCCAGCGGGCTCCAGCCACAGGCCACCCACCTCGGCAAGCCAGTCCCCCAACCCTCCTCTCGAGCGGCCCTCAGGGAGGCAGACGGCTGGGGACCCACAACACGGATGCTGCCGGACCGACTCTCAAAGCCAAGCCACGTCTCTGGCCATGCAGACATCAGCCCCCGACAGCCGGCGGGACAGGGGTGACACGGGCTGCCACGGAGACCCTCAACCTGTCCTTGGGGCGGCCACCGCTGCTCAGCGAGGCCGTAGGTCAGGATGGGCACTGCACCCTGTGCCTGAGCTGCTGGGTGCACACAGCAGGCATCGCCTCAGGGCTTTCCTGGCAGATGCTCTCCCGGCTGGGGCTGGAGAGGGGCCAGGAGGGCTGTGCCCACCTGGGTGGGCAGGAGCGTGCGCTCTGTCCCGGCAGAGGCTGACCTGCAGACCTCCAAGACCTGCACGCAGGTGGCCGGCAGGCGGGGCCTTGCTGGGCTCCATCCAGGGCTTTTGGAGCCCCCCACCCCTGGGCACCAGTGTCACCCCTGTAACATGGAGGCAGGGTGGCAGGCACGGGGGAGGGCCAGGGTCCCCCAAAACCCTGGTTTGCTGCTCAGACCAGCCAACTGGGGGAGACGAGAAGCTGGCCCAGGCTGCAGGGTCCTCGCGCCCAGCGAGCAGGAAACAGCCGCCACAGCCCCGGGACGGGGGAGGGGGGTCGGCGGGCACCACGCTGGTCTTTCTCGAGCCCCTAAGGCGTGTTTAGCAGGACGGGCCTGGGGGCTGAGATCCTCCTCCTGGGGCGCCTAGACCGACAACCCTGCGGCCCTGCGGGGGCTCTCCCAGGAGGGCGCCTGCCGGCCAGGGGAGGGCACCAAGGGAGCGGCGGCAGGAGGAGGTGAGCCTGGGCAGGGCCTTCGGGACGCACCCACTTGCTGACATGCTAAACAGCCCTGAAGACCAGCCTGGGGCGGGGCAGACCCAGAGACAGCGGTACCTGAGGGTAAAGTCAAAACCGAAGTTCTTTTTCCTTTTCAGAAAGCCGCCAGGAGAGAAGACACGGACACGTTATCACGCACACAGCCCGGGCCAGCCAGGTCCCGCAAAACACGGCAGGCTGCCCGCCCCCTCGCAGCGCAGAGGGCTTTGCTGTGGTCGGCTGCACAGCTGGCGCTGCTCACCTCCCAGCGAGCGGGGAGCCCCGGACCCAGGCTCCCCGAGGACCCGGCCCGAGGCTGGGCCCAGCAGGGGCCGCTCAGGCCCCTAACCCCCAGGCTGGCTGTGCACTCGGCTCCCCGCACCCAGGCCCGGCTCCCGCCGCTGACCGCCTGCCCAGGGAGGGCACGCTGCTCTCCCGGCCGGGGTGCCGGCTGCTGGCGGAGCAGTGACAGCTGCTCTTGTAGCTTTTCATGAGGAACTGGAGCACACGGCACGGAAGCCCCACCAGCCTGCCGAGCGCCCTGGCCAGGGAGGGTCCTGCTGTGGAGGCCGGGGCGGCCGGACCCGGGCCAGCCCGTGGACCAGGGGGTTTGTCCCCGAGGAGCCGGGACGCGGGGGTCTGCAGTGGGGGGGGGGTGCCCTCGCGCCTGCCCTCACCCCCCGGGCGGGCCCTCCAGGCACCTCTTCTGCTTGTACGTGAGCATGGCCTCGGCGATGGGCAGCTGGTGGGCACAGTTGGCCCCCGCGATGTACTGTGTGATCCTCGACACGATGTCCAGCGTGTCCTGCACTGCACGAGGCCACACGGGGTCGTGAGGGCTGAGGCGTGTGCTGGGCCCATTCACTGCCCGCTTCCCGAGGCCCCTGCCCCCTCGTGGGTCCTTGCTGCCCTCGCCACATCCTGAAGGGCTGACCCCCCGGGTCCCAGGCCCTGCCTCTCCCAGCCCAGCGCACGGTCACCAAGCGCGGAGCTCGCAGGGTCTGGCAGAGCGAGTGTCCTGGCTGGCCCTGCCTGCTCACACCCTCCCGTCCTGGCACCCAGGGGTGGTGGGCTGAGCAAGGGGGGCGCAGTGGGGTCTTGTCTCGGGAGACGCCAGCCCGGCTGGCAGGGGCGTGCACCCCGCCTCACCAGCGCTCTGGGCCTCCAGCCTGTTGAACAGGTCGCGCCAGGCCAGGTCCTGGAAGAAGTTGCTGTAGCGCGAGTCCACGGAGCCCAGGTACCTGGCCACGGGGTGGGAGCCTGCGGGGAAGCATCAGCGTCTGGCCCGGCCCACAGCGCTGCGCACCCTGAGGCGGGCTGTTCCCGGGGCCCGGAGGGGTCCCCCAGGACTCGTCACCCCCGTGACTGACAGGGCCAGGGGTTCCACAAGTGAGCAGGGCTCGGCGGCCGAGTTGGCGGCTTCCAGCCAAGCCCCGCGCTGCGTTTCTGACAACAGAGCCCGAGCCCAGCACCCAGCTCCCGGGCGAGGGCGCCGCTCACCCAGCGGGATGACCAGGAAGCGCATGTAGCCCAGCCAGTCGGGCGTCTTGTGGGACAGCTGCTCCACGAAGAGCCGCAGCACAGCGCTGAGGTAGTGCTGCGCCCCCGCCACCGCGATCTTCACGGGCGTCGGGGGCTGGGAATTGCAGTTGCAGCTGGGGGGGCGGGACAGAGGGACGGACACCTCAGGGCCGTCCTCACGGGGACTGCCGTGCCCCCCAAGCCCCAGGCCCCCCGAGGCCACACGTGGCCCGGCACCCCCACCCGGATCCGCCCGCAGCCCCCGGGACCCCCAGGCCGGGGCGGTGCAGGGACCCCAAGGTGGTGCAGCGGCGGCGATGGGGGACTCACTATCTCTGTATCCGCGAGACGATGGTGCTGAAGGCGGCCTGCACGTCGGCCGCGGAGCAGGTGCACACCACCGGCAGCGTGTGCCGCTGCAGGACGTCCGACAGGAACTGGGGACAAGGGCGACGGTGGGCCTCGGGCCGCCCCCACCCCCTCCCCCCGGGCGGACACCGGCCCACCTGCCCCTGCCAGTCGGAGGTGTTGACGAGGATGATGTTCTCGGGCAGCTGGTCGTCGGAGACGAGGATGTGGTTGAGCTGATCGTACACGGTCTTCCTGGGGATCTGGAGACATGGCCCGTCCACACCGGGCGGAGCGGTGACCCCACAGCGGCCCCCTCACCCCCCGCCGGCAGCACCCAGAAGTGGGCAGCACTCAACTCTGGGCAGAGGCCACCAGGCAAACGGCACACAGGGCCCTCGAGCCCAGGGGTCGGGCTGCGGGGCGGGCAGAGGGGGCGAGAGGCACCCACCTGCAGGTGGCTGCGTGTGTCGGGGCAGCGCTCGCTGTCCAGGCTGTTGGCCCGCTCGCTCTGCGGCCGCGCGGGCTGCCGCTCCTTCAGGGACGTGCTCCGGCCCCGGCGGCCGGCCTGCTTGGCCTCAGACCTGGGACGACAGGCCGGTTGGCCCAGGCGCTCACGGCCCGGCGCTCCTGGAGCCTCACGTGGGCTCAAAGGGTGCGCTTCTCCCACACGCGCCCAGCAGAGCCGACGGCGCCTCGCATGGGCACCGGCCTGGCGGGCGATGGGGCCACCAAGACCTTCCCGCCTGGAGCAGGCAGCCAGCCGCCCTGAGACCCGCGGACCTGGTGCAGCCGGAGCCGGGGGTGTCAGGGCCAGTGTGGGCCTTTGGGCGCTGCCGGAAGTCTGCACTCCCTGAGTCTCATCGCAGCCGCGGCCGCGGGGTGTCCACCCCCAGGGCAGGACCCTCCCCCCCCCCCCCCGACGGTTCCCGGCGGTCTGTCACCTGGTGGAGGGGATGACGAGGGACTCGGTCTTGGTGATGCGCCCGCTGGGCGGCAGCCTCTCGGTGAACACGTCCAGGGCGGAGGTCTCGGGCTCCGGGCTGTCTTGGGGCGGTGCTGGCTGCTCCCCAGGGGTGGGCGTGCTCTGCAGGAGGAAGACGCTGCTGGAAAGGCGTGCGCGCTGGGGTCCCTGGCGTGGGGGTGTGTTCAGGCCTCCTGCAGGCTGGCTGCCCTGGGCGCTGAGCCAAGCCCACCAACCTCCCATCGGTGCTCCTGGCCCTGGCACCACAGGGAAGCCAGCGCCACACCCCCCAATGGCCCCGAGCCCAGGACCCTCCTGAGAACCCCAGGGGCAGCGGAGCCATCACAGTGCTCCAGGCGGGCCCACAGCCAGGCGGGCACACCCTGTCCGCAGAGACGGGCCCGCAGTGGCCCTGGCGGCCTGAGCAGAGGGCTGTGGTCTGTGCTCCAGCAACGGGTGAACTGTGTCTGCTTACGTGGGCCACTGGCTCTGAGACGCTGTCGCTGGGCTGCTTGCCCCCCGGGGCCCATGTCTTCTCGGGCACGTCAGCCTGTGAGGAGAGGAAATCAGGTGAGGCCGGGCTCTGAGGTACCCGGGAGACAGGCTGGGATTTCGGGGGTGTGGGCTCAGGGCAGTCCCCTGGCCGGGCGAGGAGCTGGGCCACACGAGAGCCAGCACCTGAGCGCTGGGTTCCGGCTTCGGTGTGTAAGTGACCCAGCAGCGTCAACGGGGTCGGCCGGCCCCCCGCCGCTGGCCGGTGGGGAGCGCGGCCGCCGCCCAGCCCTTGCCCAGCACTTACCGGACTGGGAGGCTCCTTCTGGCTTCGGGCGCTGTGGACGCTCCCGACCTCCGTCTGGGAGCTGGAGTGCGACAGGCCTTCGAAGTAGGGCCTAGTGAGGGCGGGGTTACTGTCCAGGACCCTCCGCACCTGAGGGCACAGCACCGCCCCTGCAGGGACCCCCGGGCAGAGCAGCTCCCCAGAGGCCCCGTCCAGAACCACCTCACGAGGGAGGACACGGCGGCCGGCGGCCCGAGCCCTGCTCCGCTGAGATGGACGGTGTCCCTGAAAACTGCGCCCAGGCTGACGCTCACCCCACCACCCCGCCGGCTCGCAGGGACAGGACAGCACAGAGGGCGCCGTCGGAGACGCAGCCACAGGCCGGTCCGCAGGCAGAGGCGTGTGGAGGTGGAGGGCCTCACAGGTTCTTGGGCACAGAGGGCAGTGCGCACTGGAATGATGGGCGGGACTTCTAGCGCCTGGCGACTAAGCCACGTGGGGACGTGGACCAGCGAGGGCGGGATCACTCGCTGCACGGCAGGCAGGGAGGGGCCTGGGACGGCCACACCTCACCCCGGAGTGTGCCCTCTCCTCCGGCTGCCCTCCTGTGAGGGCGCCTTGCCTGGCCGCCAGCACCCTGGGAGCACCCACAGCCAGCCTCACTGTCCCCACCGCCTCCTGCAGGCAACACCCCCCGGAATCCAGCTTTCCAAGTGTGACCTAACCCGGCTGTTCCCCGGGACCTGTGGGCTCCACGCGTGCTGTCCCCCTCTACGCTGGCCCACGCCTGAGCCCCCCCTTCCTCCCCACCCCCTCCCCCCCGCCTCGTCCGGTCCCCCCGCGCACCGGAGCTTGGGCTTAGGGGTGCTAAGGACGCTGTCATCATCCTCTAGGTCGGGGCCACTGTCGCTGGGGTTCTCCATGTCCAAGGTGTCATACAGTAGGTCCAGGTCCTCCTCCACCTCGGGGACGCGCTCTGCGGGGTCCTGCTCCGAGTCCAGGACCTGCAGCGAGGACAGAGGTGTGAGGTGGCCCAGGCTTGGGGAGGGTGGTTGCAAGGCAAAGGGCAGAGGGCACGGAGCCGCAGGTGCCCCTCCCTCCAGCCGCTCCACTGCCCAATCGCCCCAGGCACTGGGCGATCAGGGACCCACGGATGGAGGATCCTTTGCAGCGTGGACGGCCGACCAGGGTGCAGGCTGGCGCAGGCGTGTGCTCTGCATAGCCACCACCCCCTGGGGGTGCAGGAGGCTCCCACGAGGCCCGCCTCTCCCGGGCCCTGCATCAGGCCCAGCGGGCGGAGCCCTGCAGCCGTGTCTGCCGCCAGCGGACCCTTCCACGGCCAGCTGCGCCCTGGCACGGAGAACCCATTAGCCCATCCTGGCGATGGCGTGGGGTGTGCCAGCATCTCTACACGCAGCTGCGGGACAGGGGCCGGTCTTCGTGTGCACGTCACCCTCATGGGCAAACCCCAGGCTGGGCGGGCGCCGCACCCCCACGTCCTGTGTCCCCGCCCTCCGCGTGCTGGGCCACCTGCCATCTCCGTGGCTGGGTCTGCGTTCCGAGGCCAGGACGCCAGGCACCTCTCCACAGGTCCTGGGTCCGCGTGCACTTTCTCTGAAGAAAATGCGGGTCAGCCCGTTGCCAAACTGCTCCTCCGGCAGGTGACCTCGTGGCAGCGTCTTTCCGAGTCGCCCTGCTGTGTTCTGAGTGCGCGTCACGGACGTGACTTGCAAAAACGTTCTATTTCACGGGCTGGTTCACGTCTTTCTTTTTGATTTGAGAGAGAGAAGCATCGACCTGCCGTCCACTTGTGCGTCCCGCGTACTCACTGGTGTCTCTCGTACGTGCCCTGCGTGGGGTCAAACCCACAGCCCTGGTGCCTCCGGACGATGCTCTGACGCTGAGCCACCGGCCGGTGCGGTGTTTCTCGGGTCTCACCCCGAGAGGCCGCGCCCGACGTGCTCTCAGCAGGAGTTTCATCGTTTCAGCCCCTACACTCAGGTCCTCCATCCACCTTGCGTTGGCTTTAGTGCAGGTGTGGGGGGGCCAGCGTGGGGGGTGCAGGCGTGGGGGCACATGGATGTCCAGCTGCCTGCTCCTTGAGCTGTGAGAGCCGTTTCCCCAAATGGCCCTAGGGAATCAGCACCCCGAACGGGACCTGCTCCTGAACTCCAACCTGTGCTCCCCTGACGGCCCCGCAGCCTGGCCCCCGACCCCCAGCCCTGAGGATGGTCATGAGGTCAGAGGGCACGAGTCCTCTGACTGCTTCCTCCACGGCTGCGTCTGCTCTGGGCCCCTGCATCTCCAGGGGAGTCTGAGGACAGCTGGTCGACTCCTGCGAAGAGGCGCCTGGGGTGTGACCGACAGGATGGCCGGCGGGCTGTGGGGAGACTACGCGGGGCTGGGCCCTGTGACGGCCACACGGACGGGGCTCAGGCACGCACGCCCCGCCCCTAGGTCTGGTCCTTGAGTGAAAATTCAAGAAACAAAGCAGGGGGTCTCCTTGGGCCTCGGCTGCAGCCTGAGGGGTCCCCACCCCACCCGCCCCACAGACAAAGCGCTGAGGTAAGACCAGTGGGGAGCGCGGGCAGGGCGACGGGGCGGAGGGGGAGGGGGCTTGCTCACCTCCTCGGACACCTTGAACCGGCGCAGCAGCGCCACGACTTTCTGCTTGAAGTTCTGTTGCTGCGAGAGGACAGCAGACTCAGACCCGTGGGCCAGACGGCACGCCCCAGCGAGGCTCACACCCGTGCCACCTGTGCCCGTGGACGTGCTCTCCAGAGCTCAGCAGCAGGGGCTTCCGCCACGGGCACCTCAACCCCCCTGCCGCTCCCCCCCAGCACCTCCATGGCTCTCCCAGCGCCCACGCAGGTGTGGCTGCGGCCACTGCCCGTCCTGAAGGGCCCCCGGCTGGCCCCTCGGTGGGCTGGCCGGTGTGTGCGCAGCTCTGGCTGCTCTCAGCCCGCCCTGGTGGGGGGCAGCCCTACACAAGGAGGCCCCCCAGCTCCCCATCCACAGCTGGGGGGCAGCTGCGCCCGGGACTGGGACCAGTGGGACCTTCTGCGACACGCGGAGCCAGGAGGCCGACAGCCCTGCCAGTCCCCTCTGGGCAGCCGGGGGCAGCCTGGGGCCCCCACGTGACGCGCCTGCCGGGGGAGCTGGCTCACAAAGCGCCACGCACACCCCGCCAGGCCACGGCCACGGCCACTCGTGGCCACTCCCACCTTCACACGTCTCTAGGAGACGTCACTTCCCGACCCTCCTGGGGCCCCGCCCCCCTTCCCCAACGTCAGGAAAGCCGTGTCCACCGACCCTGGTCATGGACGCCGCTCTTACTATCGAGCGCCGCTGCTTCTTGGGCTTCCCCACGTCGAAGTCGTCCTCGTCCAGGTCCTGCAGGGACAGGGGCTGAGGCCAGGCGGCCGGTGCAGGGCCCCCCGCCCCACGGGGCCGCCTCCCAGGTGCCCCTGCGCCTCGCCCCCACCCCTGCCGCCCGCACCGCAGCTGGGGGTCCTGCTGGGGCCCCGCCCGCGTGGCCGCTACCTGCCCCTGCGCCGCGTCGTCGCTGGCCTCCTGCTCGGAGGAGAAGCTCTCGTCCTCCTCCTCGGAGTAGTTGTCTGCGAACAGAGCACGGGGGCCGGGGCCTCGGATTCCGCCCGGTGCCCTGGCCCGGAAGGGGGGGCTGCGCTTCTCCACCGCCACGTGCCCCCTCCAACCCTCTGGGGACCCCCGCGGCCCTTCCTGCCCAGCACAGGTCTCAGCCAGCATCTCAGGCTGGACTGGGCCCCCCGCCTGCCCCCGCACCCCCCGGGGACAATGGCCCTAACAGGGATGGTGGTGACAGGCCATGCGAGGACCTGTGCCCAGACCCGGAAGGCACCTCGATCAACCCCACGGCTTCTGCTTACGGACGATGCCACGGCCTCTGCGGGCAGGGCTGGGAGGCCCACAGCCACCCGGGAGGACGGCCAGGTGGCAGGAGGCAGGGAAGGGGCCCCTGGCGGATGCACTCACCCGTGGACTTGGCCTTGGGGCCGGCCTGCATGGCGCTGTCCTCGTGGTCGATGGGCTGGCTGGACAGGGAGAAGATCCAGATCTCGGCCACCTTGGCGGAGGCCTCCTTGACGCTGCTGCACAGGCTCAGCACCTGGCCGCCCTCGGGCGGGCGCTGCATCACCTGGGGCGGCACCGTGCCAGCAGGAAGAGGGGCGTGCGTGGGCAAGAGGATGAGAGAAGACACGGGGCTGGGGGAGGGGCCAGGAGGGAGGACACCGGGCCGGGGGAGGGGCCAGGAGGGAGGACACGGGGCCGGGGGAGGGGCCAGGAGGGAGGACACGGGGCTGGGGGAGGGGCCAGGAGGGAGGACATGGGGCTGGGGGAGGGGCCAGGAGGGAGGACACGGGGCTGGGGGAGGGGCCAGGAGGGAGGACACGGGGCTGGGGGAGGGGCCAGGAGGGAGGGAGGACACGGGGCTGGGGGAGGGGCCAGGAGGGAGGGAGGACACGGGGCTGGGGGAGGGGCCAGGAGGGAGCATGCTGGGCCCAGCTGGGTGGCCGGCACCAGGCTCAGCCACCAGGGCCTGAAGGCTCAGGGAGGAGGGTCCCCAGCTCAGCTGCCCAGAAGCACACGGTGTGGACAGCAGCTCCCACACGAGCACCAACTCACAGGCTGTGCCTGCAGGTACGTGAGGGCCATGGAGACCAGCCACTGCGGTGGCCCTGCCGGTGCGGCACACCCACGGCACCCGAACAGGCCCCGGGGCCCCCCGGACCCCCCCCCGCCCCCGGGCCCAGGCCGCAGCTCCCACAGGTCCCCCAGCACAGGTGGCGGCAGGGAGTGGCTCCAGCGGGACGTATCCCGTTTCCTCACCAGGGAACCCCTCCAACTCTCCGTCCCCCAGCCACCCTGACACCACGCCGCCCGCGAGGGCCGCCCGTGCTGCAGTGCCCTCGGGACAAGGGCCCAGGGGGGACCGGGGCGGCCCTGGCAGGGACACTTCCTGGAGGCACAGGCCACACCCACTCCAGGCGGGAGCTGCCCAGCCGGGGCGCAGAGCCCAGAGAGGGCGCCTCACCTCGGCCATGTGGATGGCGCCCGCGGCCAGCGTCTTGTAGCCCAGGATGGTCCGGTTCTTGTAGCGCTTCCTCCGCTGCAGCATGATCTGCAGCTTGTTGCCTTCCCTCTTCAGGAAGTGGGGGTACTGTGGGGAGGGGCCACGCTGCGGTCCACACCCCCCACCTGCCAGGGCTCATGGCCCCCAGGTCATGGGGTAGCGCGGAGGTCACTGCCGCTCACCCCGACACTAGGAACAGCTACTAGCGGGCAGATGTGCGGCTGCTGAGGGCACGGGGGGCCACCGCCACCAGCACCTTCTCCTCCAGGGCAGGCGGCCGGGCATCCCGTGCCCCCACGTGCTGCAGCGGGTGGGGGTTCAGGACCCCAGAGCACATGTGTCAGAGGAAAATGCTCACAGGCCTTCTTAAAGCTCACAAATGAAAACCAATCTCAAAAGTTGGGGGGATGGGCCTGACGGGGGGGGGGGGGGGGATGGGGGGGCGGGGCGCTCAGGCATTTGGAATGTCTCATTGCAAAGACAGGTCTCGGGTTCGATTCTGGTCAGGACACATCCCAGGCTGCAGGTCCCACCCCATCAGGCCCGTGCGGGAGGCAACAATCATCGTCTCGCTCTCACATCAATGCTTCCCGCGCTCTCTCCCTCTCCCTTCCTCTCTTGAAAATTCAATTTAAAAAAGCACGTCCTTGGGTAACGATAAAAACAGTGGGTGGCTGGGTGGGGTCAGCCTGCGGACTGAGGGTCCCAGATTCAGTTCCGCACGTGCCCAGGCTGCGGGCTCGATCTCCAGTACAGGGCGTGCAGGAGGCAGCCGGTCAATGATTCTCTCTCATCGTGGATGTTCCTCTCTCTCCCTCTCCCTTCCTCTCTGAGATCAATACAAATGTATTTTAAAACCCACAGCGGGCAGGGGACTGTCCTGCACTGACTCCGTGTGCTCACACCGTGCACGTCTTATTTGTTGTTAATCTTCACCCAAAGATGCGTTTCACTGCTTTAAAAAAATATGTTTTTCTTGATTTCAGAGAAGGAGAGAGATAGAGAAACATCGATGATGAGAATCACTGATCGGCTGCCTCCTGCACGCCCCTTTCTGAGGACCGAGCCCGCAACCCGCGCATGTGCCCTTGCCGGAATCGAACCCGGGACCCTTCAGTCCGCAGGCCAGCGCTCTACCCACTGAGCCACACCAGCTATGGCTCTACTGCTTTTTAGAGAGAGTGGAAAGGAGGGAGGGGAAGAGAGAGAGAAACATTGACTAAGAGACACATCGACTGGTTGCCTCCTGCAGGAGCCCCGACCGGGGGCGGGGAGAGAACCCACAGCCCAGGTACAAGCCCTAGACCAGGAATCGAACCTGTAACCCTTTGGTGTGTGGGCTGGCGCTTTACCCAATGAGCAACACTGGCCAGGGCTGTGCATGTATTTTTTAAAAAAGGATGAAGTGTACACTTCGTAAATTATACTCCAACAAACCTGCCCCTCCCCCAGAGAACACCAACACAGAACCCAGATGTGCTGTGGGCGTCAGAGCGGGGTCCGCGGCCGCCCGGCAGAGCCAGGCCAGGGTGGGAGGTGGCTCTCGGGGTCTCCCTGTCTCCCTCACGCAGTGAGAGGAGCTGCAGTGGGTGTGAGATGGACCGGCGGGAAGGGGGCTCAATGGGACGGCCGCTGGAGCCCGAGCTGGGTCCCACACGGCCAGAGGCACGCAGGCGGGACCCTGCCCTGCGGGACAGGTCGGGCCGGTCAGGACTCCACAGAGTCAGGGGCGTCTGTTTCCTCTGGGGTGTCCAGGGTGAGCCGAGCCACACGCACGGCCCACGGCAAAGGGTCTGCACTCGCACCCTGAGCTCCCAGGTGCTCCTCCCCGTCTGCTCCAAACAGGAGAACGACCGTCCAGCGCCCCCCCAGGAGGACGGCCTGCAGCCTCCCCACACTCCAGGCACCTGGAGGCTCACCTGCAGCGAGAAGGTCAGTGCCAGGTCCGTCTCCACTTGTCCACTGGGGGGCAGCACAATCTCGTGGGACCGCAGGACGCGCTTGGAGCCCTGGGCGGAAGACAGCGTGTGGTTCAGCGTCTCAGGGAGGGGACCCTCTGAGCCCGGGCTGGGGAGCGGGTCCCAGCTCCCAAGGGCCGTGCGGGAACATTGGTCTTCGGCCCTCGCGTCCCCTGGGCATCTGCCTCAGGACCGAGAAGTCAGGAGGGGCACCCACAGCCACGAAGGGGCCCTCCTGACACCTGTCACCTATCCCCCTGCCGGGATGCTGAGGGCCGCATGAGCACGAGGGCCCCAGAGTGAGAGGGGAGAGCCGCTGGGCCGGGCCCTGGGGGGAGCAGGGGTGGCAGGCACAGGGTGCGAGCACAGGGAGAGTCAGCCGCCCTGGGGGAGGCCCATCTGCTCTCTCAGGGGACAGGATGCGCCCCAGGAGGGTCCCAGCTGAAGCATCAGGACTGCCTTCTGGGCAACCGCCCGGCCGAGGCTCCCTGCTGCCGGCACACACTCGCGCCTGCTGCCCCCGGAGCCGCCCGCTCCAGCCCGGGTGGGGGGTGTTCTGCAGCCCAGGACGAGGGGGGGGGGGCGGGGTAGGGAGGACTCGCCTGCATCTTCACAGCAATCACCACCGAGATAAGCTCCTTCTCCAGCTCCTTGAAGACCACCAGCTTCTTCAAGGTCAGGCTGCACAACCTGCAAGGGCACAGGCAGGCTCAGCAGTGCCCGCGCCCCACCCCCCCCCCGCCTGAGCGGTGCCCGCCCCCTCCCCCCGCCTGGGTGGTGCCCGCGCCCTCCCATGCACCTCAAGCCCAGAAAGGCCCCAGCCACAGCTGGACCACCACCCTCCGCCCTTGGCCTCCAGCTCCACAGTCACCACGGCAGACGGGCCACCAAGTCTCCCAGGAGCCCCAGCCCAGGACCCCCTTTGGGTCCCCGCAAGTGGTGAGCACCCCAGGCAGTCAGCCAGGCGCCCTCTCCGAGGGTCCCAGAGGTGACTGGGTGAGGGTCTGTGGGCAGGCAGGAGACCGGGCTGCCAGTGCCCCCGCTTGAGGGCGCCAGCCTCCCACCCCGAGGCCCCGCCCATCTGTCAGGGCCCCGCCCACCCGCCCACTGGCTGGGAGCCTTCCTTGACCCACCAGCTTCACCTGCACCCTCTGTTCTGGGCAACACCCAGTCAGAAGGATGGTGCCCACCCTGAGGGCGGGCCTGGGGGACAGGCCTGCACGCCCACCCGCCTCGCGGCAGGGTCTGCACTGACCGGCGGGTGCTGTCCCAGGAGGCCCACCTCCCAGGAAGCCCCCGCACCGGCTGGGTCCCCAGCGCACCGACCAGGACAGGGGAGGGAGGGTGTGTGCGGCCCACGTCCACGTGAGGGGCCAGGCCGCAGGCCTCTCGCGCTCACAGCAGCCCTGGCGCGCTCTCCCACCCGGTCGTCAGCCTGACCGAGTCCCAGCGCCCGTGTCCCAGTCGGGACACCCAGGCCTCCCGCCCGCAGAGCCTCACTCGGTCCCCACGGTGGCACCTGAACCCCAGGAGCGGGCGGAGGCCTGACAAGCCGGGCCACGGGCACAGCGCCTGCTGGCACCAGAGTGGCGCGAGGCTGTGGGGCTACGAGGGGAAAGGACGGGGGGAGGGACGGAAGGGGTTAGTGCCACCAGGACAGGCCCCGCCTGGGCCACAAAACCACGTGAGCACGTCTAAGGCACTGGGTCAGCCGGAGGGAACGGTCCCCCTGGCACGGCGGCCGGGAAGCTCCCGGGACCCTCGCGACCCACAGGCCACAGTGACAGGCAGCAGGTGCCGGGGCCCGTCCGGGAGCTCGTGGGCACCGCCAGGCAGAGCCGCGGGCGCCACGCCTGAGCCCCGGGAGAAAGGCCTCAACCCGCCCCGAGGACACGAGGAAAGCGCCCGTCAGACCCACGGGGAAGGCGGAGACCAGGAGCGGGAACCAACCCAAAAGCCGGTTCCTGGGGAAGATTCCGCCGACGAAGGAAGAAGAAAAGCTGGGTGTGCTGGGCACAGGGGAGGGCTGCCCGCACGGCGCGGACACGGTGGGTGAGCACAGCCTGAGACGCCGTGCACGAGCTCGGAGAACCTGGCCGCAGGCGCCCACGCCCCCCGGGACGAAGACACCGTCTGAACAGCCGCGCCCACTAAGGTGAGATGACAGCTAGAAACCGTCCGCAGGAGAGACCCAGGCAAACTGACCCAGAGGCTAAGGAAGAAACGGCACCAGCTCTACGTCAGATCTTCCAGAAAACAAGACCCAGGGAGCCGGAGCCCCTGGCGGAGGGAGCAGCGGGCCGCTCAGCACCGCACACAGCGGGCACGGCCCCACACGGACCCTCCCAGCAGCGGCCTGGCGAGGCCCCGGGGCCACACGCGTGTCCAGGGACACCGGGCTGGCTCCCCGTCAGAAATCAATCATCGCCAGTCGCCAGGCCGGGTCAGGAAGACCTAACCCTCCTCGACGGAGCCAGAAACACCTGACCAAGGCCACATCCCCGTGCGATGGACGGAGCCCGCGGAGCTGACAGCGCGCGCAGGGCCCAGGGGGAGGGAGGGCGGCGCTTCTTGCCGGCGGACCCCGCGCCCCGAGCGGCTCCTGGGCCAGTGAGCTCGGCAGACCCTACAAGCGCAGCACACGATCAGCAGCGCCGTTCCACAGCAGCAGCTAGCACCTGGAAGCCCGCTTTTAAAACATTGTGCTCACTAGGGAAGCTCCATGTATTTTTTTTATTTGAGGGAGGAAGGGAGAGGGAGAGAGAGAGACATCCATGACGAGAGAGAATCATCGATCGGCTGCCTCCTGTGCGCCCCACACTGGGGATCGAGCCCGCAACCCGGGCCTGTGCCCTGACCCGAATCGAACCCTGACTTCCTGGTTCATGGGTCGACCCTCAGCCACTGAGCCACGCCGGCCGGGAAGGAAGCTGATGTTTAAATTCCGTTTACAGTGGCTCCAAAGCAAAAAAGGAAAAACCTAAATCTAACAAGAACCAGGGCAGAATCTGAGCTGAAAGCTGCGAGGGCAGCGGCCACAGTGAGCGAGGAGGGGCCTGGCCCGGCCGGCCGGCCCAACGCAACTGCAGGGCCCGCAGCAGGCCTTTCCCGTCGGCCTCCACACGCTGCATTTAAACTCCGGGGACCGGCAGAGAGCCCGAATGCGGGGACACTGAGAGAAGCGGGGACACCTCCGCCTGCAGAGGCGCTGTGAGCCGCGGCCAGGTGCACGGGCGATGGAAATGGGAGCTGGATAAATTCAGCTTCACCCAAGTAAAGCTCTGCTCGGTGGAAAGCTCGCGCAGAGCGGGAGAAAAAGGTGCAAGTCCCAGCGGACGGCACCGAGTCCAGAACAGACGGAGAACGGTCAGAGCCGACCGTGAGTCAGCAGCCCGCAGCACAGCCGCTCGGCGCCGGGCACGAGGGGCGAGTGAAAGGCAAGGGGCTGGACGTACAGGCTGGTGGTCACAGAACAGTGGCCGGGGTGTAAGCCGAGGGGAGGAAACCCGGCGAAAAGAGCGTCAAGCCGGCGGCCTGGCTCGGAGGCTGAGCGTCAACCCAGGAGCCAAGAGGTCGCAGTGTGGGTGCCGGTCGGGGCACAGGCCCGGTTGCGGCTTGATCCCCAGTGGGGGGCGTGCAGGAGGCCGCCGCTGATGGTGCTCCTCTCCCATCGATGTTTCTTTTTTTATTCATCCTCCCTGGAGGGTATTTTCCCGTTCATTTCAGAGAGGACGGAAGAGAGAGGGAAAGACAGAGAAACATCCAGGTGAGAGAGACACGTCGATTGGCTGCCTCCTGCACGAGCCCCAACCAGGGCCCAGGCCAGAGAGAAGCCTGCAACCGAGGTACGTGCCCTTGACCGGAATCGAACCCGGGAGCCCTCAGTCACAGGCCAACGCTCTATCCGCTGAGCCACACCGGCCAGGGCTCTCATCAATGTTTCTCTCTCTCCCTCTCTCTGAAAATCAATGGAAACATATTAAACACTGTCACGACTCTGCATGCCAGGCGGGCACTTGGCAAGGCCTGTGCCCGTGGAACCGCCACGCTGCGCACCTGAAGCTCCCGCGGAAACACGGAAGGTAACTGTAATTGGAGACTTCCTTTAATTAAAGAAGGAAGCGGCAGAGACTTGGACACGTCGTAGAAGACACCGGGAGGGGACCATGAGCTGCGTGCATCGTCATCACCAGCCAGGAGCGCAGGCCACACCACGAGGGCCGCACGGCCTCTGCGGGACCCCAACCCCAACGCCCGAGGTGGGAGGCGGCGCTCCCTGTCAGTGGCATCAGCATCTGGCCACGCCCTGCACCTGCCGTTTAAAAAGTCCTTTTCCAGACGTTAGCGAAGCCACAGACCTACGTGTGCCCCGACCCATGGCCAACGCGCTGCCGCAAGGCCCTCCAGGCTGAGTAACACCCACGTGTGGCCCTCGCTGGTGTGGCTCCGTGGACAGGGCGCCGGCCTGTGGACTGCAGGGTCCCGGATTCGATGCCAGTCGAGGGTACATTCTCCGGCTGTGGGCTCGATCCCAGGTAGGGGGCGTGCAGGAGGCAGCTGATCCATGATTCTCTCTCAGCACTGATGTTTCTCCCTCTCTCCCTCTCCCTCCCTCTCTGAAATCAATAAATTAAAAATAGAACTTATTCACATATTTAAAAAAATAACTTCCCAAACAGGGCTCCACCACTCAGAGAGCAAGCAGGGCGGTCCTGCCCAACCGCACCCCAGGCCCTCTGTGCGCCCAGGACAGGGTGCCTTCACCTCACTCACTCACTCATTCACTCCCTCTCTCACTCACTCATTCACTCGCTCACTCATTCACTCACTCACTCATTCACTCACTCACTCGCTCACTCATTCACTCCCTCTCTCACTCACTCACTTACTCGCTTACTCATTCACTCACTCACTCACTCATTCACTCATTCACTCACTCACTTGCTCACTCACTCACTCACTCATTCACTTACTCATTCACTCACTCACTCACTCATTCACTCATTCACTCACTCACTCGCTCACTCACTCATTCACTTACTCACTCACTCACTTGCTCACTCACTCACTCGCTCACTTACTCATTCACTCACTCATTCACTTACTCATTCACTCACTCACTCACTTGCTCACTCGCTCACTCACTCGCTCACTCGCTCACTCACTCACTCATTCACTCATTCACTTACTCACTCACTCACTTGCTCACTCACTCACTCACTCGCTCACTTACTCATTCACTCACTCACTCACTCATTCACTCACTCACTCACTCACTTACTCATTCACTCACTCATTCACTCATTCACTCACTCACTCACTTGCTCACTCACTCACTCGCTCACTCATTCACTCACTCACTCATTCACTCACTCACTCATTTACTCACTCACTCACTTGCTCACTCACTCACTCACTCATTCACTCACTCGCTCACTCACTCATTCACTCACTCACTCACTCATTCACTCACTCACTCACTTGCTCACTCGCTCACTCACTCGCTCACTCGCTCACTCATTCACTCATTCACTTACTCACTCACTCACTTGCTCACTCACTCACTCACTCGCTCACTCATTCACTCACTCACTCACTCGCTCACTCACTCGCTCGCTCACTCACTTGCTCACTCACTCATTCACTCACTCACTCACTCGCTCACTCACTCGCTCACTCACTCACTCACTCATTCACTCACTCGCTCACTCACTCACTCATTCACTCACTCACTCACTCATTCACTCACTCACTCACTTGCTCACTCGCTCACTCACTCGCTCACTCACTCATTCACTCACTCACTCACTTGCTCACTCACTCACTCGCTCACTCGCTCACTCATTCACTCACTCACTCACTCGCTCACTCACTCGCTCGCTCACTCACTTGCTCACTCACTCATTCACTCACTCACTCACTCGCTCACTCACTCGCTCACTCACTCACTCACTCATTCACTCACTCACTCACTCATTCACTCACTCGCTCACTCACTCACTCGCTTACTCACTCATTCACTCACTCACTCACTCATTCACTCCCTCTCTCTCACTTGCTCACTCGCTCACTCACTCGCTCGCTCGCTCACTCACTTGCTCACTCACTCATTCACTCACTCACTCACTCGCTCACTCACTCGCTCACTCACTCACTCATTCACTCACTCACTCACTCACTCGCTCACTCACTCACTCGCTTACTCACTCATTCACTCATTCACTCACTCACTCACTCGCTTACTCGCTCATTCACTCACTCACTCACTCACTCATTCACTCACTCACTCACTCACTCATTCACTCCCTCTCTCTCACTTGCTCACTCGCTCACTCACTCACTCACTCGCTCACTTGCTCACTCACTCATTCACTCACTCACTCACTCACTCATTCACTCACTCATTCACTCCCTCTCTCACTCACTTGCTCACTCGCTCACTCACTCACTCGCTCACTTGCTCACTCACTCATTCACTCACTCACTCACTCACTCATTCACTCACTCATTCACTCATTCACTCACTCATTCACTCACTCACTCACTCGCTTACTCATTCACTCACTCGCTCACTCACTCGCTCACTCACTCACTCATTCACTCACTCACTCATTCACTCATTCACTCACTCATTCACTCATTCACTCACTCACTCATTCATTCTCTTGCTCGCTCACAAGCTGGGCTGACTTGGGCAGACAGTGCCACTAACTCCTCCAAGGCCTGAAACGTGGACATCTCCACAAGCAAAGCCAGAGACAGCGCAGGGCGGGCACAGGGCCGCAGGGCCGTGCAGACCGAGGCGGGCGTCCGAGGACACAGGCTCTTAGGGAAGCACAGGGGGACGAGACCACAACTCGGAAGGCCACAGAGGTGCGTCCCCCCCGCGCGGCCGGGCCCCTGCTGCGGCGGCCACACAGGGTCCGCACGGGACACAGCACCCGCTCGCCTGCCAGCTGGTGTCCTAGGGTCTAGCACCATCCCTGTCCCCTTTTCTTAAAACTTGTCATTGTTGTGGCAGACACACGTGACAAAGCGGACCCTGTGGACTGTGTGCAGGGACAAGTCAGTGGCAGGCAGGACCTCTGCCTGTGACGCAGCCACTACCTCCAACTCCAGCACATCTCCCACCCACAGGGACACCCGGCCTTGGCCACCGCCCTCGCGTTTCTGGCCCCGGCAGGCGCCCCATTGCACTGCCCTTGTCCCAGGGACCCCCCAGCCGGGGCCTCTGCTCTGGCCTCCTCCCCAGGGCGGTTTCCAGAATCACCCGTGCTGGGTGTCAGCCCTCGGTCTGTGTACGGGGAGCCGCTCCACTCCGGCAGAGCCACGGGCTCAGCACTGGCCCCCCAAGGGCGCGGGGTGTGGGGGCATCTCCAGGCTGTGCGTGGCGCCACGGTGCGCGGGCTGTGTGACCGGCCGAGGCCAGGCTTTGTTCTGAAAGAGTGATTTGTGGGGCCCCCTGGGGACCCTCTGTAGCCCACCGAGCGGTCCCCGGCATTGCCAGCTGGAGGCACCGGGGCCCCCATGGCAGCGTTGGGCACGGAGGAGCACGTTGATGGGTTTCTGGAAAATGCAGCCGGCCGGGCGGGCGGGCCCTGTAGAACGCTGACTCCCGCCGCGGCCCTCCAGGCCCATGGGACACGGGACACGGGACACGGGCCAGGCCTCTGCGGTCCCAAACGTGCTGACTGTGTCTGTAGGAGGGAGAACTGAGGGGCCTTTTGTTTCTGGGCTGACCCGTCGGTGCCATCGCGTGTCTGTCTCAGTGGGCGCTGGGCTCTGCAGTGGCAGCTGGCCAGGGGGCCCACACCCCGTCCGCCTCCAGGGAGAGGATGGGGGCACCCCGGTCCTGCTCGGCTCTGGGGGGGCCCGCCGGCGGCCCTGAGGCGGCTGTGCAGAGTGAGGCTCCAGCCTGCCCGCAGGCCGCGCTGGTCACCTCTCCAGGGCTGGGCCGCTGCCACGCTCACTGGCCCAGCGCAGCCTTCTCTGGTGTCTGGGCCTTATCTGGACACGCTGCCTCCTGCCAATCAGGAGCGGTCAGAGGTGCCTCTCCGCGCCCACGGCCAGCACGCGCCTGCAGGAGGCAGGGGCAGTCGGGGCTTCGTCTGGGGAGGCTGGGACTCCTCGGAAGGGGTGGCGGGGAGGGGGGCTGGGGTCCGTGCCCAACAGCCCAGCAGAGGCCAACCCCACAGACGACAGGGCACAGGAGGAGGTGGAGCCAGGCCTGGGGGGAGGGGCAGCATGGCCAGCGGACGGAGCAGTGGTGCCCGCCAGCAGCAGGCCACCTGGCCCTGCAGAGCGCTGCCTGTCGTGGGGCGGCTCCCAGGGCTGTGCGGACAGCGTGGGACACACGCACCGCCTCGGCTCTGGCCGCCGCCCTGGCCCCGGCCACCAGGGGGCGCCCGCAGGCCTGCACCTGCGCCTGGGTGACTGAGGCCCGGGTCACCCCTGCCCCTCCGCCTCCAGCCCACAGCCAGGCCGCGGCGCACCTCACCACGCCGCAGGGAACCCCACACGGTCCCGGGCCGGCGAGGCCCTGCCCAGGGCTCTCCTGTATTTAGCAGTGACGCGCAGGCCCGGCTGGGAAGCTGGGTGAAGGGCAGCAGCGGGCACAGGAAGCAGAGATTCAGGTTGGGAGCCCCAAGAGCACCCAGGTGGGCCACATGATCTCCCTGCGTGACCTGCGGCCTGGACCTGCTACCAAAGCCCCAGGGACGAAGCGATGGCCCCAGGGTGTCGAGTGTGAATGCTGGCGCCACCCACGCCCATCACACCTGAGACGTTGGACACGGCCCCCCAGGTCAGGGACACCGGGGCCCTGTCCCTCCTGGCCCCCTCCCCTCCACTCACTGTGCCGCCCTCTCACCCCTGCCACGCCTGCTCCACTCATTCTGCTGAGAAACCGGTGCTGGGGGCAGCAGCTCCGGCCTCGCTTCGCCCTGCTCCCCCTCTCCCGCAGCCACCGCCTCCCGGCCCTCCTCACTGCCTCTCCCTGGGCCACAGCCCAGCAGGCTCCGTGCAGCACCAATAAAACTCCTGGGGTCCCAATAATGGGGTCCACGGTCCCCACAGCCTCGGCCCAGCAGCAGGCCCTCTGGAAGCCTGGCCCTGACCCCGGCTGTCGGGCCTTCTCAGCCTCTGACCACGTGTGCCATGGAGCCCGGCTCCCGTGTGCCAGGTTCCCGGGGAACAGGGCCACACCGAGGCGGGCTCGGCGGCCACTTCCCACCACCCCCATGGGCCCAGCGGTCACCTCCTGGGCCCCGGCCTCTCACCCTGAAGCCAGGTTTGTGCCGGGGGCTGTCCACGTGCTGGTGGCTGAGCCGGGTGGGGACCCTGCCTCGGTCCATCCTCTCGGGGAAGGTCTGTGTGGCTGGCGCCTCCTCTCCCGGTGCTGAGCGCCTCCCTCGGCCTTGCCCGGCTCTCAGGGCGCAGATTCCCGCCCCGTCAGGCTGTCCCTCCCCGGACCCGCAGGCTCACTTCCAAGGAAGGTGCACTGGCCCCACCAGGCACCGGGGCTGCGGGTCGGGGAGGGTGCTGCAGGTGTGCACCCAGCTGTGCCCCAAAGGGGCCGTCTGGCCCTCGCCAGCCAGGTGAGGAGCCAGGTGGAGAGCCTGGGAGAGCTCAGGCCCGGGGGACAGAGGCTGCGGCCACTGGCCGAGCACTGATGACCCTGAGGACGCCAGGCCCCTGGTTTTCAGCCCTTCAGAGGCAAGGCCCGCGGAGCACCCCACCTTCCCTAGAGCTCCTGGGCCAGTGCCCCCCGGTCAGGGGCCAGGCCAGTCCTCGGGCTGGTGCCGGCGGCACGGCAGCCGCGGGGAGAGCGCACGGCCTGGTTCCGGGGCTTCTGTCCAGGACGGGGAGGCGACAGCTGCCAGGGAGCAAATCTTTTGTTAACCCTCAGCTGAGGCTGCTTTCCCATTGGTTGTTAGAGCGGGGGGGGGGGGGGGGGGCGGGGGACAGAGAGGAAAAGAGAGAACCATCCATGTGTCCATGTGAGAGAGGGGCAGCGACTGCTTGCCTCTCGCAGGCGCCCCAGCCGGGACTGGGAATCACACCTGCAACCCAGGCACATGCTCTTGACCAGGAACCAAACCCACAGCCTTTGGTGGGCGGGCGACAGTCTAACTAACCACTGAGCACAGGGCCAGGCCCGGGAGCACACGCTGAAGGACAAACACGTGCCAGGCGGGCACGGGCTCGAGAGGCCAGAGGGGGTCTGGACAGGCCGTGCCAGGCTGGGCCACCAGAGCCCCTGCCAACCACAAGCGCATCTCGGCCGCCCACCACGCCCACCCTGCGCCTCCTCCCGTGCAGGCCCAGCACTGGGAGCCTGGGGAGGCCAGCCCGGGACTGGGGCCCACAGGAGAGGAACAGCCGCTCTGCGCCCCCCTAGGTCAGGGCCGTGCGGAGCGGGGCGGGGGTGGGAGTGGCGGGTGGACATGACCCCACCTCCTGCTGCTTGGACAGCCAGCAGGGACTGAGCGGGAGGAGGGCCGTGGGCTGCTCCGAGGGCCACCCGGCCACGCCTCTTCCCAGGCCTCTCGCCGGTGCTGTGGGATTTCCCACCCGCATTGCTGCCCCTGCCCTGGCTCCAGGGCCCGCGCTCTGCCGGCCCGGCTTCTCCACGGAGAGGCAGCGCCGGCACAGGGCGCCCAGTGCAGGCCCCGAGCCAGTGGGCGGCTGAGGTGGCAGCTGTCCCCACCCCGTGTCCTCTGCGGTGGCGACAGGGAAGGAGAGTCCGTCAGCGGGGCCAAAGTGCTGAGTGTGCCCCAGGCCAGGACGGCGGGGGGGGGGGGGGGGGCGTTTGGGAGCAGCCGGTCACCGCCTTTCCCAGGGACTGCTCTCCAGGAGGCGGCCAGGAGAGAGGGAACCAGGGTGGGCATCTCTCTCCCAGTGGACCCAGGCCAGGGCCCAGGACAGGCACAAGGACCCGCCAGACTCACAGACCCGCACCTGCCGCTGCCCAGACGACGGACAACGACCTTCCCGGCCGCCTGAGCTGCGCAGGTGCTGAGCCCAGCAGAACCCGTTCCGACCTGGTTCCTAGTAACAGCCTGACCCTCGAGGAGGGGCCAGAGGCCGTGCTGCTCTGGACCCCAGGCAGGTCCCACCCGCTCCCCCCTGGAGCGACAGGGAGAGGGGGAGGGGCAGACGCAGGAGACGCCCCAGCCCTGCCCCCTGCCCAGACCCAAGGCCACAGCCTCCCATCCCTGCAGGGACCTGCGAACAGCGCCTCCCTCGCTGGGTCGTGGCCACCACCCCGCAGCCCCCGCAGCGCCAGGAGAAAGACGCCCCGCTCCAGAGTCTCTACCACCCGCTCTGCCTGTTTACCACGCTCCCCGGGGGGCCCGTCCTGCCCCCGTACAGGACCTGCAGCTGCAGCCTGAGCTCCACGGGCAGGAACCCCTGGGCAGCGGGCACCAGGTGGGCAGCGTGCCTGCCTCGCCCGAGTGGACGAGGGTCGGTGTTCGCTGGAGAGGCCTGGACACACACAGTGCAGTGACCAGGAGCTCAGTCCGCCCCGACGGCCGCTCTCGCTGTGTGTCACACCCTTCACAGTCTGCCGGGACGGAGGACACCACGCCACCCCAGCCAGGAGGAACCAGCTCTCACCCCGGGCACGCACGTTCCGGCCCCCGCAGAGCCGTCTGGCACCGACTGAGCACATGCTCTCCCCCCCGGCACCGGGAGCCCATGGACACGGACAGACGCGGGAGCCAGCCCGGGGGGGAGGGGCTGCCACAGCCTGGGTCCCAGCAGGAGTCCCACTTCATGCACCACGAGGGCACACCCGCCAGGCACCCGCACAGCGGTGGGCAAGTGGGCGGCAGCTATGGCCAGGCGCCCGGAGGCCCAGTCCACAGGCCGTGCGCCCCTAAGTCAGCTTCCTCAGTCTCTCCTGGATGCAGCGCCCCCTCCCAGGGGTGCCAGGCTGCACCCAGCTCGAACCCTGCCTCCCCCACCCATCCACTCGCTCCTGCAGGCAGCCAGCCCAACCTCAGTCCAGCACCATCCTCCCAACACACTCCCTCGAAATAGATCAGCGACTTCCCCAAACTCAAGCGAGCCCACATCCTGAGCACGGCATCTTCGCTCAACGACAGGCACGGCGGCCAGCAGCTCCTCCGCCCAGGCTCTGGGCAGGACTGGGACCCGCCCGCCCCTCCACGGAGCCGCCCCAGCAGCGCCTCGCCCAGGACACGGACAGTGCGGGAGAAAGGTCTGAACTGCCACTCTTCAGGGACACGCAGAGCCGGCCCGTGGGAGGGGCTACGTGGGCCGGTGTTCTGGAAGTGGGGAGACAGAGAACGGGGCAGGCACAGCCGCAGAAAGAGGCCGAGAACTTTCCAGAATAATGGCGGGCGGAGAAGCCACAGAGTCAACAACGGGAAAGCAGCTCGAAAACCCCCTGCATTTGGGAACTAAGAAACTGAAATATCCCATCAGGTTAAAGAAAGGATAACGGGAGAAAGCACGGATAAGGTAACGGGTGACAGACACGTGCCAGCAGCGAGGGACCCACGCTTCCCGGCGGTGAACGTGGT
The DNA here is from genome assembly GCF_964212035.1 of Myotis nattereri. Lineage (NCBI taxonomy): Eukaryota > Metazoa > Chordata > Mammalia > Chiroptera > Vespertilionidae > Myotis > Myotis nattereri. Next base: position 1,460,562 of record NC_138075.1, read on the forward strand.
GGGCCGGCCGCCCTGGCTCCGTGGCCGAGCGTTGACCTGTGAGCCAGGAGGTCAGGGTTCGATTCCCCGTCAGGGCACAGGCCCGGGTCATGGGCTCGACCCCCAGAGTGGGGCGTGCAGGAGGCAGCCGGCCCACACTCCTTCTCATCATTGATGTTCTCCATCCCTCTCTCCCTCTCCCTTCCTCTCCCAAATCAATAAAAAATGTGTATTTTTTAGAAAAGTGTTTGATTGCATTCAACACCCCCTCGCAATGAGCAGAGCGTGAAGCCTGAGGAGCAGCCATCACAGCCACGGGAGAGCTAAGACCGAGGGGACAACGGCCGGGATGGCAGCAGCTGGTGGCTGGGCCACGGTGCCGCCACGTCAGGAAACCGGCCATTTCTCACGGAGCCGACACCGGCCGCCGGCCAGCTGTTCCGGAGAAGAGAGAGGACACAGCCCCGCAGCCTGTGCCCCGTGGTCCCAGCAGTTTGAACACAATAGCCCGACCTGGAAGCAGCCCAAACGCCCAACCCCAGCCGTAGGTTTAAAGGGAGCTCGGCGGGCGCCTTCAGTGGCCACAGTGGCCGCAGGACGAGGCCAGGCCTGGAGCTGAGGTCCTGGAACTGGGGGGTGGGGGGGACACACCCCTGCAGGGGTGCTGAGCCGAGATGCAGACCTCTGGCTGGTGGGGTGGCCGCTGGGCACCCAGCTGTCATAATGCATTTCCAGCTGAAGATCTGAGTGTAAACCGAACCTCTCTGACGCCCTCAGACAGGCCAAGGGACGGACAAGGAGGCCCCAGGGGAGCGCGGGAGCACCTGGCTGGTGTGGCTTAGTGAGTGTCGCCCCGCGCACCAAAACGGTGCAGGTTTGGCTGCTGGTCAGGGTACATGCCTACGTTGCGGGTTCGATTCCTGTCGGGGCACAAGCGGGAGGCAACTGATGGGTCTTTCTCTCCCAAATCAGTGTTTCTCTCTCTTTCCCCCTTACTCTCTCTCTTAAAAAATCAATAAAATCATATATATTTTTTAAGCGTAGCTCTGGCCCTAGCTGGTGTGGTTCAGTGGACAGAGCGTCAGCCTGTGGACTGAAGGGTCCCGGATTCAACCGGTCAAGGGCACATGCCCAGGTTGTGGGCTCGATCCCCACTAGAGGGTGCGCAGGAGGCAGCTGATCAATGATTCTCATCACTGATGTTCCTATCTCTCCCTTCCTCTCTGAAATCAATAAAAATATATATATTTAAAAAGTGGGGGAACAGTAGCATGTGAACAGATGTCCAAGCCCAGAAACTAACCATCAACACGGGAACCTCAGCAGGGGAAGGGCAACGGGCTATCCAAGGTGACCAGGCTCTGCTGGGGTCTGGGGCGGGGGGGCTCAGGGTGAGGGGGAGGAGCGCTGTGTCACCCCAAGGGAATCCACAAACCCACCACCACCCTCACCGCCGCCACCTGAGGGGATGAGCAGGAAAGAGACGAGGCCGGCCCAGCAGCAGCATGGGCCGCACACGGCCAAGGACACCGGTCGGAAGAGGGGGCCCCAACAAACCCAGGCAAAGGCCTCGCTAGCCCCAAGGAAGCTGCTGAGACGGAGCGGAGGAGGGGAATCGGGCAGAAGGGGAGGAATTTCCCTGACGAGGATGCACAGGTGCCTGCATCAGAGAGACGCAAATGAAAACCACGATACCATTTCACACCTACCAGTTGGCAAAAATTCAGCCAGGCAGAGTTGGCAAGAAGGCCGGAGGGGGCCGGCGCTGGCACAGCGCACTGGGAAGCTGCCTGAGAGTAACACTGGGCACCCCCCCCCAAAACCCCACTGCCAGCATGTGCGCACGGCGGGCCTGCCACCCACAGGCGACGCACGCAGGGGCAGGGGCTGGGGCAGGGGCAGGACGGAAGGCTGACAGCAGCCCAAACCGGAAACAAGCCAAAGGTCCCGACGGCAGAGGAGCACCTGCTGTCTGATGGGGTCACCCCAGAGGGACAGACATCGGACGGACGCCACTCAGAAACGTAGAGATCGGGCAAAATCGAGAGCAGAGAAAATCTGACCCCTTTCCCATAAGGCCCCGCGGAGCACAGCTCAGCCCAGCCTGGCGAGGACGCGCGCGCTCGGGACAGGGAGGGGCCGCGGCAGAGGGGTGTCCCCTGCAGTCGGCCACCTGCTCTGACCACCCTGATGGCAGCTCCCTGACACCCGTGCCATCCAGCCCAGACCCCACATCCCCGCACACAGGCCAAGTGGGCTCCTACTGCAGCTCCGAGGGGACAGCCCCCCACACCGCGCCGGCCTCTCCTGGATCGACTCTGTGGTCTGTCATGGAGCCCGGGAAGCTGCTGGAGACGCGGCCAGGCAGCCTGCGCTCTGCACGGAGTCTGGGGACACGTGGCCAGGAGGAGGCAAGCATGGACGAGGAGAGCATAAAAGGCCCAGGGGTGCTGGTGACCATGCAGAGGGGCAGGCAGGAGAAGCCGGGGGGTGGGGAGGGTCCAGGATGACCCCTGGCTGTGGGGCCCAGCGCTGGGGCAACTTCCAAGACAGGAAAAGGAGAGGAGTCCAGGCCGGGGAGAAACTCCGGAGCTTGGCTTCGAGGCCCACCCTGTCCACTAGCACAGCCGGGCCCTGAGCTCTAGGGGGTGGGGGAGCCCTCTGCACCCCCCACGCCTCACTCCGCAAGACCCACTGAGGGGCGACACCAGCCGCGTCCTGGGCCTGGATGGCACTCCGGAGCTCCCCCAGTAGCCCCCCCCCCCCCAAACGCTCCTCCCTGCGGCCCCTGCAGCCCCTGCAGCCCGCTGGCCATTCCAGAGCCAGCCCTGGTGCAAGCGCTTGTCTCCCCACCAGCCTGGAGTTTCATCAGCAGGAGCCACATCAGGAGGAAACAGCAGAGCTGAAGCTGAGACGGAGGAGCTGGGAGCGGAGTGGAGTGGGGCTGGCCACAACGCTGGCCCGCGGACAAGCCTGGTCCAGCTGTGACCACTGGGCGAGGGGCTTCCCCCAGGTGGGACGCGAGTGTCTTTTGCGACAGGACCCTAACCGCAGGCTGCAAAGGGCAGGGACATGTATAGGCAGCCGGCTCCAGATTACCAGGCACAGTGCAAGTGTGGGGGGACTCCCGACCCCAGGACCGCGGCGGATGAAGGATGTGCTGGTGAAGGCACACGATCGCGGCCCCAGGTCTGGGTGTCCTCTGGACAGGGCGCCCTGGGGGTCACTCCCAGGCCACTCAGACCTCACAGTGCGGCTGGGTGTAAAAGGAATCCGTGGTACCCAGTGGGGAGGAGACGGCCTGGGTCAGCTCCTCCTGCGCCCACCCCATCCCTGGGCGCCCACCAGGTGAGCGCCCCGGACAGCCTGCGAGACGGCCCTGGGGCACCTCCGCGCTCGGGGGCAGGGACGCGTGTGTCCACAAAGGGGCGCAGACGTCCCGGCCCGCGCGCCTAGTCCCGGGAGTTCCCAGACGGAGGTCCCGGGGGGAGGCCCCGGCTGGGGGCCCCGGCGCGAGGTCCCGGTGGCCGGTCCCGGGCGGGGGCCCCGGTGGCCGGCAGGTGCGCGCGGGAACAAAGCGCGGGCAGGGCGGCGGCGTACCTGGGCACGCAGCTGGGGCTGGAGCCGTCCACCTCCCAGGTGGCGAACAGGTTCATGGGCACCGGCGTGTTGAGGGCGGCGGGCGCGCCGGCCAGGCCCAGGCGGCCCCGCTCGGCCATGGCGCCGGCCCCCCGCTCCTCGGCGGTCTGGAGCTGCGGCCGGGCCGCGGACGCGCGGCGGCGGGCGGCGGGCGGGCCGGGGCGGAGGGCGGTGGCGCGGTCACATGGCGGTTGGGCGGCTGGGACGGCCGGGCGGGCGGCGGACGGGCCCGCGGGCGGCGACCAAGTGCAGCCGCCCCGCCCCGCTTCGCGCGCCCCCGCCGGCGGGACCGCGCCGCGCGCCCCCGGGGCTGGGACCGCGCGCCGCAGGCGCCGCCGATTGGCTGGGCGGGCGCGCGCTCGCACCTCAGGCCCAATCACGGCCCGCGGGCGCCCCCCGGAAGTGAGGTGAGCGCACACCCGCCCCGCCGGCGCCGCGCGAGGACCCCACCCGCCCCCGCGGGAGCGCGCGCCCGCGCCTGCGCACAGGCCCCGCCCCACGCCCCGCCCCGCCCCGCCCCCCGGGAGCGGCGGATGGGCCGAGCGGGACTCGGGTCCTCCCGCGGGGGCGCCCACCGAGCGCGCTTCCCGGACCCCCCCCCCCGGAGCAGTCGCGGTCCCCAGGCACCAGCCCGGGTTCTGCGCGTCCCGGAGCCCGCCGTGCCCTCCTGTCCCGTCTCTCCCACGAACCTCCAGACCGCCGGGCCCCTCCGGTCCCCCACGAGGCCTGGCGGGCGGCGGGGGGACGCGGAGCAGCGGGAGAACCTCGGTCGCCCGCCCACAGCCCCGCCCCTGGAGGGGTTTCCGCGTGCGGAGCCCTGGGGCACCCCCCCCCCCCCCCCCCCGCTCCCGCTCGGAAGGTGGCACTGAGCCCCGTGAATCCCCTCCGGTTCCTTATGCGCCGGAGCCGCCTCATTATCCAGCGGCGCCCTTTCTGCGTGTTTCACCGAAGACGAGAGAAATGTCTGGGTGCAGGGCAGGCCTGGCCGGGGACCCCAAGTGAACTTGGGGACCCAGGCTAGCAGGGGGCGGTGGGCGGAGCTGCCACCCGGCCCACAGGTCGGGCAGGGGAAAGGTCCCGGAACCGACAGCTGGGTTTGGGGGCCGAGGAGTCCCCTCCCCTAGCCCTGGCGGGTCTGGTCAGTGGCCAGGGGCTGAGATTTGGGGAGAGCTCCCCGAATCACACCGCTGCTCTTCTCCCCGCCCTGTGCGTCCTGTGGTCTCCAATAGTTTTGCTGAAATGAACCAAATCCACGTGCTCCCACGGCCCCCAGGGCCGCTGCCGTCCTCCCCCGCCACCCACCCCCTCGCAAGGACCCCCCTCCGGCCTCCAGCTGTAACCCGCTATCTGGAGCGGAAAACAGCTGCGGCCGCTCCAAGCCAAGGGCGCGCTCGGGAGAGAACAAGAGGAGCTGTGTCTCCCACGTGTGCCTGCCCCTTTGGGGGCGCAGCTGACAGCCTGGGGGCTGTGCCGCTCGGCCAGCTGACGGGGTGTTGTCTTACAGGGCTGCTCCTGCCCCTGGCACCTGTGGGTCTTGTACCTACGAGACAGGGCGTTCAGGGGGAGGGTGGCAGCCCCTGGCGAGGACGGGCTGCCGTGGGTGACAGCGGGAGACACACACCCATCGACAGACAGCGCGGGCAGATGAACGGACCGCCTGGCGCTGTGTGTCACCAGCGTCGCCCCCTGGCAAGGAGGGCAACAACCGGGGGTCACGTGAGGAAGTCGGGGTGACTAAGCCGTGCACACAGGGGCCTGACACCGGTTGCTGGCGGGCGGCCCCCGTGGAGCTGGGGGGCTCCTCCGCACCAGGCACCCTTGGGAGCCTGTCCCGGCCGCAGCCGCCCGGTCCCATCCCCATTTGACTGTTGGGGAAACAGGCCCAGGAGGTTAGGCACCTGCCACAGGGAGGAGCCAGGGAGGTGGCGGCACACAGTCCGTCCCAGAGCCCCCCCCAGCCCCCCGTCCCCGCCCAGGTCACCGTGACAGTGAAAACGCTTAAACGCTTGCCTGGCTGGTGTGGCTCAGTGGCTGAGCCTGAACCCATGACTCAGGAGGTCGAGGTTCAATTCCCGGCCAGGCCCGGGTGGTAGGGGGCACGCAGGAGCAGCTGATCCATGATTCTCTCTCATCATTGATGTTTCTCTCTCTCTCCCTCTCCCTTCCTCACTCTGAAATCAACAAAAACACATTTCAAACGAATTAAAGAAATGATAAACCCTGGGCGAGGCGGGGACGCAGACAGAGACACGTGTTCACGCTGTGCTGGGGCTCCGCGCGCGCGCGTGTGTGTGTGTGTGTGTGTGTGTGTGTGTGTGTGTTTGTTTCAGCTGGGACCATGTGGGCACCAACATGGTGGTGGTGAGGCTGGGGCCCTCTCTTTTCCAAACGCCCCACGCGGACAGACGCCGCTCTGGTGGCCGGAGGTGTGTTTTTGGCCGGAACCTCCTGCGTGCCTGGTTACCTTCTGTTTGAAAGTGACTGTGTTCATCCTCCTCCGGTGGACGCGGGTCCCAGGCGGGTGCCGTGGCGGCAGGAGGACACCCTCCCGGTGAGCCTGGCATGGGTGACACCCCCGAATGCGTGGGGCACACCTGGTCCTTCTGGTGGCTGTTTCTTTGAAGCAGGAACTTACTTCAAGAGGAACCCCCCTGGCCCTAGCTGGTTTGGCTCAGTGGATAGAGCGTCAGACTTCGGACTGAAGGGTCCAACGTTCGATTCCGATCAAGGGCACATACCCGGGTTGTGGGCTTGATCCCCAGTCGGGGGCGTGCAGGGGGCAGCCAATCAACAATTCTCTCTCATCATTGATGTTTCTAACTCTCCCTCTCCCTTCCTCTCTGATCAATAAAAATATTTTTTTTAAAAAAAGAGGAACCCCCTGGACAACGGGGTGGCTGGGTGTGGTTGGGTTGGAAGCCAGAGGGGAGTGCTATCCAGAGCCCTGGGGTCCCAGGAGAGCACCTTGAAAGCCGTTGCTCAGGGGTCCGTGTGCCCCTTTCCAGCCGTGTTTTTACGAGTAAATGAATTAAAGCCTCAGACTTCCCGCGGAGGTGTGCAGGGCGGAGCCCACCTGCACAGTCAGGGTCACGACTCTGATCCTGCAGGTGCTGTGGGTTCCTAAGGGGAGGAGACACTGTTTCCACGGCAGGAAGTGCGTCCCCAGCTGGTCTGGCTCAGTGGATAGAGCACCGGCCTGTGGATTGAAGGGTCCTGGGTTCCATTCTGGTGAAGGGCACGTACCTCAGCTGCAGGCTCCGGGCCCAGGTCCGGGCATGCGGGAGGCAACCAATCTATGGGTCTCTCTCATATTGGTGTTTCTCTGTCTCTCCCTCTCCCTTCCGCTTTCTCTAAAAATCAATGGGAAAGAAATATCCTCAGGTGAGGCTAAAAAAAAAAAAGAAAGAAAGAAGAGGAAGGGAGGTGTGGACAGAGGCGGAGTCGGGAAGGGGGAGGCAGGGGGAGGGGTTTGGGAGGAAGAGTCCGCAGGCTGGCAGCTAGGATGGGTGAGAGTGTGACGTGAAGAGGGTGTGCCACTGGCCTGAGGGACAATGGGGAGGGGAAAGGGGAAAGGGTGAGGCACGCCATACCAGGGGCAGGGGACGATGTCTTTAATGGGCATGTGAATAATCATACTGACAGGGGACACCGGTGGCACCGCCCACTGGAGGCAGGTATCGGGGAGACGGAGGAGGGGGGCAGCATGCGGGGGGCTCCTCACAGCTGTGACTCACAGGCCTGGCCAGCACAGGAGGCGGGGCCGCCGGGGAGCCGGGGACGGGGTAGCAGGAGTGGTCGCCGGTGCGCGCCTTCTGAATGAATGAGGGAGGCCTCCCCAAGGAGATGCTGAGCCAGAGGCGGGCGCCCACCACTCCCACCACCAGCGGGCGGTAAGTCAGGTGCAAGACGAGATGCTGTTTGCAACAGAAACAGAGAACAAAACACAAGAAGTTAGGAAATGTTAAATCCCTCCCTAGGTTTACTCACTCTTCTCCCCTGTACCTGAGCTACGATTTTTAAAAAATATATATATATTTTTATTGATGTCAGAGAGGAAGGGAGAGGGAGAGAGAGGTAGAAACGTCAACCATGAGAGGGAATCATCCATCGGCTGCCTCCTGCACGCCCCACACTTGGGATCGAGCCTGAAACCCAGGCAGGTGCCCTGACCGGGAATCGAACCGTAAGCTCCTGGTTCACAGGTCGATGCGCAACCACTGAGCCACCCTGGCGGGCTCAGCTGTGATTTTCATCCAAGTGCTAATTTGGAAACGGTCCACGAGTTCTCAGGTGTTTACAGAAAACCGAGCACATGAACTGGACGCGCTTGCCACCGAGGAAGAGGAAGGGCCGCGTCTGCTATGAGGCGGGAGTCACCAGGTCCCGGGAGCGGGCGGCGCTGAGGGCGCGTGGTGCGAGCTGCAAGGCCACCGTGAGGGGGAGGACAGGTTACCCCAGAACATGGTATTGGGACACAGGTTCGACTTCTTTTTCTTTAAAGATTTAAAAAAAAAAATTGATTTTGAGAGGGAGAGGAAGGGAGAGGGAGAAAGAGCAACCCATGTGAGAGCAAACCATTGTCAGCTGCCTCCTGCCCTCTCCCTACTGGGGACCGAGCCCCCAACCCAGGCCAAGTGCCCGGACCGGACCGGGAATCGAACTGGAAACTCTCTGGTTCATGGGACGACGCCCAGCCACACCAGCCAGGGCTAGACTTTTTTCTTTCTTTCTTTCTTTTTTTTTTAGCTGAACCTTTACTTCACTCCTTATACCAAAATAAATTCCAGATGGAGCAGAAATGTAATCATGAAATATGAAACTATAAAATCTCTAAAAGTTGGAAAAATCGTTTCTCATCCTGGACGAGGAGGCCCCGGGTCAGCTAAACTGGGGGAAACGGCCGCAGACATAAAAGACTGGCTTTTAAGGCAGAATGACTCTTACCCGCCAACAATCAGAAAAACCTGCAAAAGACAGGACCCCGCATTGCACATCCACTACTACAAACCAAATTAGAAATGACCATCCAATAAGAAAACAACGGCAGGAAGCACACAGCCCTCTTCCTAACGGTGTTAGGACATTTACGATGCTCTGTGCCCTTGAGGTCTTCCCGCCTGTGGTGTCTGCATGGGGGGCTCCGCACGCAGGGCCCGGCACTGGCAGCTGGAGGCTGGCCCAGGTGGGAGTATTTGCACCACGGAAATTGGCCAACGAAGCGCTGCTTGATTTACTGTTCTGTTTATGGACACACTTCTCAAGGGCAAGACCCAGGGGGCTCATCGAAGCACGAGAACTTGGCTCTCGGACTCCTGCCGGCTGCCTCTGACCCTGCAGTGGGCGCCGTGAGTGTTAGCGTCTCTGGGTGTTTATCTCCGGCAAACAAACCCTTTCGGGGCCAGGAAAGTGGTTTTTTAAAAAGCACTGAATGCAGTTCCCTTTCCCGGAACAAAGCACAGAGGCTCTGCAACAAAGAAGGGCAGAGGCAGCCCGGTTGTGTAGTGGCTTATCCCTCCCTTAGCCTGGGAGCCTTATCCCTCCCTCCGCCCTCCCGGGCCCCTCCCCCCAACACACACTCCCGGAGGTACAGCTGCATCCAACCGCACACGTTCAAATCCCCACCGGGGAGCCGGCTCCGCTCCCCAAGGCCTAAGCTGACGGCACATGGATGGGGAGCGAGGCGGGCACCCCAGGCTCAGCCGCCCAGACTCCACGTCTTCACAGACAGTAGCCTCTGTCTGCCACCAGGTCCACCGCCAGGTCATCCTAATTTTGGGTCAGCCAGTGGCTCAGCTGTATTTCTGGGTCGCATCTGTGTGGTTCCACATGGAGCAGCATTTGGTTTTTGGTTTTTGTTGTTTTTAATATTTTTTCCCCCTTTATTTCAGAGAGGAAGGGAGAGGAAGAGATAGAAATATCAATGATGACAGAATCATCGATCGGCTGCCCCCTGCATGCTCCCTACTGGGGGTCGAGCCCACAATTTGGGCATGTGTCCTCCACCAGAATCGAACCCAGGATCCCTCAGTCCACAGGCTGACGCTCTATCCACGGAGCCACACCGGCCAGGGCTGGCTGTTATCGCTTTTTAATTTGACAATCTAAGGAAAAGAGATTAGTGCCCCTGACTAAATAGACAGGTATTGCGTGTTTAAAAATTTGGGGGGGGGACACAGGCTGAAAATGGCTGACGTAGCCGTGGCCGATGCGGTTCCGTTGGTTGGGCACTGAAAGGTTGCTGGTTCGATTCCCTAGTCAGGGCACATGCCCTGGCTTCTGGCTCAGTGCCCGGGAGAGGGCTTGCAGGAGGCCGCTGACAGATCCATGTTTCTCTCTCTCTCCCTCTCCCTCTCCCTTCCTCTCTCTCTCTAGAAATCAATAAAAACTCTTCTTTTAAAAAGTATTTTTTTATTGATTTCAGAGAGTAAGGGAGAGACAGGAACATCAATGAGGAGAGAGAATCATTGATCGGCTGCCTCTTGCACGCCCCCTATTGGGGATGGAGCCCCTGGTTCATAGGTTGACACTCAACCACTGAGCACACCAGCTGGACAATAAAAACTCTTTTTTAAAAAAACAGAAGAGGAGATGCTGACATAGGCCGGTACAGGCTGGCGCAGGCCCGGGTCAGAACACCGTGCACCTCGCGGCTGGCCTGCGCCCCGCTCCTCCCCGTGCAGGTGAGGCTCAGGGTGGCACTCCAAGGGCTGGGACCCGGAGCAGCCCTCGGCCTGCCGGATCCTGCAGGAGGAATCAGGAAGGCCCGCAGGGATGTGGGGACAGGGGAGTGCAGCATTGCAAGCAGCAGAATGTAAGCAAAGGGATGTCCGACGGCAGGAGATGAGCGGATGGCACACCCACCCGCGGCGCACGGGGTTGCCGGAGCGAGTCGCAGCCGGGCCAGTCTCCCTGTGAGCGGCTGTGTGACACCCGGGCTCAGGAAGAATGTGCCGAGGAGGGGCCTCGCGCTCCCCCCGCCGCGGAGAGCCCGGAACAAGGGGCACCTTTGTGTTGGATGTCTCTGTGCTTCCCACGACGGAAATGGTGTCGCAATGAGCCAGCGCACGAGCGAGCGCAATGTTGGAAGAGAGAGAAGAGGAGCAACAGAAGCCAGCAGAGGACGCTCGCGGGGAGTCACCGTGGCGGGTCCAACCCCAGTGCCTTTCACAGGGACACGGACGCGGTTCCTGGCTTCCCTGGGGTTTCCTCTCTTTGTATTTACTTACTTGTTTTATTGGTTTAAGAGAGGAAGGGAGAGGGAGAGAGAGAGAAACATCAATGATGAGGGAGAATCATGGACTGGCTGCCTCCTGCACGCCCCCCCTGGGGATGGAGCCCGAAACCCCGGGCAGGTGCCCTGATGGGGAATCGAACCATGACCCCCTGGTTCGTGGGTCGACGCTCAACCACTGAGCCACATCTTACAATTCGCAGAAGTGATTCTGGTCACCTTCCGCCAACGGAGGGAAGGGGTGCCCGAAGGCGGGCCGTGCGCTGGCACCAGAGGAGGTGGGAGGGTTGTGCACTTTCGGGCCCTCGGAGACGGGCCGCAGGGCACTTTTCAAAGATTTGCGTCCGCTGTGAGGGGCAGACAGGGCTTCTGGTCACAGGCGGGAAGGCCATGGGGTCTGGGCCCACGCCCACGCCCACACCCCGGCCTGGCCTGGCTGGTGCTGTGAGGTGGAGAGGGAGGGGGCAAGGGCCGCGGGGCAGGTGGCCTCGCAGGCCTTGGCCGCCACTTGGGTTTGGGAGGAGGAGCAGAGAGGAGTGGAAACCAGCTCCGGTGCGGAGACTGCCGTTCCTCGGGAGAAAGAAAATTCCGCAGGGGAGCCCGGCCGGTCTGGCTCAGGGGTTGAGCATGGACCTGTGAACCTGGAGGTCAGGGTTCGGTTCCCGGTCAGGGCACAGGCCCGAGTTGCAGGCTCCATCCCCAGTGGGGGGCGTGCAGGAGGCAGCTGATCAGTGATTCTCTCATCATGGATGTTTCTATCTCTCTCTCCCTCTCCCTTCCTCTCTGACATCAATAAAAATATATTAAAAAAAGAGAAAATTCTGAAGGGGAGACTAAGAACAGAAAGCAACACACACACACACACACACACACACACACACACACAAACAGGAGTGTGTCAGTGAGGCGGGCAGTGCGGGGACTTGGCTGTTAAACAACCAAGTCGCACAGGAAACTTCCAGGTGCTGCAAAGAGCGAGATTCACCCTGACATCTCCCACCTTACAAACTAGAAGGGAAAATTAAACCCTAATTAGGCCCTGGGTGGTTGCTCAGTGGTTAGAGAGTCAGACCGCACACTGAAGGGTTGCGGGTTTGATTCCCAGTCAAGGGCACCTACCTGGGTTGCAGGTTTCATCCCTCGCCCCAGTGGGGTGCATGCAGAGGCAACCAATTGACGTGTGTCTCTCACATCGATGTTTCTCTCCCCCTCCCTCTCTCCCTCCCTTTCACCCTGTCTGAAAATCAATGGAAAAAATATCCTCGGGTGAGGATTATCAAAAAGCAAAAACCCTCATTAGGCAGAAGGAAAAACATGATAAAATCAGAATGGAAATCAGTGAAAGAGGAAACAGGAAAAAGAAGAAAACCAATGGTCCTGGCTGCTTTGGCTCAGTGGGTAAAGTGTCGGCACATGGATCAAAGGGTCACAGGTTCGATTCCCAGTCAACGGCAGGTACCTGGCTGCAGGTTTGATCCCTGGTCCTGGTCAGCCCTGGTCCTGGTCAGGGCACGTGCGGGAGGCAACCAATTGATGTGTGTCTCTCATATCGATGTTTCTCTCTCTTTCTCTCTCTCTCCCCCTTCTCCCTCCCTTCCACTCTCTCTCTCTAAAGATCAATGGGAAAAATATCCTCGGGTGAGGATTAAAAAAAAAAAAAAGAAGTAGAAAAACCAATAAACCAAATACGGTTCTTTAAAAAAATAAAAAATATATATAATTGATTTCAGAGAAGAAAGAGGGAGAGAGAGACAAAAACATCAATGATGAGAGAGAACTGGATTCGAACCTGGGACCCTTCAGGCTGTAGACTGATGCTCTATCTATTGACCCAAACCATCTAGGAAAGTCAGTAGAATGGAGGATCTTCTAGGCTAATGGGGAAAATAAAGAGACAAGACAAAAATGACCCATGTTAGTAACGTGAGTGTGAGAGGGACAGGAGGAGCATTCAGCTCATTTGATAAGCTTTATGTGCGCTTACCCAATAACCGTTGGGTCCAAGAAGAATTCAAAGGGGAAACTTATAAATTATACATTTTAATCCGTGCAGTTTTTGTGTGTCGGTGAGGCCTCAATAAAGTTGTTTAAATAAAACCACAAGCTGGGCTGGTGTGGCTCAGTGGTTGAGCATTGACCTATGAACCAGGAGGTCACGGTTCGATTCCCGGCCAGGGCACATGCCTGGGTTGCGGGCTCGATCCCCAGTGTGGGGCGTGCAGGAGGCAGCCGATCCATGATTCTCTCTCATCATGGATGTTTCTATCTCTCTCTCCCTCTCCCTTCCGCTCTGAGATCAATAAGAATAAATAAAAAATATTTAAAAAACAAACAAACAAACACCCAGATGGCAGCATGGAGGGGAAAAGGAGAAAAGACAGAGGAGGAGGCGTTGGGGATGTGGTAAACACCTAACACAGGTGCCCTCGGAATCCAGGGAGAGGAGCGGAGAGAGCCGTGCAGAAGCCACACAATCCGCGTAAGTAACAGAAAGTCATGTAGGAACACCCTAGCCAAACTGCTGAAAATAGAAGTTTTAAAAGCATCCAGGGGGGAAAAAAAGGTACATTATCTTCAAAGTGCAATAAAACGACACAATGAAGTGATGGAAGCAAGAGGGCAGTGGAAGGGGGTCTTTAAAGTGCCCAAGACATTGGCAGCCCGCCTCGGGCTCTGTCCTAGGCCACTCCGGCCCCTCCCCTCCCTCCAGCCGCCCAGCTGCTCCCACCAGCGCCCCCGCCTCCCAAGGCAGCTGGGGAGCTTGGCCATGCCACACTCGGGATGCCGGTCCAGCTCCCCACACCCTCTCTTACCGTCCTCATCCCGGTGGCACCTCTTGGCACTGTGGGCTTTGGTAGCTCCCCAGCCCCCTTCAACCCCCCACCGCCCACCCCCTCCCGGTGTGGCTCCCTGCTCCCCACAACTCCCTGCCTGCATTGCTGCAGGGCCACCGGCGTGGTGCCCACCTGGTGCTCCTCTTGAGTTTTCCTTATTTATTTATTTACTTATTTATTTAATATGTTTTCACTGATTTCAGAGAGAGAAAGGGAGCGATAGAAACATCAATGATGATCATCATCAATCGCCTGCCTCCTGCGCACCCCCTACTGGGGATGGAGCCTGCAACCCGGGCATGTGCCCTTTCCTTGGCTGAGAATCGCACCCTGATCTCCTGGTTCATGGTTCGAGGTTCAACCACTGAGCCACCCAGCCGGGCCTCCATTGTCCTTTAGAATGTTCTCGCGTGTAGTGGGGTATCTCTTCCCTCGACTTCAGGACCAGCTCATCGAGTTCTCCGAAAATCTCGTTGTCCTACGATGGGGGTTCAATCGACTTTACCGCTGAGTCGTGGGGAGTTCCTGTATTTACAACTTTGCCAGTTTTCTGATTTAGTTTAAGCTCCCGTCAGCTCCTATGGCTAAGATTCAAAGTCTTTAAAAAATGCAGCCTTGCACGTTTCTTTTTAGGGTTATTCCCAGGGCCGTCAAGGGTGTTGGGACCCCTGAGAATGGCCAGCGTGGGTGGGGGGACACGACATGTAACTGTCACGGGTGACCGCAGGTGGCGGAGTCCTGTGGGGACAGACAACAGGGACCGGGGCGCATGGGGGTGCAGGGACGCGACAGGAACAGCTCGCGGAGCCCGGGAGAGCCATGCGGCCGCGGCCAGCACAGATGCTCCGCTTGTCAAAGCCCGTCCGGGGCCCCGCCCACCACTCTGGCCCCGCCCACAGCTCCCGGTCCAGTCACCGGCCGCGCTCACCACTAACGGCTCGCCCACCGCTTCAGGCTCCCCAAGCCACGCCCACCTCTCTGGTCCCGCCCCGGGCCCCGCCTCCCTCCAGATTCCCGTCCAGTCACGGGCCGCGGTCACACCCAGGCCCCGCCCACCACTCTGGTCCCGCCCCGGGCCCCGCCTCCAGGTTCCCGTCCAGTCACAGGCCGCGCTCCCACCCAGGCCCCGCCCCTCCTCCCGAGACCGTCGCGCTGCCGCGAGGCCTGCTACTTTGCGGTGTTTGGACGGTGGCCGCGCTGGGGCTCCGAGGTCGCGGGTTCGAGTCGTCGCGTCTCCTCGGTCTTGGCGCCAGTGCCCGTCTCCGTCCTGCAGGCGCGGCAGCTGCTGACGGTGCGGCGAATCTGCCGCTGCGAATCGGCGGGCGCGGCGGCGGACGAAGCCTCGCGAGAGTCTGGGCACGGGCGCAGCGGCGGGAGCGGCGGGCCGAGCGGCGGGTGAGCGGCGGGCCGAGCGGCGGGAGCGGCGGGCCGGACCCGCGGAGCCGCCGGCATGACGGGCCGCGTGTGCCGCGGCTGCGGCGGCACTGACATCGAGCTGGATGCCGCGCGCGGCGACGCCGTGTGCACCGGCTGCGGCTCGGTGCTCGAGGACAACATCATCGTGTCCGAGGTGCAGTTCGTGGAGAACAGCGGCGGCGGCTCGTCGGCCGTGGGCCAGTTCGTGTCGCTGGACGGTAGGTCCGGGACCGGGCCGGGGCGGGGGGAGCCGCGAGCTCTGCGGCGCGATCTGGGGGTCGTAACGGAATTTCCAACCCGGGGGGCGGGGCGTCCGCCCCGAGACCACCGCGCGCCCCCGCGGCTCCGCTGGGAACCGGCCCCGCGTGGACTCAGACCCCGGCCGCCGAGGCCGCCGCGGTGTCGCCCTCCCACCCCCGGGCCACCGCGGAGCGCGCCCGCCCCCTGTCGTGCCCGCGTCGGGGACCGGATGGACGGTTCGCCACCCCGGGGAGGCGTCTGTCCCCGCGGGGGGCCTCGGAGGCTCGCCCAGGCGGTGGCGCTGCCGGCGCTGGGTCTGGCTGGGCAGCGCCCGTCGGGTCCTGGGCACCGCTGGTGGCAGGAAACTAAGCCGGGCGCCGGGGTGGGTGCTGCGAATGGGGCTGCCGACAGCACCGTGGCGGGTTCCTGTGGGCGGACGGTTCTCTCCCCTCGTGCTTCCCAGGGGCGGGGTGGCGGGGTGGCGGGCAGCTGCTCGCTCACTTCCCGCACACCGACCCCCGGCTCCCGCACACTGACCCCCGGCTCCCGCACACTGACCCCCGGCTCCCGCACACCGACCCCCGGCTCCCCGCACACCGACCCCCGGCTCCCGCACACCGACCCCCGGCTCCCGCACACCGACCCCCGGCTCCCCGCACACCGACCCCCGGCTCCCGCACACTGACCCCCGGCTCCCGCACACTGACCCCCGGCTCCCGCACACTGACCCCCGGCTCCCCGCACACTGACCCCCGGCTCCCGCACACTGACCCCCGGCTCCCGCACACTGACCCCCGGCTCCCCACACACTGACCCCCGGCTCCCGCACACTGACCCCCGGCTCCCCGCACACTGACCCCCGGCTCCCGCACACTGACCCCCGGCTCCCGCACACCGACCCCCGGCTCCCCGCACACCGACCCCCGGCTCCCGCACACCGACCCCCGGCTCCCCGCACACTGACCCCCGGCTCCCGCACACTGACCCCCGGCTCCCGCACACTGACCCCCGGCTCCCCGCACACTGACCCCCGGCTCCCCGCACACTGACCCCCGGCTCCCGCACGCTGACCCCCGGCTCCCGCACGCTGACCCCCGGCTCCCCGCACGCTGACCCCCGGCTCCCGCACGCTGACCCCCGGCTCCCGCACGCTGACCCCCGGCTCCCCGCACACTGACCCCCGGCTCCCCGCACACTGACCCCCGGCTCCCGCACACTGACCCCCGGCTCCCGCACACTGACCCCGTCTTCCCGCACACTGACCCCCGGTTCCCCGCACACTGACCCCGTCTTCCCGCACACTGACCCCCGGTTCCCCGCACACTGACCCCGTCTTCCCGCACACTGACCCCCGGCTCCCCGCACACTGACCCCCGGCTCCCCGCACACTGACCCCCATCTCCCGCACACTGACCCCCGTCTTCCCGCACACCGACCCCCGGCTCGCAGCATACCGATCCCTGGCTCCTCCACACCGACCCCCGGCTCCCCGCACACTGACCCCCGTCTTCCCGCACACTGACCCCGGCTGCCCGCACACCGACCCCCAGCTCCCGCACACCGACCCCCGTCTTCCCGCACACCGACCCCGGCTGCCCGCACACCGACCCCCAGCTCCCGCACACCGACCCCCGGCTCCCGCATACCGACCCCCGTCTTCCCGCACACTGACCCCGGCTCCCCGCACACTGACCCCGGCTCCCCGCACACCGACCCCGGCTGCCCGCACACCGACCCCCGGCTCCCGCACACCGACCCCCGGCTCCCGCACACCGACCCCCAGCTCCCGCACACCGACCCCCGTCTTCCCGCACACTGACCCCGGCTCCCCGCACACCGACCCCCGGCTCCCGCACACCGACCCCCGGCTCCCGCACACCGACCCCGGCTGCCCGCACACCGACCCCCGTCTTCCCGCACACCGACCCCCGGCTCCCGCACACCGACCCCGGCTGCCCGCACACCGACCCCCGTCTTCCCGCACACCGACCCCCGGCTCCCGCACACCGACCCCGGCTGCCCGCACACCGACCCCCGTCTTCCCGCACACCGACCCCGGCTGCCCGCACACCGACCCCCGGCTCCCGCACACCGACCCCCGGCTCCCGCATACCGACCCCCGTCTTCCCGCACACTGACCCCGGCTCCCCGCACACCGACCCCGGCTCCCCGCACACCGACCCCGGCTCCCCGCACACCGACCCCCGGCTCCCGCACACCGACCCCCGGCTCCCGCACACCGACCCCCGGCTCCCCGCACACTGACCCCGGCTCCCCGCACACTGACCCCCGGCTCCCCGCACACCGACCCCCGGCTCCCGCACACCGACCCCCGGCTCCCGCACACCGACCCCGGCTGCCCGCACACCGACCCCCGTCTTCCCGCACACCGACCCCCGGCTCCCGCACACCGACCCCGGCTGCCCGCACACCGACCCCCGTCTTCCCGCACACCGACCCCCGGCTCCCGCACACCGACCCCGGCTGCCCGCACACCGACCCCCGGCTCCCGCACACCGACCCCGGCTGCCCGCACACCGACCCCCGTCTTCCCGCACACCGACCCCCGGCTCCCGCACACCGACCCCGGCTCCCGCACACCGACCCCCGGCTCCCGCACACCGACCCCGGCTCCCGCACACTGACCCCCGGCTGCCCGCACACCGACCCCGGCTCCCGCACACCGACCCCCGGCTCCCGCACACCGACCCCCGGCTCCCGCACACCGACCCCGGCTGCCCGCACACCGACCCCGGCTGCCCGCACACTGACCCCGGCTGCCCGCACACCGACCCCCGGCTCCCGCACACCGACCCCGGCTGCCCGCACACCGACCCCGGCTCCCCGCACACCGACCCCGGCTGCCCGCACACCGACCCCCGGCTCCCGCACACCGACCCCGGCTGCCCGCACACTGACCCCCGGCTCCCGCACACCGACCCCCGGCTCCCGCACACCGACCCCCCGGCTCCCGCACACCGACCCCCCGGCTCCCGCACACTGACCCCCGTCTTCCCGCACACTGACCCCCGGCTCCCGCACACTGACCCCGGCTCCTGTGGCGCGCCAGCGGGGTGCCCCGAGGGAGAGCGCGTTTCCCTGATGCCTGGGATGTTCAGCAGCCGCCCCCTCCGTCTGTCCGGCTCTTGGCTGATTCTCTGAATTCTTGTTGGTTTTGCTGCAGTTGAGCTTTGCACGGTCTTTCCGAGTTCTGGTTAAAAACCCGCTGTTGGCCATGCGATTTGCAGAGCAGAAGGTGAACATCTTGACTAAAAGTTTCACTTCAAACATTTTTCTTTATTGATCTGAGAGAGAAACATGGACCAGCGGCCTGATTGGCTGCTGCAGCGCCCACAGCGGGATGGAGCCGCAGCGGCAGGGAGCCAGCTGGCGACCTGTTGGTTCGTAGGGGAGCTCACCGCTGGGCACCGGCCCGGCTGACAGTTGACATTTTTGTGCAGCCTGGTGGGTTTTTCTCCCTAGAGACATGTCGTGTGCGTTCTGCACTCAGACCCGTGGCGGCTTGCAGTTCACTTCACTCAGGTGTGGTGGGGGCGAGGCCCAGTCTGTGGGTGGCGCCCGGCCCAGCGTCCAGCGCTGCGGACTGTCCTCTCTGGACTTGCCTCGGCTCCCGTCTGTCCCCTTGGTCCCGTGCAGCCCCTTGGCTTACAGCCCTGCCTGCCTCCGCGCATTTGCCGTGAGTCGGAAGCCGCCGGCCCGAGTCCTCCAACTTCGCCCTCTTCCCGCTGCCGTGAGCTGCTGTGGGTCCTTCCCACCAAACCTGAGGATAAGAGTGTGTTTGCAAATAGACATGAAATGGTTTTAAAACATATATTTTTATTGGTTTCAGAGAGGAAGGAGAGGGAGAGAGAGAATCATGGATCGGCTGCCTCCTGTCCTCCCCACACTGGGGGGTCGCGCCCACAACCTGGGCCTGTGCCCTGACCTGGAGTCGAGCCTCTGCCTCCTGGGGCACAGGTTGCTGTTCGGCCGCTGAGCCACCGGGGGGCAGTTGGCCTTGTCACTGTGCTGTGTCCCAGGCCGTGGGCACAGTCCTCTGGCGCACATGCAGGTCCCTCTGCGCCTTGGCATTTGTGTTTCAGCGTAGAGCTCCTGTGCATCCTTCTTTTTAAAATATATTTGCATTGATTTCAGAGAGGAAGGGAGAGGGAGAGAGAGAAACATCAAGGATAAGAATCATGGCTCGGCTGCCTCCTGCACGCCCCCTCCTGGGGATGGAGCCTGCAACACTGGCAGGCGCCCTTGACCGCAATCGAACCCGGGACCCTTCAGCCCCCAGGCCGATGCTCTGTCCACTGAGCCACACCAGCTAGGGTTCCTGTGCATTCTTTCGGTATGACCCTAAGGTCCGGGCAGAACTATTGTCAATGTTCTGTCAATATTGTCAAAACTTTTAAAATTTTCATTTCACGTTTATTGCCAGTGTGTAGAAATATGGTTGATTCCTGTTGTTGGCCACGCTAGACTTCCAGCTCTCGGTTTCCTATGTAGGCAACCACTTTGTCTCTAAATAGTGGATGTTTTACTTCTTCCTTTTGTTTCTCTTTCTTGCCTTAGAGCAGACTGCCTGCCATCTGTAATCTGGAGAGCGTGGTCTCTCCCCATGCAGCATAATGTTACCTAGGGTGTTGGTACCTGTTCTTCTTTTAAAATTATTGGGAGAGAGAGAGAGAGAGAGAGAAACATGGCTTTGTTGTTTGACTTATTTGTGCATTCATTCGTTGATTCTTGTAGGTGCTGTGACCGGGGGTTGAACCCTCAACCTTGGCGTACTGGGACAATGCTCTAACCGTTTGAGCTACTGGGCCAGGGCTGGGTACCTGTTCTTTATTTGTAAAGTTGAGGACCTTCTCTTCTCCTGATTTGCTGAGAGTTTATCATGAGTGGATGTTGAATTTTGTTAGATAATTTTTCTGTTACTAACTGATACAATCATGGTTTTCTGGGGTAAACGCACATGGTCATGGGGTATCATTCTGTGTATGAGTTGTTGGATAGATTTGCTAATATATACATTTAAATATATTTTTTATTGATTTTTAGAGAGAGAGGAAGTGGGGAGAGAGAGAGAGAAACGTCATTGATCGGCTGCCTCCTGCACACCCCCCACTGGGATTGAGCCTGCAACCTGGGCCTGGGCCTGACCGGGAATCGAACCGTGACCTCCTGGTTCCTGGGCCGACGCTCACCTCTGAGCCTCGCCAGCGGGGCTGGATTTGCTCACATTCTGTGGGGTTTGTGTTTATATTCGTGTGGACCACTGGTCTGTGGTTTCCTGCACCGTCTTTGGCTTTGGTGTCAGGTCACGGGCCTCATGGGATCGCTGGGGCAGGCCCTTCCGTTCTGCCTGGAGGAGATGGGGGAGGCGGGTGGTTTTCTCCTGGACTGTGTGGTCGAGGTCACAGTGCAGCCTCGGGCCTGGAGGTTCTGCCAGAGGTTTTCACCTGCAGGTCCATTTCTGCAGTCGGTCTCTGCCTCCTGGAGGGCGTGGTCGGAGCGGTCGGAGCGCCGCAGGTGGAGGTGTGGGCCGGCTGGGTCTGCGCCGATGTCCCTTTCCTTTCCGCACGGTGTGCGCTCTCCCCCCGTCTCTTGTTTGAGAAGTTTATCAGCTTGATTGCGCTTTTCAGAGAACTGGCTTGGCTTTCGTTGGCTTTCCCCTTCTGCCCCTGCTTCCCCCACGCCTGTTCTTCTGGGTGACTGTCGGGCAGCTCCCGGGCTCCCGGGCTCCTGCTCATTCTTTGAGAGCCGAGTGGGCCGTTGGTTCAGGGGTTTGGTCCAGAACATGCCAATCAGCACCAGCGCCCAGGCTCCTGGCAGGGCTCCTGGGAGCGCCCGGTGCTCTGCGTCTGGGCCTTTCTGCGAGGCCCCAGGCCCGCTTCCTATAAGGTGCTCGGGACCAGCCGGTGTGAGTCCCGGGCTGGACGCGCGCACAGCGCCTCGCCGAGTGGGGGCGCCCGGGCCGAGTGCTTCAGCGGCTGGGCAGCCGCGGGTGAGGGGGCCGGGAGGCCGGGTGCTGAAGGCGCGGTGCCCAGGGAGGCCAGGTGGCCAGGCAGGGGCGGAGTGGGCGGCTGGGGCCTCACGGGTCCTGAGGAAGGGCCGGGCGGGACACGCCGTGTGTGTGTGTCGGGACCGTGGGCACCGAGCGGGCAGAGCAGGCTTCCCAGCGGGCGTGGGGGGTGGCTCCGTGTGGCGGGCGCTGCTGCGGGCCGTGCCGGCAAGTGAGGGCCTCGGGACAGCAGTGCTTCCTGGTGTCCCTCTGGGGTTGGTGACGCACCCGGCCCGGGAGCTTCACTCAGCAACTGGCTCTGCTTCCTCAGGGACTCCTCCTCCTGGAAGCCTGCCATGGTTTCCACAGCCACGGGGTCTCTAGGTCCTAGAGGTCTCCCAGGTATGAGTAATGAGGGCCACACGTCTGTGGTGGATGGCCCCCCACTAGTGGATGAGAAAGGCTTGCTGCCCGCCCTGCAGGGGTGCCAGCAGGTGGCGTACCTCTGCCACCGCCACCTGGCATGTGCCCACCATGAGGGGCTCCCCTGGCACAGCTGGCCTGGTGGCTGGGTCTGAGCTCCCGGCTGTGATGCTGCTGCGCCCCTCGGCGGCTCCCTTATCGGCGGCTCCCGTGGTCTTGTCAGTGTCTAGGGCACTGCGGGCCCCTGAGTGCCTCCCCTTCCAGGACCGCCCTGCTGCACCCCAGCCTCCCTTCCAGTCAGGCGGGTACAAGGGAAGCCGTGCGTGCTGTGTGCGGCCTCTCGGGTGCGGCCCTGCCGCTCTTATTCTCGGGGGGGGGGGGGGGGGTGTTGCTAGCTGTGGGCCCAGGCTCAGTGCCCAGCACTGGGCTCCCAGAGGAGAGGCAGGTCCCTCCTTGCTGCCCACAAGGGGGCGGGCGTGGCCTCACTGCCCGAGGCCGTGCCTCTGCCTCTCCCTCCAGCCCGGTGGAGCTTTTGTCACCGGATCTTGTTATAGAAACGCACATGGGGGCGAAGTAGAGGGCAGGGTGAAGGGCGTCTGAAGGGCGAGAATATCAGGTTTGGGCCGGAGAGGGGCCAGCGTCCTGGTCCTTGAGTGCTTTCCAGTCTTTATCTGTTGTAACCAAATCCGGGGTGCGGGGGAGGGGGGTGCTTGTGAGTAAAAGATACAGGTTGGTTCCGCAGGCAGGCCCTCCCTCCCAGCTGCCACTGACCTTCCTCGGGGAGGGGGCGGGTCAGGGAGATGCTCCGAGGCCATGCACAGAGAGCACTTGTGTGCATGCCTGTATACACGTGTGCAGGCCTGTATGCACGTGTGTAGTGTGTGTGTGCGCACATGTGTGCATGTGCAGGAGGAGCAGGACTTAGGAGGCAGCTCCCAGAGCAGGTGGAGCCAGAGCAGGGGACGGGCAGTCCACAGGAGAGCAGGGGACACACAGAAACAGGAGCAGGCCCGGCAGTGCAAGGGCATCTCGGGGGTGGAGGGTCAGGGAGAGGGAGGTGAGGTAGGGAGGGCAGGGTGGCGCCTGGCCAGGAGCCTCGGGCGTCCCTCTCTGGGCTTTGGAGCGTGTGGGGGTGGAGCCAGCCTGGGAGATGGCAACTTAACATAACACTGATCCCCCCCCCCAACTCGCCCAGCGTCTCAGCGGTGCCTGTGTGTAAGCAGGGAGGTGGCCGGGAGCAAGGCCCCTGGTGCCCAGTGCCTGGGGGTGGGGCTTCAGGGATGCAGTGTTATTCTCGCTTGTCAAAAGCACATAGCAGTTAATTAGAAGAGTGGGGTGGTTTTTTTCCCTAAAATTAAAATTGGGGGCTGCTGGAAACAGGCCACACGGTGACTGTCCCAGTCAGAGGCCTGTCCTGGTCAGGTGACTGAGTGAGCGCGGCCGGTGTCAGAAAGTTAGAAAAGGTCTCAGCCGCAGGCGCGAAGCGGCCAGGGTCCCAGCCGAGGGGGCGGGCACCCCGCTGGCTCTGCTGCGTCTGGAGGACACTGAGTCTGTGGTGACCATTGGCACACCCAGTGTGCCACCTGCCCAGGACTGCACTCGGCTGGAGGGGGCGTGGCTCCTTCCCTGGACGTTGGGCTGGTGGTGTGGCTGCTGTGACCATGCACGGGAGGGACACACGGGAGGGGACACACGGGAGGGGACACACGGGAGGGACACACGGGAGGGACACACGGGAGGGGACACACGGGAGGGACACACGGGAGGGACACACGGGAGGGCTGCACAGGAGGGCCTCACAGGAGGGACACACGGGAGGGACACACGGGAGGGACACACGGGAGGGGCCGAGGAGCAGCAGGGCCTCAGGCCTCAGGCAGCGGCCGCGCCTCCCGCAGGGCAGAGTGCCGGCCGAGGGCTGTGGGTGCAGCTCTGCTCCCCGTGGGGCTAACGGTCTGCTTTGCGTTCCAGGTGCCGGCAAAACCCCATCCCTGGGCGCAGGCTTCCACGTGAACCTGGGGAAGGAGTCGCGAGCACAGACCCTGCAGAACGGTATTCCCGGGGCCCAGCAGCGGGCGGGGGCATGGGGGGGGCAGGTCCCCCTGCCGGGAGAAACCCCAGGCCATCAGGACCGCCCCCTCCGGGGCCTCCTGCGAAGACTGCCTCACGCGGAGAGGCCTGCGGCTGTCTGTGAAGACCAGCGGACAGGGGTCTGTCGTGTGGCCGTGCTCCGCCATGGAGCTGACCGCCTGTCCAGCCAGCCCGTGGTCCCCGGCGCTGCCAGTGCCTGTGGGGCTGTGAGAGCTCAGGGACCTCAGCTTCCAGTCGCGCATGCCTGCCGTCGGGTCCTCTTCCTGGTGCTCCGCGGGGCGCACAGGCGGCCAGGGGGTGGCTCTATTGCCGCTCACGTCGAAGGACGTCCCCTCTCGGCTGTGCGAGGCCTCGCCCGGGGCCTGGTGCGGGCGCTCCTTCCGGTTCCCGGCCAGGTCCCCATGGGGGCGGTTCCTCGCGGGTCTCCGTCCTGGCGACAGCATGACCCCCCCCCTCAAGTACGAGCTCGCTGCTTCCTCCTCACGGGCCTCTGGGGCCTTCTCCCTTTCCCTGGGCAGATGCTGCTCTGCTCTGGGGGTGGCGTGTGGGCAGGAGGGTGGCTGGTGCTTGAGTCGGGCCTCGCCGACGGGGCGGCCGACGGCCTCTCGTGCCCGAGAGCCCCTGGTGTCCCGGCCGTGCCTCTGGCTTCTGATGCAGAGTGGACCCCAGAGCACGTCCGCCTGTGCCGGTGCCGGTGGGGCTGGCCGGTTGCTGTGAGGCCTCGTGGTGTGAAAGCACGGGGTGCACTCCCTGTCCTGTCCTGTCCTGTGGAGGGCGCCGTCGGGGCCGCTCGTCGGTCCAGAGCAGTGGGTGGCGGCATTGGTCACCGTCTCTCCAGGGGTGCAGGTCTCCCCCCCGCCCCCCGCTGTGCTTCGCTGTCCCTGGTCGCCCGGCTTTTCACCCCTCGTCCTCCCCTGCACAAGTTGTTACGCGTGTCTTTAAGATTTTTATTTTTTATAGTTTTAGAGAGAGAGGAAGAGAGAGAGAGAAACATCGATCTGATTGGAAACATCGATGGGCTGCCTCCTGCATGCCCACCAGGGGTCGGGCCCACAGCCGGGAGCCTGATGTGCACAGGACGCCGCCCAGCCAGCGAGCCGCTCCGGCCAGGCTGACGCGCAAGCTTTCTGACCGACTTGTCTTTCTCTTGCTGATTTGTGGGTGTTCTTCCCACAGTCTGGGTTCGAGTCCCTTTTTGGTGCACATATTTTTTAAATATTTATTTCAAGAAAAACGTTTTTAAATATAATAATGTTACATGCAATAAGTATTTCAAGAAAAATGGTTTTAAATATGTTACATGCAATAAACATTAATATTTCAAGAAAAAATATTTCAAATATAATAATATTACCGAAACTATACTAACATAGTATATCACAAAAGTTGTAGGAAATATTAAAAATCTGCAAATAACAGGATTACGTCTATTATATTCTAAAATAGTTTTTGCTCTGGCTCTATTTTTTGTTCATCAGTTTACGTTGTTCATTATTTTCCACAAATGAGTGAGCTCACGTGATATATGTCTTTCTCCGACTGGCTTATTTTGCTTAGCATAATGCTCCCCAGGTCCATCCGTGCTGTTGCAAATGGTAAAAGTTCCTTCTCTTTTACAGCAGCGTACGTAGTATTCCATTGTATAGATGTACCACGGTTTTCTAATCCACACATCTGCTAAGTGGGGCACTTAGGCTGTTTCCAAATCTTAGCTCTTGTACATTGTGCTGCTATGAACAGAGGGGTGCATATGTCCATTCTGATTGGTGTTTCTGGTTTCTTGGGATATATTCCTAGAAGAGGGATCACGGGGTCAGATGGGAGTTCCATTTTTAGTTTTTTGTTTTCCACAGTGGTTGCACCAGTCTGCATTCCCACCAGCAGGGTGAACATATTTTTAAAAAATATATGTTTTTATTGATATTTTAGAGAGGAAGGGAGAGGGATAGAGAGATAGAAAGATCGATGAGAGAGAAACATCAGAGAGAAACATCATCGATCAACTACCTCCTGCAACCTGGGCAAGTGCCCCGACTGGGAATCGAACTGGTGCCCACTTGCTTCCTGGGTCGATGCTCAAGTGCTGAGCCTCGCGGGCGGGCCTGGTGCACTATTTTGAATTTTCCCGGTTGATGGCTTGGCTTTTCACTTTCTTTTTTAAAAAACATTTTTTATTTATTTTAGAGAGGAAGGGAGATGGAGAGAGAGAGAGAGAAACATCAATGATGAGAGAGAATCATGGATTGGCTGCCTCCTGCACGCCCCCCACTGGGGATGGAGCCCGCAACCCGGCCATGTGCCCTGACCAGGAATTAAACCGTGACCTCCTGGCTCATAGGTCAACACTCAACTACTGGGCTGATAACACAATTTTTAATAAGATTTTAATAGGACCACTTAGGTTTTCTGTTTCTTCCTGTCAGTGTGTTGTATGTATTGATTTCAGAGAGAGAAAGGGAGAGGGAGAGAGAGAGAGAAACATCAATGATGAGAGAGAAGCACTGATTGGCTGCCCCCTGCACGCTCCCCACTGGGGATCGAGCCCGCAACCCGGGCCTGTGCCCTGACTGTGACCTGGTTCATAGGTTGACGCTTAAGCCCTGAGCCACGCCGGCCGGGCTCCGTCCCGTCTGAGACGTGCTCTTCCCTCGTCGTCGGACTGTCATTCAGGGCAGGTTGGGGCACCGCATGTCCCTGACCCGGCTTGTGCTCGGGTCCTCCTTTCAGTCCTGGCCTCGGCGGCTGTTTTCTTTTTTTTAAATTGATGAGGGAGCGAGAGCGAGAGCGAGAGAACGAGGGGGGGAGAGAGGGAGAGAGGAGCACCGATTTGTGGTTCCACTTAGGCAGTCGTCGGTGCTTACAGAGACTGAGCCTGCTGCCTGGGGCGCCGGGGACGGCGCTCTAACCAGCTGCCGGGCCGGGGTGCGGTGGGTTCTAACCGGCGGCCAGGGCTTCCCAGGGCAGCGTGTGCGGTCCTCCCCAGGCCGGCTCCGCCTCCGGCCTCTGTCCACGTGCGCCTCTCGGCTCCCCAGCTTCCTGGTGTTTGCACGGAAGCTGCCCCTTCCTCCGAGCGGGGCTCTGGCTGTGCCCACAGGTGCTGAGACGGCTCTTTGTGCTTTGACTTCTGTGAGGTGTGTAGTGTTTGTGTGTTCACATCCAGGACTGCAGCAGCTGCGAGAGCTCCCTAATGCACCCCCCCCCTCCCCCCCCGGGCCAGCGGCACCGCGATCCACGCGGCGGCCTCTCCTCCCTCCGTGCCGTCTCTCCGAGGAGCCCTGGGCAGGTGCCTAAGAAGGCTCCTCATCTGAGTTTGCTGTGGATTTGGGGGACATCCCCCAAAGGGGGGCACCCACCCCCTTGTTCACCCCCGTTAGGTGTGCTGGGGCACAGGCCGCACCCCTCCAGGCTCCTCTGCTCCCCGTCAGCACTCACCCGTCCGGCCACTCAGACGGGAGGAGGCGCCTCATCGTGCACTTGCTGGGCTCGCAGCTGTGGGTCCCAGCAAAGGCATCGCAGGCGTCAGCTGCCCCCCCCCCCCCCCCCCCCCCCGGTGCTGGGCTCTCCCAGGCACCCTGTCCCCCCTGTTCTGTCACGTTGTGGCGTTTGCTTCTCCGTGTGACCCGCCCTCTTTGTTTCTGGTTTCTCTGGTTGAGAGTCTGCACCCACATGGGGAGATGGTCCATCACGCCACCACCCTGCCTGGACCCCCTCAGCCCCGCCTCACCCGCCAGGTCTCACCTGGGCCTCTCTGCTGTGACCCCATGCGGGATGGAGGCTGTGCTGTCACCACGTGTCAGCGTTTCCAAGGCGCCTGCAGCCAGCGGCCCTGCTTGGGGAGGCCCGAGGCCAGGAAGCTGGGCTCTGACGGGAAGCTGGGCTCGGACGGGCGTCGGTGTGGCCGGGTTTGTGTTAGTAACGGCGTCGTGTGCCATTGAAGCTGCACAGGCTGCGGCGTACAGTCCAGTCCGCCGGTCGTGCCGGCGCTCGTGTGAGTCCCAGCTCGCTCGGGGTGGGCGTGAGGGCAGGGGCGCGGGTCCCTTTGGGGGCTCACGTGCCGTGGGGTCGAGCTCGCACACTGAACGTGCCAGACCCTCGGAGCGACGCTCCACGCGGCGAGGCTGCAGCGGGGGCTGCAGTGCACGGAAGAGGTGGCAAAGTCACGGAGCCCGACCCCGCCTGGGGCTGGGCGTAGGGAGGAGCCCAGCCTGAGTGAGCCCCTCGGGGCACACCTCTGCCTTGTGGGCTTCGAGTCCCCAGACATCTGCCCAGCGAGCCCGGCCTCAGTGGGTCCCCCTCAGCTGCTCTGTCGCCTCGCCTTGGGGGCGGCGCTGGCTGCGTGTGTCTCCCCAGCACAGTGACGGGCTGGTGAGGAGCTGGCGATGGGCTCTGCTGCCTCTCTGTCCTGTCAGCTCTGGGACAGGAAGTGACCCCACCCGGTGTGGTCCAGCCCGACTGAGGGCAGCCTCGAGGGAGCAGTGCCGCGTGGTGAGGTGGGGTGGGGGCTCTGTGGGGGTGCGACTTGGGTCCCTCAGGTAGTCAGCTCATCCCCAGCTGCCAGGCTGGTTCCTCAGGGCTGCTCCCCAGGTCCCCACCTTGAGCGGTGGTCACGATGGGTCAGTGTCAGCAGCATGTGCAGGTGGGTTGGGTGGCCACGAGCCAGACAGTACGAGGACACCGTACAGCCTTCGCCTCCCACAGCCACAGCCCTCGCCAGAGAAAGCGGGACCAGCTTGTCGTTTTCTGTGGGCCGAGCGGAGCCCACTTCTCACCGGCTTGGCCTGGGGTGCAGGAGGGTGTGTGTGTGGGGGGCCCCCCAGCGGTGAGGACTCGGCTCTTCACCCTGCAGCTTCACTGTGCCCCGCGGGGCCTTGGCCTCTGTTCTGGGCCGTGCAGGGCCTCTCGTGGAGGGCGGGGCAGCAGCTTACAGGCTGGGGGGGGCTTGCTCAGAAAGGGGGTAAGCAGGTCGTCCCTGCCTCGAAGCACCAGGCGCTGCTCGCGCCCTGGCCGGGATGGCGCGGGAGGTGAGGGTGCCAAGCCGTGAGGGTGTTTCTGTGCAGCCCACGCCAGGCGGGAGCCTGTGTCCTGCGGGCTGTGGGAGCCCTGCCCAGACACCCTGAGGTCAGGGACTGAGGGAGGCTCGCCCGCCACGATGCCCACCCCCGCCAGGCCGAGGTCTCAGGCCCGTGCCGCGTGGAGAGCAGTGTTTGGTGGCTCGTGGATTCACAGGGAGTTTGCCTCCAGGGACGCGTCAGGTTTCAGTGGAGTGCGCAGCGAGGGCGCACGGTGCTGGGCAGGGCCGTCGGGTGGCGCTTGGCGCAGGGCCCAGCGGTAACTGGTCGCCTGTGTCCCAGGCCGGCGCCAGATCCACCACCTGGGGAGCCAGCTGCAGTTGAACCAGCACTGCCTGGACACGGCCTTCAACTTCTTCAAGATGGCCGTGAGCAAGCACCTGACCCGCGGCCGCAAGATGACCCATGTGATCGCCGCCTGCCTCTACCTCGTGTGCCGCACGGAGGGCACGCCGCGTATCCTTTGCTGCTGGAGCCTCGGGGGACCCGCCTGGTTCTCGGGCGGCGCCTCTGGGATGTCGGGGCGCAGTAGCTGCCGTGACTTGTGTTCAGGTGAAGCACCTGGTAGGATTCGCCGCCCGGATGATGCCGGCTTCAGGGCCGCCCGCTGTGCCTTCGCCCAGAGCTGACTCTCCGCCGGTTCCTTGGGCTGCAGCCGAGCTGTCAGCGGCCTGTGGTCTGAGTGCAGCCAGGACTCGGCGTAGGGAGGCTTCTGTCCCCGGCGACGGGCCACTGTGTGCGGGGGCCCTGGGCGGGAGGGACAGGTCTACACAGAGCACCGTGTGGCCCACTGGCCGCGTCCCGCCTACTGCTGCCCTCGGACCCTGTCTCCTGGCCTCAAACCAGGGCTGGTGAATGGGATTGTGGGTCGCAGGTCTGGGTGGGCTCCCCGAGCCTGAGCTGCTGTCCCCCGGCCACCGCATACCCCTCTGCTCAGGTCAGTGAGGTCTGTTCTCCCAGGGGGCCGTGGCGGGCCGGGCGTGAGCAGGGCTGCTCCCGTTGGGGAGACGCAGTGAGCCGCCTGGGTGGTGGCTGTCTCTGGCTCGGGTCTGTGGCAGGTCCTCCCTGCAGACTCGACCTGTTCTCTCTCCCTGGGCCGCTGTCGGCCGACTGCGGTGCCCTCTGCCCGTCTTGTCCAGGAGCAGGTCTGTTCTTCTTCCGAGGGGTTACCAGGTAGTCTGTTTCCTCGGGAACAGCTTTACGGAGAGGTAGTCACGTACCGCACGATTCACCACTAGCTGTGGGGCTCAGAGCTGGTGCCCGCGCACTGTCCGTGTGAGGGCTTCCATCGCCACTTGCTCTCTCCCCCTCGGGCCTCCTGGCACCTACGGAGCTGGCACCTATGGAGCTGGCACCTACGGAGGTGGCACGTATGGAGCTGGCACCTACGGAGCTGGCACCTACGGAGCTGGTACCTATGGAGCTGGCACCTACGGAGCTGGCACGTATGGAGCTGGCACGTATGGAGCTGGCACGTATGGAGCTGGCACATATGGAGCTGGCACGTGGGTGTGTCCCCGAGCTCCATGCTGCCTCGCTGGGGCCTGCCAGGCCGCTCAGCCCGCAGCCGCGTCCCCCAGTTGTGTAGGAGGCTCCCCCTCCCCACTTCCTTAAAACACCAAACTTTTGTTTTGTTGTTTACCCGTGTTGTGCACTGATTTTACTTCAGTGACTTCTTTTTCTTTCTTTCCTTTTGTTTTCTTTGGGTTTGATTTACTATTTTTCCAGCTCCTGAGACACACGATTTTAGTTGTTTTTTTCTAACGTAAGCATTTGAGACCCTAAGTTCTCTGCAGGTGGGTTTTGTTCAGCATCGTTTTTGTTTTGTTTGTTTTTTAAATATATTTGTATTGATTTCAGAGAGGAAGGGAGAGGGAGAGAGAGAAACATCAGTGATGAGAGAGAATCATTGATTGGCCGCCTCCTGGGGATCGAGCCCGCAACCTAGGCATGTGCCCTGACTGGAATCGAACCCGGGACCCTTCATTCCACAGGCAGATGCTCTCTCCACTGAGCCACACCAGCCAGGGCGCAATGTGCAGTTTGATGTCGTTCCGTTCAGAACGTGTTCTCATTTCCATGGTTACTTCTCAGATCCTGGACTCACTGAGGAGTTGTTGGTCGCTTTGAAGACAGTGTCCTTGTCTGACCAGCTCTAGTGTGACCGTGAGGCTCGCCGACAGCCCTGCGGGAACCGGTTCCCCTTGCACCGAGGCTGTGCACAGCTCGCAGGGTGGGCCTGTGCCCGAGCCTGGGGGGCGGCTCTGGCCGCTGGGCGGCGGTCAGTGACGGTCAGGCTGCCCTCGTGGGTTTGTCTGGTGGTGTGAGGCCGAGACCCCCCCATACACGCGGCCGCCTGCTCCTCCTGGGTCTCCCGATGTCCACTGTCTTCAGGATGCAGCTCGGACTGCAGGCCATCCTGGTGGAAATGACTTCCCACGTCCTGAAACCCTCTGTCACCCGCTCCCTCCACCTGGCCGTGCGGGGGCTCCCGGCCTGTCACCCTCTGTCCCCTGCTCCCTCCACCCGGCCGTGCGGGGGCTCCCGGCCTGTCACCCTCTGTCCCCCGCTCCCTCCACCCGGCCTGCCGTCACCGTCTTTGAGGTCTGTGAGCGGTGGTGATGGCGGGTTTTCAGTCCGGCTCAGGTTTATCCATTCGCTGTCCTCTGCCCGACTCCTCTTAGGGAAATCGAGTCCCACTGTTGCTCCCCTTGCAGCGGTTCTCCACCTTCCTGACGCCGCGGCCCTTCATACGGCTCCTCAGGCTGTGGGGACCCCCGACCATAACGTTATTTTCGTTGCTACTTCATCACTGTCATGTTGCTCCTGTGATGAATCGCCATGTAAATATCTGATACGCAGGATGTATTTTCAGGGGCCGCGACCCACAGGTTGAGAACCCCTGCTTTAAGGGCTTTGTTAGTCACACAGGTTTGTACCTCGGTGCTTGCCCTGGGGTTTAAGGCCTGTGCCTGGGTGTGCGCGTCGCCTGCAGTTAGAGCGCGGGCGCCTCCCTCCCGCACGGGCCTGGCTGCCATGGCTCCTGTGCTGTCACGGCCGTGGCGCTGAGGGTCCCACTGAGGGGTCCTCCGTTCCTCGGCATCCCCTGCTCCCCTGGCTGCTGTGGGGACGACCCAGAGCCACACGGGCAGGTGGGGGCAGGGCTGCAGGTCCTGGGCGGCTGCAGGTCTGACACGTCCGGTGCTGAGGCCACAGCTCGGGTGAGAGCGCCAGCCCCGGCTCTGCCCACAAGTGCCCTTCAGGTCCGCCCAGAGGCTCCTGTCCCCCCCAGTGTGGGCTCTGCGGGGCGGGGGGCAGTGTGTGCAGAGAGGGGGAGGGGCTTGCTCATGGGGCCTCTGTCCCGGGCGGGGCGGGGCCTGTGCTGAGTGGTGCCCCTCCAGGAAGGCTCACCCGGAGCCAGGGGCCCTGCAGCGGGCGGCGGTGCTGGGCAGGCCTCTCCGTGAGGCTCCGGTCGGTGCTGATGGCGCTGTGCTCCGGGCACTCACCCTCTCGGGCCCATTGGGGCTGGGGAGGAGGTGCCGGCTGCTTTCTGGCTGCCATCTGCCCGCCCCGCCCGCCCACTGCTCAGCTGGAGGTCAGGCCCCTCACCGGTCAGACCTGCTGGGTGACGCTTGTCTCTGGGCGCCTGACGAAGCACGACGTGCGCTGGTGGAGGAATCTGTTCTTTTCGTTCTGACTGTTGACGTCCCTGTTAACTTCTCCACCAGTGAAGTGAGTCTGAGCCTGTGATGGCCCGTCTGTGATGGTCTCGAGGTGGATGGCCTCGTGGTGAACTGGGCCCGGGCACCAGGCAGCCGGTGGGTGCGAACGCCCTTCCCAAGAACCGCCTGGGTCTGTGTGGACTCTCAGGACTGGCCTGAGCCTGACGGGTGTTACTCACCATCATTCTACACGTTGCTGTGTCTCTTCCCAGAGGGCACGCTCAGCGCCACCCACCAGAACACGCAGGGACCCGGAGGGAGGCAGAGAAGGCTGGTCCCACTGACCTGCCTGTCCCAGCGAGTCTGGCCTGGTGTCCCTGAGGGGAGGTTGGCAGAGGCTGCCGAGAGGACAGTGGCCCATGGCCCAGGCCGACAGAAGACCCCAAATGCATGTTAGTGGGGAACACATGTAGGCTGGGCCCCAAGAGCATGCATGGCTGTTGCCTGGGGTGAGGCCATGGGGATGGGGGTGCAGGTCGGAAGCTTGTGGCTCAGACGGTCCTGCTCAGAGGAGGGGCTTCCTCCCAGCTGGTGGCCAGGCGCCTGCCGTCCCTGACCTTGACCCTTGACCCTTGAGCTTGGTCAGGCTGACGTCCAGCCTCCTTCCTAAAATACCTGCTCTCCAGCACCGCGCAGGTTGGCCCCGTCACCCTGCAGCCCTGCGGCCTCACACTCCCAGGCCTGCAGGGGGCGTCAGGAGCCCCGAGGCTCAGCCCTTGCTGGGCATAAAAGGCGATGCCAGGGTCCTGGTGGTGTGTCCGGATGAGTCTGACCGACGTGCGTCGTGCGACCGGGCATCTCGGGAAAGGGCAGCACCGTCCCGCGGCCGGTTCCCAGCGCCCCTTTGGTCAGCGCCCTCCCGAGTGTGGGCCCTGCTCTGCGAGCTCAGGCCGGAGCCTCCCGCGCCGGGTCCTGTCACTCCTGGAGCGGCTGCCATCGCCCAGGTGGCGCGGGCCCTGTTGCTGGTGCGCGGGGCGAGGCTGAGGCAGCTCCGGTCTGTTGCGTGGCCGCGGGAGCTGGGCCGCCGGGGCTGGCACCGCTTCGCCGGGAGGGAGGCTGGCGCGCTGCTTCTCTCGGGAAGCGCCTGCTCAAGCCCCTGCCCACGTGTTTGCATTTATTTTATGACGAGGGCGCGGCGCACGGGCTCCTGGGTGGGTAGAGGAAGTGGACTAGAGGGCGGCCTCGGGGCGGGGCGGGGTGAGACGGGCGGGACACACCCTGGAAGCCAACCTCCCGCCTTCCCTCCCTGGCCGCTGGCACCTGGGGTGGCGCCACAGGCATACACAGGGTCCCACGGGCAGGTGGCGTCCCTCGGCCAGGCCTGTGGGGATCTCGGGCAAAACCAGCTCTCCGACATCCCCTGAGGGGTCCTGGATTGCGAGAGGGTGGTTCTCGGGTGATGGGGCTCCCTCCTCTCTGGTTCTGGGGAACCACCGCTGCCAAGTCACCGCAGCTCCTGTGTTGAGCGTCTGCCCCCTGGTGGTCAGTGCCGGCTGGTGCACTGGTTGCTTAGCCTTTTATATGTATAGTTTTTCTAATAGGCTTCCTTTTCTAGACCAGTTTAGGTTTACGGGAGTGCTATGTCGTCCCGTGTCCCCCCCCCAGCCCCACCCAGCTCCCGTCTGCTCCTGGCACACGTGTGGCATGTCACACTGATGGACCTGCATCCACACGTCATACATCATCACGTCACTCTGACAGACGCACATTGTCTGCGTCACCATAGTGTGTGCATGCCCCGGCCATCGCCACCCTCCCCTCCCCCCGCCCCCCGCAGCCCAGGCCTTCCCGCCGTCCTGTCTGATCGCCCTGCCCGGAGCGCACCTGGCTGGACCGCATTGCAGCTTCTGCAGTCAGTTTGCTCTGCTGTCTCCGCGTCACTGGTTGCTGCGCTGTAGTCCCTGCGGCCATCCCGCCTCCCCTGTGTCCTGTCCCCACGGCAGTCACGCCTGAGATCGGCACGTGGCCGTGTGGCTGCTGGGCCGCCCTCCCGGCAGGGCCTCAGGGTTTCTCTGCGGGACCCAGCGCCACAGATCCGGCAGCACTCTCGTTTGACAAGCTCGCCTCAGCGGCTCGAGCGGGTTCGTGTGCCTCGTCTGAGTCACTAGGGCCTGTTCTGGTGGCGTCTGAATCATCCGCCAAGAGCCAGCACAGGGCCGTGCCCGTCCGCCGGCCGCCCCTCGGGCACAGCCTGTCCCAGCCCTGAGTCCTCAGTGATGCTGCCGCGCACTTGTGCCGGGGACCCCCTGGTGCAGGGACACCTGGTGGGTGGGCTCTCCCTGTCCTGCTGGGAGGCTGTCACCTGCTGCCGCCCCCCCCCCCCCCCCAGATGGTGCCAGTGTAGATTCCTGGGTGCTCTGCTCCTTGACTCTCCTGCAGACATGCTCCTGGACCTCAGCGACCTGCTCCAGGTGAGTCCCTCTGAGTCCCTTGTCCTCGGGGATGCGGGGGTCCATAGGTGAGGGACACACGAGGGCGTGCTCTCTGGTGGGGGCACTGGACCGGGGCCCCTGTTGTCCCAGCCTCGGCACCGGTGGAGAGACCCAGGT
Organism: Myotis nattereri; assembly: GCF_964212035.1. Classification (NCBI taxonomy): domain Eukaryota; kingdom Metazoa; phylum Chordata; class Mammalia; order Chiroptera; family Vespertilionidae; genus Myotis; species Myotis nattereri. The sequence goes on from NC_138075.1 coordinate 1,495,762, forward strand.
GGGACTTGGCCTTGGGCAGGGGCAGTTCTCTTAAAGGAAAACCACGGACTCACGTGGACGCTTTGACAACCTCCAAACCTGTATCCACAGTCAGTTCAGAGGAACTCGCCTCCTGGGCACCAGGAAGCGCCTTCCTGTGGGGCAGTGGTTCTCAGCCTGGGCTGCACATCAGAATCCCCTGGGAATCTTTTAAAATCCTGATTTCTGGGCCTCATCCTCCGGAAATTGTTTTTTTGTAACTAATGTGGTGGCTCCTCCCCATAACAAAGAAACAGAATTTCCGGAGGATGAGGCCCAGAAATCAGGATTTTAAAAGATTCCCAGGTGGTTCTAATGTGCAGCCCAGGCTGAGAACCACTGCTGTAGGACCTCATCTCCAAACGCTGACTGTGACGGGGGGCCCAGTAGGAGGGACAGAGCAGGTGGGACACTCGGGGGCAGGGCCGGGCCGTTGAGGTTCTGCATGTCCCCTGCCCTGGCTCAGCCCATGGTGACCATCCACTGAGGGGCCCGAAAGAAGTCGTGCCATTGAGGACAGACAGGATGCGGGAGCGGGGTCCCCACATCCCACCCCGTGGGCAAAGCTCGCCCCGATCCAGTGTCCCCAGGTTCAGGGCCTGGGCTGATGGGCAGGCAGACTTTCCCCTCAGGTGCTGCCGTCCTCCAGCCGCCCAAGGGCGGGGCCTCAGGGGTCCTGCGGGAAGAGCCCCCGGGGGTGAGAATCGAATGGGGAGCCAGTCAGGTGTCCAGACGAAGAGGGCGGTTGGAGTGGATGGTCCCCCTCACCGGGGGCCGAACCGGGGCCCACAGGAGTCCCCGTGCTGACCCGCAGGTTCAGGCTGGACACACATTTTGCTCAGACCTGAAGCTCCGGGGGGAGGAGCCTGCCCTGTGAGGGCCTCACCCTGGGAGCTCACACGGCCAGGGCTGCCCATCGAGAGGGAACGGCCAGGGCTGCCCATCGAGAGGGAACGGCCAGGGCTGCCCATCGAGAGGGAACGGCCAGGGCTGCCCATCGAGAGGGAACGGCCAGGGCTGCCCACTGAGAGGGAACGAAGAGGCCGAGGGCTGGGCTCCCGTCTTGTTCTTACTCACACCCCCGAGGCCCAGCACTCCCTGGCGGACTCAGGGGGGCCCTCCAGCAGGAGCCGCGGGACCCCCTGGCACCAGGGCCTGCTGGGCTGGAGGAGGCCGGACTGGGGGCCGCAGAGGGTTCTTCAGAGGCTGGACAGGGAAGGGCACGTTCTGAAGGGATAAAGCAGACATTTCCTCATACAAACACCCCCCCCGCCCCCCCGGCTCCCACAGGTGAACGTGTACGTGCTGGGGAAGACGTTCCTCCTGCTGGCCAGAGAGCTCTGCATCAACGCGCCCGCGATAGGTAGGCAGGGCCCGCGCCGGGGAGGGCTGGAGGGGGTGTGCAAGGGCGAGCACAGGGTGAGGTAAGAAACGTGTCCCCGATGCTGCCAGGAGCTCAGCAGTGACGGTTGTTTCTGATTTAAAACCAAAACGCCGCAGTCAGTCAGTCCTCTGTGAGTGTGGACGAGGGTGCAGACAGTGGGCGGGGTGGGTGCTACAGCGCGTGGGGAGAGCGCCGGGCAGCCAGGTGCCCGGGCAGGTGGACCTCGCACGCCTGTGTGGCGGAGCGCTGCCAGGAGCACGGTTTTGTCTGCTGGGCAGGCCTCTTCCTGTGCCTGTTGGCATCCAGGAGAGCAGGCCCGGATCACCCAGGGGACGGTCCCCGGGGCTGGGCCGGCAGGGTCCGGTAGGAGGGCCTGGAGGCTGCAGGACGAGGAGGCCCTCTCGCCGCTGAGTGTCGCCTCCCCCCCCCCCCACCCCGCCCCCGGGAATCCTGCCACGTTTCCAGAAGCAAAGCAACGGCCCAGGGAGAGTGCTGTTGGAGGCCAGAGCCTGCTGCCCCGCAGCGCACCTGTGGGGGCGTTCCCGCTGCCAGGCAGTTCCAGGGGCTGGACCTGGGGACCCTGCGAGGCACCCCCCCCCCCCCCGAATCCAAGTCCGTCCTAGCGTAGGGCTTCGTCTGAGCAACTAGGACACGGAACCAAGCGCAAGACTTCTGGCCTTTTCCAGAGCATTCTGGCTGCAGCCCTGGGCTGCACGCAGCTGCTTCTGACCAGTGAGCACTGTTACGCACGTAGGTTTCTCCTCCACTGCCGGGCGGCTGAGAACTGAGCACACTGCAGCACCTCATCTGCCTGTGGCTCTCACTTTATTAAAACCCAAGAGAAACGATATTGAATGACTTTTCCCAGGTTTTAGATTTGGTGGGAAGGTCTTAAGCTTAGAACAACTCAGAACAAGATCTAGGAGGGTGGGAGGGACGGCCAAGCCCACAAAGCAGGTGGTGTGGGCACCTCCGGTGGGGTCCAGGCTGCCCCCCGCCCCCAAATCTGCCCTCCACCTGAGTGTGCACCCCAATGTGCAGGAGATGTGATGAGGCTCAGAACCCGGGCTCTGGCCATGTGGAAACGTCTCGTTTATACCTCTGGCTACAGCCAGCTGCGCACAAACAGTCTGGAGTCCTGAAGCCTGTCCCGCCGGGGAGAAAGCGTGCGGCCCCGTCCCCCCAGCGCCCGCCCGCCCGCCCGCGGCCTCAGGCGTAGAAGATGAGCTCGGGGATCTGCCCGCCCTGCACCCCGGTGCCGTTGGTGCTGTCGGAGGAGCACTGGAACTGGAAGGTCACCTTCCCGCACTGCACCTCCGTCAGGCCCTCCTGCCCGAAGTAGCTGAGCTCGCTGCCGTCCAGCACGGCGCTGGCCGTGTAGAAGGTGTCCTGCTCCACCTGCACCGGGTGCTCGAACCAGACGGGGAAGGTGCTGCTGGAGCCGTCGGACACGAACCTGGTCAGGCTCTGGGCGAGGACCACCCCCAGGCGCTTGAGCTCGATCCTCACACTGTATTCGGCCTTCCCGGAGCTGGACCCGTACAGGCCCAGCCCCGCCACGAACACCCTCCTGTCCGCCGCGAACTGGATGCTGTCGCAGCGCCCCCGGTAGCGCCACTGGTTGCTGCGGTAGGCGGAGGACTGGAAGCGGTGGCACCGCTGGGGGGCCAGGCCGCGCCGCTTGGTCAGCGGGAAGTCGAGCGGGGGCTTGTTGGCCGCCGTGTACCACAGGAAGATGCTGTGCGTCTCCTCCAGCGTCAGGACGTCCGACTGGGCGGCGCCGTTGGCAAACTCCTCCAGGGTCATGGTCGGGATGCGGACCAGGTAGAGGGCCGGCCCCAGGACGTGCCTCTTGTTGCGCGGGGTGGCGGGCAGGCCCTGCCGCTTGCACTCGGCCTCGGCCCAGTTGAGCACGGCCTCGAAGACCACCGCCTCCTTGGTGTTGAGGGCCTCCCGGGTGACGACGACCTCCAGGGTCTGCCAGTCGATCTCGCAGAAGCCCTCGGACCGCAGGGCCATCTCCGCCTGCGCGTCGATGACCTCCCAGCAGCGCTGGGTCAGCTCGGGCTCCTCAAACAGCCGGCTCTGCGACAGCAGCACACAGGCGTTCTTGGCCTCCAGGCTGGTCTCCAGGAAGTGCACGCAGGCCTTCGCCAGCGCGGGGACGATGTACTTCTTAGCTGCGTAGAGCGTGGCCAGCACGGTGTCCGCCTCCAGGTCAATCTCATCGCTGTACATGTACCTAGCAGGGCAGGGACGGTCACAGGCCGCCGGGGCAGCGGGCACCGGCCCTTGGGACTTCCCCTCCCGGAGGCTGGCGGGGCGCCAGGCGCTGGAACCACCCGCCCTTCGCTAGGGGAGCCCCCTTACTTGAGCATGATGAGGAAGGCCGCGGGCTCCACGTCGGGGATGTGGATCTCAGGCTTGACTTCTGCCAGGTCCCCGTAAAACATGGCATAGAAGACAGAGCTACCGACGGCCAGGACGTACTGTGCGGGAGAGAAGTCGCCCTGAGCCCCGGCCTCCCACCCTCGCGGGGCGGGCGGTCAGCTCGCCACCAGGAAACGGCCTAGCGCCTTGGGGCGCTCCAGGGCCAAGCCGCCACCAACCTTGTGGGCAGGCACTCTCTGGGCCCCGCCCGGGGGCCCCACCACGAAGTGGACGTCGGCCATGAGCTCGTTGTTGAAGAGGAGCGCGTTCCTGCAAAGGGAAAGGCACGGGCTGGGCTCGGGGCGCGGAGGCGGCGGGCGCGGGCGCGGCGTGGGGGACGGCTCACCTCTCGCGCAGGGTCGGGTGGCAGGACTGCCAGTTGGGGCTCTCCACGTTGTTGTTGTCGGGCGCGGGCAGCGCGGGCGGGGGCGGCGGCGGGGCCGGCGGCGGGGCGCTGGGCGGGCCCTTCCTGACCGCGGCGGCGGCGTTGCTGTTGGCAATGTCCGTGGCGGTGGCGGTGGCGGCGGCGGCGGAGGCGGCGGGCGCGTACAGCTCCGCGGCCATCTTCACGGGCAGGGCCTTGGCGCGCGGGGGCGGGGTGCCGGGCGTCCGTGGGCCGCGCCGGAGCCTCGGGGTGGGCTCCGCCAGCACCAGGAGCGCGGCCAGACACTGCGCCACCCGGCCGTGCAGACAGGCCAGGGGCAGCAGCATGGGCCCGGCCCCGCTCCCTCGCCCGCCGCCTGCCCCGCCGCTGGGGGCGCCGGTCCAGCTGCGCGTCACCGCGCCCGGGCCCGCCCCGCCCCGTCCCGCCCCGCCCCGCGGTGACGTGCGCGCCCGCGGCCCCGCCCCCGGGGCTGGCTCTGCCCCCCACGCACGACGAGCGCGCCCGCGGCCCCGCCCCTCGGCGGTCAGGCGGTGGAGGCGGCGTTCCCTGCCCCGTGTCCCGCGGGACTGCTAGGGCCCAGGGCAGGGCCGGCCTTGGAGCTGTGCCCGGCTCCAGGTGACTTCCTTGGAGCAGGGATGCTCCACACCCTCGGCCCCTTCTCTTTCTTTTTAAACGTTTGTTTATGGGCTGACTTGCGCGACCCGGCTGCTTTACGGTACGCGCTCCCGACCGATCCAGCCCGCCCCTCGGTGCGTGGACAGGAGGTTTCCCGCTGAGCCGCCGCCAGGGCTCAGTGGCGGGTCCTGTGTGCGCCCAGCTGGGGACCTGCCTGGCCAGGGCTTCTCCCCGTTTTCTAATCAGGTTTTAACTGTTAACCAATCCACGGGGTTCTTTGCGTTCCCGGTGTTAATCCCTATCAGACGGGTGACCTGAAAACACTTACCCCCTCAGTGCCTTTCCAGAAATCCTCACCTGAGGGCGTATGTTCTTACTTTAGAGCGAGGAACGTGGATGTGAGAGGAACGTTGATCAGCTGCCTGTCGTAATTGCCTGCCCCACCGAGGATGGGATCCCAGCCTGGGCCTGGGCCTGGGCCTGACGGGGGATGAACCCGCACCTCTTGGTGTGCAGGACACGCTCCAACCAGCTGAGCTGCCGGTCAGGGTCTGTTTTAACAATGGAGCTGAGAGCCCTGGCCAATTTGGCTCAGTGGATAGAGCGTTGGCCTGCAGACTGAAGGGTCCCGGGTTCGATTCCGGTCAAGGGCATGTACCTTGGTTGTGGGCACATCCCCAGTGGGGAGTGTGCAGGAGGCAGCTGATTGATGTTTCTGACTATCCCTCTCCCTTCCTCTCTGTAAAAAAAAAAGATAAAATATATATTTTTTAAAAAATGGAGCTGAGAGAGAGGCGGGGGGAGAAACATGGGTTTGATGTTCCTCCCACGTGTGCACTCACTGGGTGACTCTTGCATGCGGCCCGACCATGGGTCAAACCCACAGCCGTGGCCGGTCGGGGTGATGCTCCAACCGTCCAGCACCCGGCAGGGCCAAGGACATGGGTAAACACGGGGTCGCCTGTTTCCCCTTGTCAGTCAGCTCAGGGTTTGTGCGAAAGTCTCACGTTGTTGGACGGGAACTTGTTCCAGCACTTTCTGCTGTGCCTCGCTCTCGCTGTCCCTCCGGGGTCTGTCTCGCCTGTGAGGTGCTTATTTCCTCTGCACCTTTGACTGCCTGCACGCCGCTGGCGGACGGCCTGCTGTGAGGCGCGGCCCCCTCCGCTCTGGGCATTTCTGCTTTGCTTCAGTGTCTCTCAGACACACCCTGAGTTTGCCTTCTCTCCGAGCGACGAGTCCCACTCAGGTCTTGTGCTGTGTGTGGGGTTTGCCGCTTCCGCCCGTTCCCTTCCCGTGCACATGTCCTGTCCCTCCCGGCACCCCCTCTCCGGGTGGGTTTGTCTTTACCAGTATTTTTGAAGTTATGCCAAAGCCCCACCCCCACCAGGACGGGCTCTTTTAATGCACTTTTCACCCCTGCTCTGATGGCTTATGTTTTTTAAAAGTAGTTAGAAATCTTAACAGTTACATTATTTTTAAAACATATCTTGCTTTTCTCCCCAAAATATTTTTTGGAAACCAAATCACACACACACAGACACAAATCTCAGAGGGAAGGCGGGGCGTGGGCGTGGGAGGGGCAGAGATGAACCAACGACCTTGTGTGGAGTCTGCAGAGCCCATGGACTCACCACGTGTGGTGAAGGCCTGGGGGGGGGGGGGCGCGGCTAGAAAGGGTTAATGGGGGAAAAAGGGGACGCCTGTAATGCTTTTAACAGTAAAGATTTTTGGAAAGTAAATAAACCGTAAAATAAAAAAATAAACCCCAAACGAATCCAGAGTGAGACACCAGGGCGGACGTGGGCTGTGGCTCCCGGCTGTCTGGGCTCAAGCCCCAGTCGCCGTGGTGGCCACAGGGCGTGTGGCCTTGGGCGCCTGAGCTCTGCCGTCTGCGCACCTGGAACAGGGAAGAGGCGCAGCCGCCTGTGCTGACTGGACGGTGGGTCTGGTGGTGCGACACGGGTCGCTGGGGTCCACGCAGTCCCTCAGGGGCGCGCTGCTTCAGGGGCTGGTGCCACTGTCTGTGGCCTCGAACCTTCGGGTGGCGGCGCTTGGAGGGTCTCGGGACGCCCAGGCCCAGCTCAGGCACGGAAGCCCCGTGGACGGAGGGGGGCACGGCCGGGCCTGTCCCCTCTGCCTGCTGCTGTGGGGGCTGTAATGCGCTCACCAGCCCCTCCTGTGCCTCCCGGGCCTCCCAGCCTGCCCTCTGCCCTCTCCCCCAGCAGCCCCGGGAGCAAGGCTTTCTGGGACAGTCCTGTCCCCGGTCTCCCCCGTGTGCTGCGTCACCGCCCGCACAGCCCTCGTCCAGCTGGGCCGCTGTAGTTGTCCGCTCGGTGGGTGGCGGGTGCTGCTGTCTCAGAGGCTGGAGGCCCCAGAAAGCCTCGTCCCAGCGCAGAGCTGGCCCGGGGCGCACCTGCGAGTGGCCTCTGGCTGTCCCCCGAGCAGGCTGCCTCCCTCAGGGAGCAGGCACTTGGGCGAAGACACACACGCAGACAAAAGGGCGCAGGGAGGAGCGTCGGCCAATGAGCACGTAACAAGTGGGCTCGGCCTCGCAGCGCCAATAGGCAGCAGCCGCCCAGCCTGGGGCGGTGGCACCAGGACCCCTCCCTGAGGCAGGGGCTGCAGGTTTCAGGGGAGGGGTCCTGGGGAGCCTGTGGTGGAGGGTCAGGAGAGGGTGGCCCCGGGTGGGGGGGCGGGGCGTGGGGCGAGGCCGCGTGGCCGGCCTGCGCTGAGGTGCGTGTCTGTGCAGACCCCTGCCTGTACATCCCGCGCTTCGCCCACCTGCTGGAGTTCGGCGAGAAGAACCACGAAGTGTCCATGACGGCCATGAGGCTCCTGCAGAGGATGAAACGGGACTGGATGCACACCGGCCGGCGCCCCTCGGGCCTCTGCGGGGCAGGTACGGGGTCTGGGCGTCAGGCTGCCGGGCCTGCTGGCCGCCTGGCGGGGGCTTCTGTCCTGACCCTGCCTCCGGGGGTGCTGGGTTGTCTCCAGAGCTGCCTCCCAGCCTCCTGCACCCTCTCGGGCTCCCACCTGCTCCCAGGTGCCCTCCACCGGCCAGGGGCAGGGGCGGGACCTGGGGCTTGACGGCTGGGGTGCCTGCTTTCGGGTTGGCTCCCTGGCCCCCAGGGGTCAGCTGTCCAGTGTATCCAGTGGCAGCTGCCCGCAGACGCCTTTGGGTCTGTTGGAGCCCTGGACCTGGAGTCCCCTTCCTCTTGGCCCCGTGCCCATTGCCCATGGCCCACTCCTTCCTGGGACGCCAAGGGCCCCTGCGCCCCCATCAGCTCCAGCGGGCGCACGCTGCCCGAGGCCCTTGGTCATTCCGTCCAGAGCCTGGTCTCTGAGTTTGCAGACCAGGACCAGCCCCCGCCGCCGGGCCACCCGCCCAGCACAGGCCCTCCCGTCCCAGGCCCCGAGGCCTCAGCTCCACTTCCACACAGGCCAGCGCTGCTGACGGCCCTGCGGCTCCGGGTCCGCAGGACACGTGCTGGCTGCCTCCCCGCGGAGGGTGGGCAGCACGCGTGCACGTGTGAGCCCGGCAGCGGCGTGTGGATCTCAGGTCTGACACCCGCTCTGGCCTGAGCCACCACGGACAGGACAGAGTGCCCAGTGCAGGGAGCTGACGTCCGGGTCGCAGGCACCGCTTCTGCTGCCTCACCCCCGCTTCCTTCCCAGCACTTCTGGTCGCAGCCAGGATGCACGACTTCCGGAGAACCGTCAAAGAGGTCATCAGCGTGGTCAAGGTGTGCGAGTCCACGCTGAGGAAGAGGTGGGTGGCCGTGCGCAGGCTCGGGGCAGGCCGCGTCCTCCTTCCGGCTCTGCCCGGCCTGCTGGTCGGGGCCCCAGCGCAGAGGGGCCGCCCTCTCCCTGCCCAGGTCCCTCCTGGGGCCTCACCCCGGCCGTCGGCAGTTGGCGGCCCCTCTGAGCAGGTCAGGTGGGCGGCAGTTTATAGACTCGCCCAGACTCAAGCGGGTCAGGAACGGGCACTGAGGGCGGCCTCCCCGTGTCCTGTTCGGTGTGGCTGTCACCTGAGGAAGCTGAGCTCAAACACAGGCCCCAGGTCCGCGTTCCGAGTGGCCCAGTGAGGCCCCGGCCGCCCGGCTCAGCTGCACAGGCCGTAGCTGCCGCCTGTCCCCCGTGTTGTCACAGGCGGAGGGGCCGTGAGTGCCTCTTCCGCTTGCAGTTCTTTTAATTCTCGCACACGTTTGGGAGGGTGCAGGGTGCTGGGAGCTAACCTTCAGGGACACGGCCACCCGGCAGCCTTCCTCCCGGCCTCTCCGTCCACCTTGCTCCCAGTCGGGCTTGAGCTGTGGGCAGGACTGAGCAGGACAGACAGGCGGCCGGGGGGCCAGGCGGGCGCTGCCGGGGCCGCGCCCTACACTGCCGGCGTCAGTGCTGTGCAGGGCAGCAGGGCGCCTGTCCCATCTCTGGCTTAGGCTCACGGAATTCGAAGACACCCCCACCAGTCAGCTGACCGTGGACGAGTTCATGAAGATCGACCTGGAGGAGGAGTGTGACCCCCCGTCGTACACGGCTGGCCAGCGGAAGCTGCGGGCGAAGCAGGTGGGCCCACCCGCGCAGCGGCCTGCGCCTCCCGGTCAGCGCTCGGTTCTGCGACCTAACGCTGCACGTCTGTGTTGCAACCCGGCGGTCTGCATGCGTGCCCGTGTGTGGGGAGAGGTGCACGTGGCGGTCCGGGGGGAGGGGCACAGGGATCCCCTTCCCAGGCTGGCCCCCGGGGCGACTGGCGTGGGCCTGGGAGGTTTGTCTAGACAGCTGTGCACACGTCCCCTGGTCGGGACCCCGGCCCCTGACCCTGCGGCCCTGGCCTTTGATCAGCCCCGTGAAGCGTGTTCCCAGCAAGGTGGGCGTCGGGCCCTGTGCCAGTAACGGCCTGCAGGCGCCGCGTCCGGCTGACGTCCTGGTCACTCCTGGCCCTCAGCTCAGGGTCTCGTCTCTTGGTTTTCAGCTGGAACAAGTCCTGTCGAGAAAACTGGAGGAAGTGGAAGGTGAGCAGCATACTGCCCGCAGACCCCTCGGTCTGTCCTGCCCGCAGACCCCTCGGTCTGTCCTGCCCGCAGACACCTTGGTCCAGGAAAGGGGTTTGTGCTCACTTCCTGCTCTTCACTGGTCCCTCAGGGGAAATCTCCAGCTACCAGGACGAAATCGAGACTGAACTCGAAAACAGCCGGCCCAAGGCCAAGGGGGCGCTGGCCAGCCTGGCGAGAGACGGTGAGTGCGCCCGCCCCTCCCTGTCCGCCCTGTCACCACAGCCTGTGTCCCCTGCCCAGGCCCCAGGTCCCAGGCCTGTGCTGAGCAGCTCCCAGCAGCCAGTCCACTCGCCTTCTGGGCTGACGTCCCCTCAGGCTCTTGTTCTCAGATGCAGGCCGGCCCTGCTCACTGCCCGTGGGTAGAGCTCAGCCCTGGCTATGCAGCCGCAGGCCCCTTGGGCCCCTTTCCACGGTGCCCTCAGTGCCCGTCCTGTCCAGCCCCACCCCAGGCACCCTCAGTGCCCCTCGCGCCTGCAGAGCTGCTGTGGCGTCCTGCACAGCGTGGTGCCCGTGTGGTTTCATGTTTCTCTGGTCGCCCCCTCGTCCCCCTGCCCAGGGCTCAGCCCTGTCCAGGTTGGGCAGCTCTGGGCGGGTCCCTGTGCCCGGCCTCAGGCCCAGGAGCAGGTGGTGGCATGCTGCCCTGACACTCCGTCTGGGTGGCAGGCGCCCTGGCTCCTCTCCAGGGCTGAGTCCTGCCTCCAGCCTGCTCCCCTTCTGCACTGGATGGACCAAGTGGGTCGGGCTGTTGTTGGTTGTGAATTCTCACCTGAGGGCATTTTCTTTTTTTTTTTTTAAATATATTTTATTGATTTTTCACAGAGAGGAAGGGAGAGAGACAGAGAGCCAGAAACATCGATGAGAGAGAAACATCGATCAGCTGCCTCCTTCACATCTCCTACTGGGGATATGCCCGCAACCCAGGTACATGCCCCCGACCGGAATCGAACCTGGGACCCCTTAGTCCGCAAGCCAACACTCTATCCAATGAGCCAAACCGGTTTCGGCGCATTTTCTCCGTAGCTTTTTCAGAGAGAACCAAGGCGGGAGAGAGACATCGATGTGAGAGAGACACATCGATTGGTTGCCTCTTGGCACCGTAGGCGGGAGGAAATCCACAACCCAGGTGCCTGCCCTTGACTGGGAATTGAACCTCCAACCCTTTGGTGCCCGGACCAACGCTCTAACTGCTGAGCCACACTAGCAGGGCTCTTAGGATACTTTAAAAAATCTACACTAATAAAAGAGAAAAATGGTAATTGGCGTACGGCGATACCTTTTTCATTGGCTAATCAGGGCTATATGCAAATTAACTGCCAACTAAGATTGGCAGTTAACTGCCAACAAGATGGCGGCTAATTTGCATATGTAGGCACAATGCAGGGAGGCGAAAGGGAAAGCAGGAAGAAGCCCCCTGCCACTGACAGTGATCGGAAACCCAGGGGGGAGCTAAGAGCTGGAGGGGCAGGGCAAAGGCGGCCCCAGCCATGATCGGAGGAGAATCAGGTGCCTTTGCCGCCCTGGCCAGTGATAGCAGGAAGTAGGGGTGGAGCCAGCGATGGGAGCTAGGCATGGTCGAAGCTGGCAGTCCCGGGAGCTAGGGGTCCCTTGCCTGGGCCTAAAGCGAAGCCCACGATCGCGGCGCCCCCCGCTGCCACTGCAGGTCCCCGCTGCCTGGGCCGGACGCCTAGGCCAGAGGCGTTAGGCCTGGGCAGGGGCGGAGCCTGCAACCGCGGGGAGCTGGGGGTCCCCTGCCCAGGCCTGACATCTCTGCCGGAGACCTCAGGCCTGGTCAAGGGACCGATCCGGTGATTGGTGATCGGAGGGTGATGAGGGTCAACTCCTCTGGCTGAGGCATCAGGCCTGGGTGGGGGGCGGAGCCGGGGATTGGGGGGATATGATGGTCCCCTTGCCCAGGCCTGAAGCCTGGGTCAGAGGCGTCAGGCTTGGGAGGGGGGTGGAGCAAGCGATCAGAGGGAGATGGGAGTCCCCTGCCCAGGCATGATTCCTGGGCCAGAGGCCTCAGGCCTGGGCGGGGGCCAGAGCCAGTGATCGGGGGGAGATGGGGGTCCCCTGTCCAAGCCTGACACCTCTGGCGGAGGCGTCAGGCCTGGGCAAGGGGCCGATCAGGCGATCGGAGGGTGATGGGGGTCAACGCCTGAGGGCTCCCAGTATGTGAGAGGGGGCAGGCTGGGCTGAGGGACACTCTCCCCCCACCCCCACACCCAGTGCACGAATTTCGTGCACCGGGCCCCTAGTATATATATTCTTGCTGATTTTAGAGAGGAAGGGAAAGAGAGAAACATCAGCGATGAGAGAGAATCATTGGTCAGGTGCCTCCTGCATGCCCCACACCGGGATGGAGCCTGCAACCTGGGCCTGTGCCCTGACAGGGAATCGAACCCTGACCTCCTAGTTCATAGGTTGATGCTCAACCACTGAGCCACACTGGCCCGGCTGTTAGGTTACTTTTGATCTTATTGTTCCACGGTCGTTTTCCGTCTTATTCTGTTATTGTTCGTAGCTTTGTTTCTGGGTCTTTCCTGATGGGTTAGTGCACGTCCGTCACTGGCTTTACAAGGACCTGCCGCTGCCGCTGCTGCGTCTTGTGTTGGAGCCGTGGTCTCTCCTGCAGCTGGGCTGAGCACGCAGGGCCGCCTGCGCTCCCAGCACAGGTCCCGTTTCTCCTTGGTGTTCGAGCCGCGCGGGAGACGGTGGAAGCTCCGGGGCGACAGGAGGTGCCTTCTGTGTGGCGCACTCATCGCGTGATGCGGGCAGTGCTGCTGGCGCTGTCCCTCCTGTGAGCCGTGCCCTGCGTGTCTGGCGGGCATCCTGGGTGACGCCCTAGGCCTGGGCTCCACCCCTGTGGGGTCGTCTGTGGCCACGACTCCGCTTTCTAAGCCCCATGGACACAGGGCCCCATCTGTGACCCTGCGCTGGCCGTTTGGTGCAGCGCCCTCGTGTCTGCGCGAGGTTGTGTCTGGGGTGTTCTCTGCCCCGGCCTGGTGTCGTGTTTGTCCACCAGTTTCCCGGATGTTTCCCATGCTCCTCCTCTCTCCAGCCTCCTCGCCAGCCCCTCCCGCACCGCGGCTGCGTGGTCAGGGTGGCGGGCGGGGCAGCCCACCGACCACCCAGGCTCAGCGCCCATGGAGCAGGATGGCCGGCCGCCTTGGCTGCGGAGCCGCTCCTGGCTCCCCCTCCTGAGCCATGCCTGGGAGCCCGTGGTGGCCACGGCTGCGTGTGCTGTCCTGCGTCGCTGTGCCCTGGTGACAGGGGGCGGGAAGCGATTCCCAGTGGGTGCTGGGGCGGCTGGGAGACAGCCAGCAGGAGGCGGCCTTCCCTCCCTCAGGCGCGTGCTGCGTGCGCAGGGCGGAGCCACCGGAGTGTCCAGCCCGTGGTCCCCACGTGACTGCCCTGCTGTCTGGGGAGCAAGTGGTTGTCCCAGGGGACGCGTGTCAGGATGGAAGCGTGACACTCGCGCCACCTGAGCCCCCGTCGTGAGGAGCCCTCGGAGCCCAGGCGCCCTTCCCCAGGGGCCTGCGCTGCGGGCGGCGGCCAAGTGACTGCTCCCCGCAGGGCCCGCACCCCCTCCGCTGTCGCTCGGTCTTGGCCTCGTCCCCGGCAGCGCCTGTCCCTCTCCAGGTGGCGGTGCTGACCCGGCCGGCCGGCTGAGGACAGTGTTGGACGGCACTGAGCGCTGTGGACGTTCCCCACCACCTCGTGCGGACAGTGTGCCCTCCTGGGCCAGGGCCGAGGGGGCGAACACGTGTGTCCGAGAACCCCCGCCCCTTCTGCTGCCCACGTGGCCGCCCGTCGTCCTGGGGGCACGTGCTCACTCGCGCACAGCGGTCTCCCCGGCTGAGTCTGGCCACTTTTGACGGGCGTGTCCTCGGCAAGGAGTGTGAGTTCTTCGTCTCGTAGACACACGCCCCGGTCAGCCGTGTGCTTTGCAGTAAGTCTGTGCGTTGTCTCCAGTTCTGATGAAATTCGATTGATCGGTTTTGTGGATTCTGCGTTCAGTGCCATTTCTAAGAAGTTTTTGCTTCATCTAAACTCAAACGTGCCCGGGCCGGTTTGGCTCAGTGGATGGAACGTCAGCCCTTGGACCGAGAGGTCACGGGTTCGATTCCCGTCAAGGGCACGTACCTGGGTTGCATGCCCTCCAGGGGGCATGTGGGAGGCAGCCCAGCGAGGTGTCTTTCTCAGCGGTTTCGCTCTGTCTCCCCTCCTCCCACGTGCTAAGAATCAGTAGGAAAGGCCCTTGGGGAGGAGTCCCAGGCTCAGAGGTCTCCTCTGCTGTCGCTGGGGGGTGTCCTCCGAGCTGCTGCGTTCAAGCCTGTGGCGTCCTGTGTTAATTTCACGTGAGGCGTGAGGCGTAGCCGGGGTCGGTGGCGTGGACGGCGGGTGCGCGCCCTTTGTGACAAAGCCACGAAGGCGCTTTCGTCCTCAGGAGCTCAGTTAGCGGCGGGAGCACCCGCGGGGCCGGGGGAGTGTTCCCACAGCGGGGCCTGGCCCCTGCGGGCTGACGGGTGGACTGTGCCCCAGGCCCCATCGAGGACACCACGGCCAGCTTGTTCGGTGAGGAGGACGCCGAGGACGAGGAGCTGGAGGCCGCTGCCAGCCACCTGAACAAGGACTTCTACCGGGAGCTGCTCGGGGGCGGCGTTCCCGGCAGCGCGGAGGCCGCGGGCAGCCCCAGTGGGAGCGGCCAGCCCCCTGCCCTGGAGTCCCTGCTCGGGCCCCTGCCCACCGCGGCCAGCCTGGGCATCTCAGACTCCATCCGCGAGTGCATCTCCTCACAGAGCCAGGAGCCCAGTGAGTGCGGGCGGGCGGGCGGGGTTCTGGGTGTGGTGGGTGTGGGTCGCCCCTCAGGCGTGTGGGCTTGCTGGAGGGCACTGCGGCCACCTTGCAGGCTGTGAGCAGTGACCCCGGCGGGTGCTGACACCCCGCTGCCAGCAGGGCGTCACTCTCTGGGACCCTTGTCTGCTGGCCTGTGGCTCGGGTCCTGGGCAGAGCCCTCTGTGAGGTGTGGCCACAGCCTCCCTCCTGCCCCCTGTGACCCAGAGGCACTGTGCACAGGCGTCCTGCGGGCAGATCTTAGCTGAGAAGTCATGGCCACGTGTCACAAAGGGCCCTGGGGACGGAGCCTGGCACCCTGTGCCCATCCTCTGCTCTAAGCTGGTGGAGCCGTGCCGGCTGAGGGCACGGTCTCCATGGTCAGACAGACATCGCCTGCTGAGCCCCAGCCCACAGTGAAGGGACTTTGGTTCCCTCAGGTCACTTCCAACGGCAGGTCCTGCTCCTCTGCTGGGACCAGGCCCTGCGTAAGGCGGCCCTGACTCCCCCGTGGAGGGTCCGACCCCTGGGCACTGCTCAGCAAAGCTGTTTGGCTGCCTGAGGTTCACCATGTGCGTGGCAGGCGTGGCAGGGCGGCTTGCCCAATGGCTGTGGTGGCCTGGGGGAGGGGCGGTGGCATGACAGTTAAATCTGTCAGGTCACCCCACAAAGGGGCTCTGTGTGCATGGACCCTGGGCAGGTCCCGCAGGCCTGGGGCAGAGGTCCTGAGGCAGCGGGGACACTGGACCCTGGAGCAGAGGCCATTCTGGCCGGAGCTGAGAACAAGGGGTGCCTTGGAGTGCCTGGGGGGCCCCAGATGGCTGCTGTGGGCTGATAGCAGGGGCTCAGCAGAGGCGGGGAGCGGGCCCGGCAGCCCGTGGGGGCAGAACTTGCTCCCTCTGCGTCGGGGTCGTAGCTCCTCT
Source organism: Myotis nattereri (assembly GCF_964212035.1). Lineage (NCBI taxonomy): Eukaryota > Metazoa > Chordata > Mammalia > Chiroptera > Vespertilionidae > Myotis > Myotis nattereri. The sequence goes on from NC_138075.1 coordinate 1,511,401, forward strand.
CCCTGTGCACGCACACGCACACGCACACGCGCACGCAGGAGCAGCGCCAGCCCCGCGGCTGGTGAGGAGGAAGCGGAGTTCGAGAGCCCGGAGAGCATGGGGCGGGGCCGGAGCCTGCTGACCGCTGTGCTTCCCTCTAGAAGACGCTTCTGGGGACGGCGAGCTGGACCTCAGCGGCATCGACGACCTGGAGATCGACAGGGTGAGTGTGCTTGGCACCCTCCCAGGCGCGCCCTGCCGGGGGCTGGGGCTTCTCCGGGCCTGGGGACCCCTGACCCAGAGGCCCACAGGGGCCCCACCGGGCCGGGTGCAGGCCCTGCGGCAGGAAGGCCGCCCATCCTGAGGACCCAGCACTGACCTGTGAGCTGCCCAGGGCTGGGAGCGCCGTGGAAAGGTGTCCCTGCACCTCCTGGGGGGAGGCCCAGCGCCCAGGTGAGCGAGCCCTCAGGCGCGCTGTGCTCCCCAGTACATCCTGAACGAGGCAGAAGCCCGCGTGAAGGCCGAGCTGTGGATGCGGGAGAACGCCGAGTACCTGCGGGAGCAGCGGGGTGAGTGCCGCCCGCCCTGGCGCCCCGGGTGAAGGGGGCGGCCCTCGCTGACCAGCTGCTGTTGGCCTTTCAGAGAAGGAAGCCCGCATCGCCAAGGAGAAGGAGCTGGGCATCTACAAGGAGCAGAAGGTGGGCGCTGCCGGAACCACTGCCCCGACGAGTGGGGCTGGCGTGGGGGCGGGTGCCGGCTGCGCACTCTGGTGGGGAAGCCCCAGGCAGGCTGTGGGGCCTCGGGGCCTCGGAGGGCCCGCCTGCCCTGTCCCGCTGCTGCCTGGCTGCCCGTCCTGTGTGGTCACAGTAACGTGGCTGAGTGGCTCCTCTGTGGTTGGACGGTGGTCTGGCTGGAGCTGCCTGGGGGAGTGGTCAGGCCTGCAACTGACAGAGAAGAGACAGGAGCTTGCGTGTGGCAGGCGGGCGTCGCGGCAGCCAAAAGGCTGCGCTCGCAAACCTCTGGACCCAGAGAGAGGGAGGCTGGGAGGCCGGAGGCCGGGAGGCCAGGAGGCCAGGAGCAGGGTCAGGGTTGGGGCCTGGAGCTGGTCCGTGTCAGGGCCCCGTGGGGAGCTGCTCAGGAGGCTGGTGGGTGGAGAGGCAGAGGCGGCTCCTGCAGGGTCTCAGCTCTGCGCCAGGACGCGTCCAGGGCCCACCCTCCCCGCTGGTGACAGCCCAGCCCAGGCGTTCTGCTCTGTCCTCTCTGCTTGGCCCCGGCCGGCAGGGGAGGGGCCGCGTGGTGGGCTGGGGCAGTGCCCCCTCACTGGGGAGGTGCAGTGGGGCGGGGGCTCAGGCCCCTTCCCCGCCCTGAGAGGAGGAGGTGGGCGCAGCCTGGGGGTGGCTGAGCCCCTCCTTCCCTGGAGCCCTGGGCAGCGCCTCGTGGGTGGGGGGTAACGCGGGCACCTCCCGCAGCCCAAGAAGCCGTGCAAGCGCAAGGAGCCGATCCAGGCCAGCACGGCCGGCGAGGCCATCGAGAAGATGCTGGAGCAGAAGCGCATCTCCAGCAAGATCAACTACAGCGTGCTCCGCGGCCTGGACAGCAAGGGCAGCGCGCAGCGGCCGGACGCGGGGCCCGAGGACAGGCCCGGGGCCAGGAAGCTGCCTCGGAGGAAGAAGCCGGCCGGCAGGAGCGGGGCCGACCCCGTGGCCAGCGTGGGGAAAAGGTGCTGGGCCGGGGGCTGGGCTGGGCTGGGGCGGGAGCCGTGTGCCAGGGACCGTGTCAGTGCCGGCGTGGTGTCCACTGCCCTGGCCGGCTCAAACCCAGTGCGGGGCTGGGCCCATGTGGGTGCAGCCTGTCCTCTGGTCCCTCCAGCTCCCCTCAGCTGTGCCTGGAGGGACGGAGGGACGGAGGGACGGGCTAAGGGCTGTGCATGGGCTCTGCGCTGCCCCACCCCGCCTCCTGCCACCAGCCCTGGGTGTGGGGCTCCTGGGCCCGAGGGGAGCCTGCCTCAGGTGGGAGCGCTGTGTTCCCCGCTCGGCCCCTCGCAGGTGACAGCGGGAAAGGTGCCCTGGCTCTGTGTTTGGAGGGTATGGGGAGGGAAAGCAGGCCGGGGGGAGGGGTGCTCTTAGCACAAGTTGGGTGCCCCCTGCTGTGGGCCTGGAGGGTGCCAACCCTGACCTGTGTGGGGGCAGCCAGAGCTGTTTGCTGGGAGGAGAAAAGCAGACTTGGGCCCAAGAGTGCTCCTCCTGCCCCCCCTCCCGTGCCCCTCTCACCCCCTCCTGTGCCCCCCCTCACCCCCTCCCGTGCCCCCCTCACCCCCTCCTGTGCTTGCTTTCAGGTTGAGGCCAATGGTGTCCACACAGGCGGCTAAGAAGGCAGCCTTGGGAGAGGTGTGTGTGGACACAGCCAGGGCGGGGCCTCGGGGAGCAGTGGCCCCGCAGACGTGGGAGTGAAGAGCTGGGACAGGCCACGCTGCTCAGCGGGCAGAGGGGGTTCTGACGCCCGGGGCACGGGGAGGAGTGTCCGGGGGGGGCCTGGGGCCCGCAAGCTGAGTCCTCCTGGCCTCCTGCAGCCCTGCCAGCCTGCGGCCGTGTCCTGGGCTGTCGGAGAGCCTCTGGGAAGTAAGGCCAGAGTCCCGGGCGCAGCCGTCCTGCCGGCGTCCCTCTGAGGATGGAGGCGTGGTCTGGGGACGGCCCTCCCGGCCGGGGCAGGGTCTTCACTCCTTACTGTCAGGAGAGGGGTCCCCAGGGGTCGCAGAGCAGCTGCAGGTGCAGGCTCAGGAGGGGCCGGTCAGCGTCCCTGGGGGTGGCCCGGAGCCTTGTTCAGAGCTGTCCCCTCACTCGCAGACCCTGCCCCCAAACCCCCCCGCCCGCGGCTGCGACCCGGGGAGGCCCGCGGCGGTGCTGGTGGAGAGCGGGCCTGTGTCGTACCACCCCGAGGAGGACGCCGAGGAGGAGGACCCCGACCCCGAGGAGGAGGACGGGGAGCCCTGCGTCAGTGCCCTGCAGATGATGGGCGGCAGCGGTGAGGGCCCCGCGGGGCTGGGCCGCCTGCCCTGGCGACCCGGGGAGGGACTCCGGACGGAGCGGACTATGGGTTTTGAGGCCCTAGGTGGGCAAGATGGACTGGCCAAGCCTGCCCCTAGGAGACCGGGGCCTGGGGTGCCCGGGAGTGATGCCCACAGAGGAGATGTAGGGGTCCCACCCACCTCACAGTGCACCTCACACAGGCCTTTGACCTGAAGCCAGGCCCCCACCGCCCACGTGCCAGGCCATCGGCCCCCAGGACCCGCAGAGACCATAGCGGGACTTTCCATCAACTGTGGGGCCTGTGTGGCCGAGCCTTGGGGGCGGGGCCTGGTGCCGGGCTGCAGGTGCTCAGCGGCCCCGTCTTTCTCTGCAGATTATGGCTGTGACGGTGACGACGATGACGGCTACTGAGGTGACCGCACATGTAGCGCCCGTGGTGGAGCCTGGCTTCCGAGGGGCCAGGCCGGGTCTCAGGCCCCAAGCCCAGGTGTGGGCGTGGCCTCGCCTGCCCCGCAGCCTCGTCGTGGTCACGGGGGACGTCCCGGCACTTGTGCTGGCGCCATGTTTTGAGCAATGCACGGCGTGGGCCTCGCAGCGCGGGCCTGAACGGGCCTGCGTGACTGTCGGACTCAGGTCTCACGGCCCAAGAGCCTCTGCAGGCGGGACTGTCATGTTCCCGTGAGGAAACCGAGGCCCAGGTCAGCTCTCCGTGCTCAGCCCTCGACTCCAGCTGCCATCCTCAGCTCCCTCCCGCCGCCGGGCCCTGGCCCGCCCAGAGCTGCACCCAGAGTCCAGAGCCAGGAGAGGTGGGCGCTCACATCTGAGCTGGCATCGGGCTCAGCATCCAGAGGGAGGGGAGGCAGGCAGGCAGGGCCCTGAGCCTGGCCGCCCTGCTCTAGAGAGTTCCCAGGCCCTGAACGGCCCCGCGGCCAGGCCGTGGCATGGGAGGGCCGGAGCCTACTGCCATGGCCCGGAAGGCCAGGCCCCGCCCCCGCCCTGCTCCCCCAGCACTCGGTCTCCTGGGGGGCTGGGCCCCTGCTGGGTGCAGCAAAGGCTGCAAGTTGGGACTTGAGGCCACGTGTCTGCGAGGGCAGGTGGGGCTGGAGGGGAGTGCGGGGCGGGCGGCATGGCATGCGCTGAAGCAGAAGTCGAGGTGAGGGCGGAGGGTCTGGTGAGGGACAGCTGCCCGAGGGTGAGATGAGCACTTGAGCAGGTCCTAGTGCAGGTCCTGCACCCAGGACACGGGGCTGACAGGCGCTGCTGGAGCACCTGCTGGGTGGTGGGTGCCCAACGGGGCGATGGGGCAAGGCCCCAAGTGAGCAGCCAGCGGCTGGCAGGTGCCAGCAGGCTGTGGACAGCCCCCCAGTGCAGGCCACCACTACTGCACCCTGCAGGCTGCGTGCTCCTCCGTCCACCCTGCGACCCCAGGTGACCTGCTCCACCAGGCCCAGGGAGGAGGCAGGCGGTGGCCCCAGCACTCACATGCCATCTGCACATCGGCCTGAAGGCCAGGTCCCTCCAGCTGCTGGCCGGAGTGGCCTGGGGGGCAACCCTCCAGCGGCTGCTCTGAGCATCCTCCTTGGGGTTGGCACAGGGCACTCCCATCTCAGCCCTGCTCGGTGGGCTGCAGGGTGGGCACCGCCAGGGCTCGCAGAGGGACGGGGCCTGGGGCCTCCCTGACCCTTGCTGAGCAGAGGCCACTCTAACGTCTCAGGGTCAAGGTCAGAGCAAGCGCTGGAGGTAACTTGGGCTCCTGCCTGGCTCCTGGCAGGTCTCCATGAGGCCAAGAGGACTGGGGCGTGAGTGACCGCCCAAGGTCACCAGCTGGGCCCACACTCCTGACTCCCCAGTCCCAGCAGGCCGCCCGGCCGATGCTACCAAGACTACGGAGGCCTCCGCGAGGCAAGAGTCCACCGATGGCTCCGCCTCTGGAGCCCTGCCGGCCTGCTGTCAGCCCCACCGCCCGCTGTCCAGCTCCCCAAGACCAGCCGCCCTCACCCTGAGGCCCAGCCAGCAGGCCGCACCCCCTCAGGCCCTCGGCTTCCTGGTGCTCGAGGGGGGCAGAGGCCGAGGCGGGTCTGGCCCAGCTGCTACGTGGAGAGGGGCCCACAGGTCGAGTGGCGGCGGGTCAGGGTCAGCCGGGCCTGCAGCCCACTCTGCTGCTGAGGGACTTGGCCCGGGGAGTGGTGTGGAACGCTCCCCGCCCCCCACCCCCAGGCTCCAGGGTCCCAGCGGGTCGACTCCGGAACTCACTCTGGCTGCTCAGACCCAGAGGGACAGTTCCCAGGGGTCCGTGCCCGCAGGTCCTGCTTGGCTAACCCAGGAAGTCTTCACGCCTCCGCCCCACGGCCACCTGCCCGCCCCCTGGTGGCCCTCAGCACAGCCTGGAGGCAGGGGCAGGCACTGACCCTTTGCCCAGGCTGGTCCCCACCCGTCTTCCTGTCCCCAAGCCCCAACCCGGTGCCCTGCACCCAAGGACACCCCGTTCCCCGAGTAATAAAAGCCACAACCTGCAAGACCGCAGTCCTGTGCGCGTCCTCGGCCGGCCTTGATCTGTCCCCGCACCCAGCCTCACACATGGTGCTGTTGTGGCTGCTCGGCTCTGCCACAGGCCGCCTGCCCGCAGGGCCGCACCACGTGGCCTGTCCCCGGCCTGCCAGGGGCCATCGCCAGGGCCTGGCCCTGCAGCAGGACACAGCCATCTTGCACGTGTGCCCTGGCCCCTGGGGGACACTGAGGGTCCACTTGGTTCCCATGGGGGTGGTGCCCAGCCCGGTGCTGGGTGGGGCGTGCCTGCCTGTGGCTGCCAGCTTCCATGACCAGTTAGCGCCTACGTGCCTGGAGGGTTGGCCGGTCCCTGGGGAGGCTTGGGCCCCTGCCAGGCTGGCAAGGGGTGGGGGCTGAGGGGGCTCTGTGGCGTCAGGCTCAGGTGCCCAGCCCTTGAGAGGGCAGAGCAGGCTCATGGCTTTCCTGCTGGGAGTGGGCGCTGCTCAGGAAGCCGCCGTCCCACACAATGGGTCCTCGGGGACCTGGGAGGGCAGGGCCCCAGACGGTGGGACCAGCCCTGACCCTGGCCCTGGCACAACCTTGACCCTAACCCAGCACTGACACTGCCCAGCTGACTGGCTGAGCGGTGGACGCTGCTGTGGCCTGAGGAGGGGCTGTGGGCGGGAGGGTCGTGTCCATGGTGGAGGCCACGGCTGCTCAGCTGGAGGGAGAGCAGGAGGCCAAGCCTGTGGCCGGAGGCAGCACCCGCCCCCCCAGCCTGTGCCCTGGCCGTGAGGGGCTGCCCGGGCAGGACTGTCCTTGCTTCCCCACTCGAGGTCAGCGAGTGGGCCTTGCCTGTGAGGGGCCGCCGTGGGGGGCCTGGGAAAAGGCTGCCCAGCAGGTAGAGGGTGGTGGCCGCCGTGGCCCCTCCCCCTGCCCGGGCCTTGGCATCACATCAGGTGGAGCTGAGCCTGCGGCTGGGGGGATGCCCCTGGGGCAGGAGGCCGTGGGTCAGCAGGGCCAGGTTTGGACAGGGACCCAGGGTCAGGGCAGGTGCCAGAGGTGGGGGCAGATGGGCACCGACGCACGTGGCCTCAGCCAGTGGGCACGTGCACACACCTACGAGCTCACAGACAGCTGTCCCCGTCTCCCACGCCCCTGCAGCCAGGCCCCCTCCCCATCAAAGCCCTTTCCCGGAACACTCCCTCCAGCCCCACAGGCGGCTCCCAGCTTACTCACTGCCAAGTGGCTGCGTGGAGGCCGCACGGCGTGCGGGTCCAGAGCTCAGCAGCCTGGGGTGCATCCAAGGCCCCGCCCGGCCCGGGTCTCTGGGTGCTGGGGAGGGCATGGTGGCCGCGGGTGCAGGGCACAGCCTAAGGAGGCCCTGCACAGCCATGCCCAGCGCCTTCAGGCTCTGCAGGTCAGGGGGGCACTCGGTCCCGGCCCCGGCCAGCAGGTGGCGCTGCAGGACGGCCAGGTGGGCCTGAGAGGACAGGGAGCCTCCTGCAGGGTGTGTGTGTTTGGGGGGGCTGGGGGGGGGGTGTCAGTGCTGTGAGGAGCCCCCCTCCAGGGAGGGGGTGGCACTTCTTTGGGAAGGAGCCCCCCCCCCCCCCCCCCAGACAGCTGGTTCCTGTACATCTGCCCCAGGGCGGTCCCCTGACACAGGGACGGCCCTGCATGATCAGACCAAGATGAGCCGTTTCAGTTCTGTTCTTGCCCAGGGTGCCCGGTGCTCGGGGCGAGGTGCTGTGGGGGGTGGGGGAGGGGCCCACTGGGTCCCAAGGAGCAGCTGGTCAGGCCACACTGAGGCACAGAGAGGCAAGTGGGCCACCCACCTGGGGCAGGTGGCGGGGGGGGGGGGGGGGGTGAGCGAGGCAGGAGGAGAGGGGCCAGAGCCTCAGGGTGGGAGGGGCAGGGTCCCCAGAGGCTGGGTGTCCTGGTGGTTTCAGGGGGTGCAGCCACGCGTGTGGGTGGGAGCAGGTGTGTGGCAGAGGTGGACCCGTGTGCTCGGCTCCAGTGGGTCCTGGCATGGGGGGGTGCTGGTGGGTGCAGGAGGGCAGGGCTCCCGGGATAGGGTGCTCAGTGCAGCCAGCCAGGTGCAGGCCGGGGCAGGAGGGCTCAGGATGTCCCCAGGGTGGGCTCTCGGTGAGTCACTGTGAACTGGGAGCCCCAGAGTCAGAAGCCATTGGCCTCCCACTGCCTGTAGCCTGAGGGCAGGGCCCAGTGCTGGGCAGGGCCGGTGGGCCCGCATCTGCCTGTGCAGGCCCCGGTGTCCACAGCCTGGCTGCCCCAGGAAGGACACGGTGTGCCCTCTCTCTGCCAGGGCTGGCCGCTGATGGCCACTTCACAGCCACTGCATCAGGGCAGGCCTGAGGGGCAGCATGTGTCAGGGTGGTGCCAACCAGTGCTGGTGGAGGCCTTGCCCACAGCCTGGGCACACCCAGCCCCCCGTGGTCCACCCGCCCCCGCCCCCCGCCCCCCGCCCTTCTGCAAACACCTGGCTTCTCCCCGACTCGGCCTTATGCCTGGGATGCTCGCTCCTCCCCTGAGAAACCTAACAGTGTCACCTCCTCCAAGAAGCCTTCCTTGCCCACTAGCGCTCCCTGGCCGGTCAGCCCTCCCTGTACCATCTGTCCGGGGGGAGGCGCCCACCAGGCCAGGGGCTTGTTGAGGGCACGGCCTGCTGGCTGGTGCCAGGGGTCCCGTCTGTCGTGTCGCGCTGAGCCCCCCCTTCCCGTGCAGCGAGCCCGACTCCCCGACTGTGCGCGCCGGGCAGGCCTGGGGGCGGGGCCAGATGGAGGGGCGGGGCGGCCGCCCGGCGAGCTCCCGGATTGGTCCCCTCGGCCGCCTCCTGGGGGCGGGGCCGCAGCCTCCAGCGGCGGGTCCGGGCGCAGCGCGCGGGGTCTTATCTGCGCGGGCAGCTGGCGGCCCGTCCGTGCGCGAGCGCCCCGGCCCAATTCAATGGCCATTGTCCGCCGGCCCCTTTGTTCGGGAGGCGGCCACTTCCTGCGGGGCCGGGCGGGCCGGGCGGGCGGAAACGCTCCGAGCCGAGGCCGCCCCGGCCTAGGGTCAGAGGCAGCGGCACCTCCCGGGGCGCCCTGGGCCGGGGCCGGGCGGGGCGCGAAGCTGGGCCAGCGCAGCCGCTCCTCTGGTCAGTCTGCCATCCGGAGCGGGCGCCCGGGCCGTGCCCTCCTGGGGAACCCGGGTGGGCATCCCCCCTGGAGCCCGAGGGCCCCTCCCAGCCTGCCCGCTGCCCCCGGCCCCCGGCAGAGTGACGGCAGCATCGGCGGGGCTCCGCCCCGGGATGGACACACCGGCTGCCTCCGCACAGGACGGGGAGCCCACTCGGATCCCGCTGGGACGCAGGGCTGGGGCAGGGTGGGCGTGAGGGCACAGCCCCAGGTGCTCCCCCCTGGCCGGCCTCCGGTCCCTCCCTCCCCGCTGGGCACGGCCTGGCAGTGCTGCCCTCCATGGCGTCCCTGTCCCTCGTCCCCTCTGCGCGTGCGTCACCTCAGCGCAGCGCTGTGGACAGGCCTCAGCCACGTGCTCATTCACAGGCGCGGTGCGTGGGGAATGGGATCCACGCACCGTGGCTCGCCGAACCCGCGGGCTCCCTGCCCACGGCGCCCCGGCCCTTCCCTGTGCCCGCCTCTCCGGCGGCTCCCACCCCGCAAAGCCCTCCCGCCTCAATCCAACCTGATCAGAAACACCACCGGGGGCAGCAAGTGGCGGGGCTTCATCCGGGCGTTGGCAACAAAGGGCTGGGGAAGACTGGGGGCCCCTGAGGAGAGCTGGGCACCCCAGGAATTAAATGCTGCCAAGGCGCCGCCTGAGGTCCAGGAGCACGGGGAGAGCCGTGCCCGGACCCCGGGCTGTGTGCCCGCAGGTGGGGGCTGCTGGCGTGGCTGTCACTAGAAGGGTTTGTGAGACAAAACGAGGTGGGGGGGGGGCACCAGCACAGCACGGAGCGCAGCAGGCCCTTTGCCAAGGGCAGCGAGTGTTGAAGGGCCGGGCACCTGGGGGCGAGGGAGCCACGCCATCCTGGCACCTTGGCCTGAGGGTCTGAAGGCCAGAAGGCCCAGGAGAGGTGGGGCCTGAACCTGAACTAATCTGCGAGGCCAAGCGGGGACTCGATGTAGAAGAGATTCGGGGGAAACACCTGTGAAGAATCAAAGGGGAGCCCCAGTCCCCTTCCGGGGTACCTGCCCTGGGAAAGCGGGGGGGGGGGGGGGAAAGGGGGGGGGAGAGGCAGGAGGCTGGGGGGAAGGGGCCGAGCGAGGTGCACCCCTCCTGCTCCGGCGCAGCTGGCACTGAGGCCTTGGCGGTCCGCGGGCAGCAGCTGGCCTCCGTCGGGCGGCTGTGGCAGCCCGTGTCCAGCAGAGCCTCACGCTGGTGTCAGGGACGCCCCAGGAGAGGGGCACGTTTCCCCAAAGCAGGTAGTTGGCACCATCATCTCCATGGCACGCGGCCCCCACAAGGGCAGGGGTGGGGCGGGCGATGCAGGGCTGAGACCCTGAGCTGCAGGGCAGGGGTGGTCTGGCCATGGTGAGGTTTTGGTGTGGGGGTGACAGAAGTCGCGGGAGTAGGCAGGAGGGTGGTCAGCCGGGGGCCTCACCCAGGAGAGACCAGGGTCCGTGGCAGAAGGGAGGGGCGGTGGCCGTCTCCTCCTGGGTCACGTGAGCCCCTCCCCAGGTTGACGACAGATGAGATGGGAGTCTGGCTGACAGGCTGAGTCCTGAGGGTCTCGGGAGAGGTTCTGGGGAGTGTGTGGAGGTAGAAAGCGATGGGGCGGTCAGCATCCTGGTCATCTCCCCGAAGGGAGCTCAGGGTGAGCCTGGCCCTGCAGCTGCCCCTCCAGGCCCCACAGTGGGGATCAGGGGTCAGGGCTCCTCCACTGAGGCCCCGCCCTCACACCTCTGGGTCAGCGGGAAAGGCCGGAGGGGTGCCCTCAGGGTCCCCCTGCTACCACCGGGCAAGTGCACACCCCTGGCAGGTCACATGTCCCCTGGCGCTGGGTCTGACCACCTGGGCCACCAGGACCTGCTAGTGGGCACCTAGCACCTTCTGACCGGACTCCTGCGTGGTGGCCCTCGTAGGCCGCACTGTTCCGCCTCCCCATCCCCAGGGAACGCCCCCCGCGACTCCCTGCTCGCGTGCGGAAGGAGACCCAGGGAGTGCGTCTACCTGCAAGGCCCCGTGGCCTGCCCGCAGCACAGCCCCTGGTCCGAGCCCCAAGGGTGCCCTCACCTCGGGGAGCAGAGGTCACTGGCCACTTTGACCCCAGACCCCCGGCTCTAGAGAAGCTCTCCTTCTCCCCGCACCCTCCCCCACCCTCAGCCCTCGGCTGGGAGCCCACAGGCCCCCTCCCAGCCCGGGCCCCTCTGCAGGTGCTGAAGTGGGAGGAGGTCAGTGGCCGAGGCTGGGGCTGGGGCGGACCTGCCCGCCCTGGGGCCCGCCCTGGCGGACTTGGCCGGCAGCTCCTCTTTGTGGGAGGTCTCGGCGTGATTCACTCCTCAGGCCCCGCACAAACGCAGGAAACCGCCATTCTGTGAAACGCTATTTTCTCCCACCGAGGGGAAGGCTGTCACACGCAGGGCATTGTTCCCGGCCGCTTTCCGGGAGGGCCGGGCCTGTGATGGGCTGTGCGCTCCTGGGGCTCCTGGCTGAGCTGTTTCCCTTCGAGACCCAGGGGCGCCTGGAGGTTGGGAACTGGGACCTGGGTCGAGCCACCAGCCCCAGGGTGACCGGGCAGCCACGCCCACCGGCACGCGTCTCAGGAGCCGGCCTCTGCCTTGTGTTGGGGCCCGAGTGAGGCCGCAGCTGGCCTCAGCAGCCACTCGCAGCTCTCTGGCTGCCCCGGACCTGGAGGGGCTGTCCTGCACCCCACTCTCCCCCCTCCCTCCCCAGGAGGGTCACCCTAACCCACTCTGCACTCCCTCCGACCTGGCCAGGGGACTCCCAGCAATGGGCCTGCTGCTGCCCTGCTGCCCCAGCTCAGCCTGGCTCTGGCCTGCGTGTGCCCATCTGTCCCGGGGGCACCCTGCCCCGGGGGGGAGACAGGGCTAGGCTGGGCAGGAAGTCTAGCCTATGTTGGGCCTGGCAGCAATGGACGCAAACCAGTACTCCGCTGTCACAACACAAGCTTACAACAGTCGGACACGCAGTGCTGACAATAAAAGATGGAGAACTGTTAGCCAAAGGAAAGCTGGGTAGTCATTTTGCTAAACAAGAAAGATTTAAAAATAATAGCATCACGTCTAGCCGGTTCGGCTCAGTGGACAGAGCGTTGGCCTGTGGCCTGAAGGGTCCTCGGTTTGATTCCAGTTAAGGGCACATGCCCAGGTTACGTGCGGCTTGATCCCCAGTAGGGGGCATGCAGGGGGCAACCAATCGATGATTCTCATCATTGGTGTTTCTTTCTCTCTCCCTCTCTCTGAAATCAATAAAAACATATTTAAAGAAATAACAGCATCATGACGAACAAAGAGGGGCACCAGTACTTTGACATGAACAGCAGATGACAAATGTAACATACACGCAACAAAACACAGCCTCAGGGGACAGCATGGTGACAGCCGCCAGCCGACCCCCAGACACCAAGAGCTCAGACGGGGACAGGCCGTCTGGATGAGGCAACAGACGGACAGACCAGACGCGTCCTTTTCTCCAAATAGGACGTTCTCCAGATCAATGCTGGGGGACCCCAAAGAGGCCTCCCCATGGCCTGCGATGGAGGCAGCCACACGGGGGGTGGGGGGGAGGGGGTAGGGAGGGCGGAGCAGACAACAAAGCAATGCCTACCACCAGCTGGGGGAACGTGCTGTGACTGCCAACCAGGAATTCCAGCCCTGGCTGGTTTGGTTCAGTAGATAGCGCGTCGGCCTGCGGACCGAAGGGTCCCGGATTGGGTTCCAGTCAAGGGCCCGGGCACAGGCCCCAGCAGGGGCCGTGCAGGAGGCAGCCCATCAGTGATTCTCGCTCATCATTGATGTTCTCTCTCTCTCCCCCACTCCCTTCCTCTCTGAAATAAAAAATATATTTTAAAACAAAACAACATGTTTCTAGAAAGAAAGAAAGAAAGAAAGAAAGAAAGAAAGAAAGAAAGAAAGAAAGAAAGAAAAAGAAAGAAAGAAGAATCCTACACCCAGCCCAGCAGCCTTCATGTGTGAGGGTGGAGCAAAGACCTGCCCAGCCAGGCCAGGTGTTACAGGGTACCTCCCAGGCACATGGCCTCCAGCGTGCGACGTCTGACGCAGGGGCCAGGGGAGGGGAGGCGGCTGCAGGGCAGCTCTGCCTCTGGGGGCCAGCATCCCGATTAGACCGTGTGGCACAGCGATGGCACCTCCGGAGCAGCCGAGAGGCGGCTTCCCTGGGCGTGTCTGCTGTGACCGGCTCCTGACCGGTGGTTAGAAGCAGAAACGCAGAACGCTGCCAGGTGCCCGGACGGGGGGGGGGGGGGGGGGGGGGCTTGGATGTCCCTCCCCACGACGGCCACAGAACGGCCCCTGGGAACCCCGAGGGAGGCTGAGGCCGGCCCTCGGCCCTGGGATCTCTCAGCCCCCCTTCTCCTGGAGCTCAGCTGAGCAGTTTGTCAAAACTAAAGGGGATGTCGCTGGGGTACCCCGAGTATGAAAAAGAACAGAGGGTCCAGGAGATGGTTCTCGGCGCCTGGAGGGAGCGCCCTCGGGGGGAGCAGCCCTGTCCCCCCCCCCCGCTCCCTGCATCCCCCCAGGGCCCCAGAAATGTGCTGCATCATGACCTGGCTCCCGAGCATCTGCTTTACTGATCTCACAGAATATCTGTGTGTGTGTGTGTGTGTGTGTGTGACTGATGTCAGGGAGGGAGGGAGAGGGGGAGAGACACATCAATCATGAGAGAGAATCATGGATCGGCTGCCTCCTCACGCCTCCCTGGGGATGGAGCCCACAGCCCAGGCCTGTGCCCTGTCCGGGAACCGAACCCTGACCTCCTGGCTCACAGGTCGAGGCTCAGCCCGAGCCCCGCGGCCGGGCCGTTATGCTTTACGCCCCAGGCTCCTCCGCACGGAAAACACGTCTCACATTTAAGCGGCTGAGAACCTGGGGCTCCTCCACCCTGGCAGCGGCTCGGCGGGACCCGAGGGGCGTCGGACAGCATCGCCACAGCAGCAGAACAGCACACATGTACACGCGTGCACACACCCACCTGGGCACACACATGCACACGTCCTCGCCCCTCCCAGGGTGTGCACCCAGGACCTCAGCCACGCCGGCGGGCGCTTTCTGTGAGCACGCACACTTTGCAGCAGGTTAAGTGCGTTCTGGCCTGGCTGGTGTGGCTCAGTGGGTGAGCGTCGGCCTATGAACCAGGTCACGGTTCCATTCCTGGCTGGGGCACACGCCTGGGTTTCGGGCTCCATCCTGTGTGGGGCGGGCAGGAGGCAGCCGATCCATAATTCTCTCGAAGCGCGTTCTACTCACACTTCCTTTTGCGTGGTTTTAACCATCACTTTTTTCTCCTTTCCTTCTGTGGTGGATGATTTTATGTCAGCCAGGATGGGCGAGGCCCAGGTGCCCTGATATCTGGGGGGGGGGCACAATTCTGGGGGTGCCTGAGGACATTCTGGATGAGGCTAGCCTGTTCTCTGCCTGATGTCCCAGCTCCCCGAGGGCAGACATGGGGCCACTCGGCCGCCACGGCCACGTGAGTCGGAGCAGGAACTGGCACAGGGCGCTGGGGCCGGAGAGGAAGCCTGAGAGCTGCCCCCTGGCCCCTGCTGGTCTGGGGTCCTCAGCGAGACCGGAGCGTGGAGCAGGGTCAGTGGACACGCCGTCCGTGCGGCCAGGCAGAGGCACTGACGGGCCCCGATGCTGGGCGCAGCGGCCGCAGTGGCCTCCGTTTCCCCGCCTGTCACGTCAGAAACTCCCTGACCTGCAGCCTCACCTGTGGACCGCCTGTCGCCCCGTCGGGGGAATGGCCGAGCGCTGGAGGCGGCCAATGGCCACCTGCCCAGGCTGCTGCCACCCTCCCCTCCCACCGCGTCCTCACCCCTTACACAGAAAAGGGCGGTGGCAGCCAGCGGGAGCCTCCTGGGTGCCCTGCCAGCACCTGCCCCCTCCTGTGGGGTGTCCTCCCAGCGCCCCTGTGTCCCTGACCCGCCCGAGGCCCCCACTCGCCTGGACCCTCTGACATGAATCTGTCAGCTGCTCCTGGGTTTACACCCTGATCCCCGGAACCTTCGGCGTCGACGTGACCAAGTACAGGCCCTGCGGGGGGGGGGTGCTGGGGGGCAGCCCTGTGGCCTCCTCGTCAGGCCTCCGCCTGGCGGCCTCCACAGCCCCCACGGTGCCAGGTCAGGGGTGGCTTTTCGAGGCCCCGTGGCCCCTCGGCCCCTGGCCCCAGTTCCAACCCGCCCGGATGCACTGGACACTCAAGAAAAACGGTGAGACTCACGTCTCGCTGGAGGAACTCACCCACCCCCACCCCGAGGTCCGCAGCAGCCCGGCCTGGCCCGGCGCTGGCGGGTGGGGACGCCGTGGGCGGCCACAGGCAGCATGGAGGCTCCTGAACAGCCTCACGGGGCCACTGTCATTTTTTAAAAAATTGAACTGACGTCCACAGAACACGAACCCTTTACCGTGTACAGTGGCATTTAGCACACGCCTAACGGTGTGTAACCACCACGACGTAGTTCCAGAACATTCTTTCACCCGAAAGGAAGCCCTGCCCTCACCGAGCAGCCCCTGCCCTCCTCCCACCCCGCCCCTGGCACCTCTGACCGGCGCGGTCTGCCCATCCTGCAATTCACATGCGTGCCCGCCGCTTCCCGGCAGCCACGGCGTTCACCCATGTTGTGGCGAGTGCGGTGTCACTCCTCGCAGGTGCCGCACGTCCCGTGTGTGACCGGCCAGTGTGCCATCACCTGCCGACGGACACGCGGTTTCGGCTGCTGTGAAAGGGCTGCGGGTGCAGCCTCGGTTCTGAGTCTGTCTCCCAGTCGGTGGGGTTCCGTGGGGCATCTGAGGGCCTGCTTCCCGCGGGGGGTGGGGGGGCACCTTGCTGGCAGGTCGCAGGCACGTAAATCCCGCAACCCACACTGCCAGCCCTCGGCTTGTGTTACTATGACAACGCTACTTCCCCGCACGTGACGAAAGCGAGGCTCCCTGGAGCGGCTTCCTGGGGCCCGGCCACCGTGGCTCCGTGGGTGAGCGCCGACCTGTGAACCAGGAGGTCACGGTTCCATTCCTGGTCGGGGCACATGCCTGGGTTACGGGCTCCATCCCCAGTGGGGGGCGTGCAGGAGGCAGCCGATCCATGATTCTCTCTCATTGATGTTTCTCTCTCTCCCTTCCTCTCTGAAACCAATAAAATATCAGTATGTATAAAAGCCCAAGCGACCAACCAACTGTTCGACCGCTCGCCTGGTAGCCATGACGTGCAATGACCACCAGGGGGCAGACGCTCAACCAGCAGAGGAGGGAGCGCAATTCCTCGTGGAATCGGCTGTGGGTTAGGTTGCTGCTGGGGCACGGTCGCCCCGATCTGCTTCACCCGCACTCCAGACCCAGGGAGGAGGGAGCCGGTGGGTGTCCAGGTCCCGGAGGCTGGGCCTGCAGGAGGGGTCTCGCAATCTGGTACCCTCGGGGGATGTCCAAGAGCCGGTTTTGGCCCAATCCTCCCA
This sequence comes from Myotis nattereri, assembly GCF_964212035.1. NCBI lineage: Eukaryota > Metazoa > Chordata > Mammalia > Chiroptera > Vespertilionidae > Myotis > Myotis nattereri. The sequence goes on from NC_138075.1 coordinate 1,527,553, forward strand.
GGCCAGGCCGAGGGACCCCACGGGTGCATGAATCCATGTACCAGGCCTCAGTGTATACAGACACACCTACATATATCTACACACACAAGCGAGGTGCCCTGGGGCGGCCCAGCAGGCAGGAGCACCCGGCCCTGTGCAGGAGGAAGAGGCGAGCGGGCTCTCTCTCCAGACCCCAGGACACCAGGGCGAGGCTGGGAGCAGGGAGTCCGACAACCCCCAGCACCACGCCTCCCAGTGCCCGGCCTTGTGAAGTCCCCTCCCCCGGACCCTGGGTGGCCAGGGCTTTCTGCGACTCACAGGACACAGGGGGACAGGACACTGCTTGCCTTCCCAGGCCGGGCTACGGGCTGGCCCAAGGCCGTGTGCTGAGACCGCCATGCTGTGGGGCAGCCCACGCCAGCCACACGGGAGAGGCCACACAGCGACACGCCCAGCCAGCCGGCTGCCAGCCACGAAGCGGAGGCCCCGACCCGGGCGAAGAGGCCAAGCTGCCGTGCATCCCACGGAGCCTGCGGAATACTCCAGCCCCAGCTGCCCTGACCCCCCCTCCCCGCTGCAGAGGAAGGCGAGAGCTGCGGCCGGGCCAGGGCCCCACTCCGGACCGGAGAGGGCCGTCAATGGCGCTCCGAGCCGCGGGATTCTGGGCGGCAATAGTAACATGGGGACAGCTTTCAAGGCCCCATGGCCAGCCCCACCTGGGCGTCCCTCCTGGGGCCATAGGTCCCCACCGCACCCCTGGCAGCAGCGCCTGGGGGGGCGAGGCCACACTTGGAGGGGGTCCTTGGGATGCACGTGCGGAAGGGGGGGCCCTGCAGCCCAGAGGGCTTCTGGGGGCGGGGATGGCCGCTGGGAGGAGGGACAAGCCCAGGGCCGGCGCCGCTGCAGCACCTGCCACCAGGGCGGGTGGCCCGCGGCCCAGGCCAGGGACCCGGAGGGGAGGCCGAGCTCTCCCTTCCCTCCTCCCCGAGCCTGCGCTTTTCAATGTTTCTTATTGGTTCGGAGAGGAAGGGAGGGAGAGAGACTTCGACCGTGAGAATCATGGGGGGCCGGCTGCCTCCAGCACGCCCCCCACTGGGGGGTCTGGTGGGCACCCCAGGCGCGTGCCCGACCCGCAATCCAACGTGACCTCCGGCTCCAACCCCGGAGCCACGCCGGCCGGGCACGGCCTTCTCGCCTCCCGGCCACGAGGTTCCCAGGAGGTGTCCACGCGCCGCCCCGCGGCGACCCCCGCGCTCTCCCTCCCGCAGGTCCGCCACTGCCCCCTTCAGGGCCCGTCGGTGCCTCCCGGGGCTGCCCCCTCCACCACCCCCGGCCCCCGGACGACCCATCACGGGACGGCGGCCGGCCCTCGGGGGAGGCACCGCTCGGCTCCTCCCGGCAGAACCGCGCGCGGCGCCGCTCTCCCCGCCCCGTCCCGGGCCCCGAGCGTCCGCGATCGCTCCTCGGGCGCGTCCTCTCCGGCCCGCCCCGCCCGCACCCTCCGCGCGCCACTCGCCGAGCGCACCCCGCCCCGCGCCAACTGCGCATGCCCAGAGCGGCGTCACGCGCCCGCCGGTCCGCCCGCTCCTGCCCCGCGCGCACCCGCTGCGGCCGCCGCGCCCCGGCTCCCCGCGGCCATGGAGCGTATCGAGGGGGCGGCCGTGGCCCGGTGCGCAGCCTCGCCCTACCTGCAGCCGTTCACGCTGCACTACCGCCAGGTGAGCCGCCCGCCGCCGCTCCCGCCCGTCCCTTCCGCGGCGCGGAGCCCCGCCCACTCCCCGCGCGAGCCCCGCCCACTCCCCGCGCGAGCCCCGCCCACCGCGCGGAGCCCCGCCCCCCGGCCTCGCGGTTGGCTCCGGCTCCCGGGCCGCGTGCGTGCCGGGCCAGGGCGGGCCCCGCAGGGCACCTCCGGCCCCCTTTGCGGCGGGACTGCGGGCTCCTCCGAGATCACCGAGCGCTTCCCGGAGACGGTGGTTCCCCGGGAGGAGGAGCCGGGAGGAGGGAGCGGAGGCGGGGCGGGTGGCGAGCCTCGTGGGCTTCCTCCCGCGCACGCCCCCGAGTCTCACCCGCGGGGCCCACGCCGCCTCCTGGGCAGGTGGAAACAGGTCACCAGGAAACCTGTCGGGAGCGCGGGCCGCCGCCCCCTCTCCTTGTCCAGCGGGTGGCCGCCTCCGGCCGTCTCTCAGGACCTGCTCTGTCCGCTCGGGCCCCCACCCTTTCCTTGCAGCTCCACCTGCCCCGGGGGGCTGCCCGCTGCAGGCCCTTCACATGGAGACGGCCCTGCCCCCCGCCCTCTCAGCACAGTGACCCCGGAACCCCCCACCAAACCCCCTGGAGCCCAGCCTGAGAGAGGCCCCTGCACCCCACTTTCCCTGGGGCCCCAGGATACACCCTCGTTGGCAGCCCTAGCCTGGGGCAGGCGGGCAAGGCAGTCGAGGGGCAGTGTGGGAACGTGGAGGTCGCTGCCCCCTCTGACGTCTGCTGGGCAGGGGCCTGATGGCTGCTCAGCCCCTGGGCTGGGGCTCTGCGTGTCGGGCACATGCCTGCTGGGCCGTGGCTGCAGCCCCTCCCACCTCCCGTGAAGGGGGACAGCTCGGTGGGCACCTGCTGCGACATCCCCCTGGTGGGTGCTGGCGACCAGACTGACCTGAGGCACCGCTGAGCTGGGCACAGGCTGGGGGCCAGGGCCATCGGGCGGGCAGCGCATGACACCCAGAGCTCCTGTAGCCTTTGGTGGTTAGCTACCCTGGCCAGGGAGTGCTGTGGACAGACAGACGGACCAGAGACGGGGCACCCCTGGGGTCCGACGGGGAGAGGATTGTGTCTGGGCCTCAGAAGAGGAGCCAGGTTGGGGCAGCCTCAGACCCTCCCCTGCACCCCCCCCCCCCCGGCTGGACCTGAAGGTCTGGCAGACGTTTTGATCCTGAGCCGAGGGTCTCAGACTTGCACGGGACACGCACGGCGGGAGCAGTGGGCACAGCAGGCACAGGCACAGGGCAGGCCCTCCCTGGAGCCGGCGTGGGTGGCTGGCTGGCTCCAAGTGGCGGGTGGCAGGCAGGCCCGGGCTTGCTCCTGGGGGCAGTGCCCGAGGACGGCCTCCCGGGCAGCCGGCCGCACACAGGGCCCCGGGCCTCCCTGCCCTTTGGGAACCGAGGCTGCCACCACCCTCCCAGGGCACCTCTGCCTCCCGCCAGCACAGACCCAGGCCCGACACTGCTGGGACCACCTGTGGCCCTGCCTGTGAGCCCCCCTCTGCCTGTGAGGACCCCCTGCCTGTGAGGCCCCCTCTGCCTGTGAGGACCCCCTGCCTGTGAGGCCCCCGTGCTTGGAATGCCCTTTCCTCATCTCGGTGTGGCGTCACCTCCTCCAGGAATTTCTCAGGAAACTGTCCCTTGGCGCCCTGCCCCAGGACGGGCACTCACTGTGTTTCTCGTGTCAGGACCATGTCCATGTCGTGGCTGGACAGACCCCGGGGTGGGGCCAGCAGTTCACTGGGGCCTCTGGGCTGACCCAGTGACTGGGGGGCTGGTGATGGGCAGTCACAGGGCAGGGCCCCGAGTGCCCAGGTCCAGCCTCATCCACAGGGATGCCATGGGGAGGTGCTGGGCCAGGTGAATGTCCATTTCACCTGCTGGTGTCCAGCTGGCAGGATTCTGGATGCCTTCTTCCCTCCGCCTGCTAGAACCCCATAGTGCCTGTTCTGCCTGCTCCCAGCAGGCTCAGCCCAGACCCTGCCCACACTGCCTCCTGCTTCAGGGTGCTTCCCAGGGTCCTGGCAGCCCTTGGGGCAGGGTGCCCAGGTTTGGGGGGGGGCACCCTCATCGCCACCCTGCCTCTTTCAGAATGGCACCCAGAAGTCGTGGGACTTCATGAAGACGCACGACAGGTGAGGGCCCAGCCCAGGCTCCTCTGACGCCCGGGGGCACCCTGCCTCTGCATCTGTGTGTCCCCCACGCACATCCCCACTCCCCCTGCTCTGCAGGTCACCCCAGGGGGACGGGGAGAAGCTGTCTGGGTGGCTGGCCCCTGACCCCTGGGGTGTGGGCTCCACAGTGACCTGGCCACAGGAGTGTGGTCAGCAGGCAGCCGGCCAGCACGGACCACATGTCCTGTCAGTCACCCGGCTCCCAACTTCCAAACATGCCTTCCCCACCCCACTGCCCCTCCTGCCAGAGCTCCTAGCCTGACTTTGACCCTAGCAGCTCTGGCCCTGCCTGGGCCTCGCTCTCCCCATCTGAGCAAGGGCCCCATTTTCCCAGGCTGCCGGGGAGAGGAGGGCGGCTGGGAATGCTGGGAACAGGGCCCCCAGGGCGGTGAGATGAGGAGTGCTTCTGTGCTGAGCTCGATCCCCCCCCCCCCCCCCCCCCCCGCCCGCAGTGTGACCATTCTCCTGTTCAACTCTTCCCGGAGGAGCCTGGTGCTGGTGAAGCAGTTTCGGCCGGGTGAGGGCGGCCCGTGAGGCCGGGGCGGCCCGTGAGGCCGGGTGAGGGCGGCCCGTGAGGCCGGGGCGGCCCGTGAGGCCGGGTGAGGGCGGCCCGTGAGGCCGGGGCGGCCCGTGAGGCCGGGTGAGGGCGGCCCGTGAGGCCGGGTGAGGGCGGCCCGTGAGGTGGGGTGAGGGCGGCCCGTGAGGTGGGGTGAGGCCCCGGGGCGGGGAGCGGGCCCCTGTGCTCCGAGGGTTAGAACGCAGATGTGGGGAGGGGTCCAGGGGAAACGGATACCTGGTGAGGCAGCCAGCCGCCCTGTGGCCGTGACCATGGTCTGCCCTCCCCCCCGCCAGCCGTGTACATGAGCGAGGTGGAGCGCCGCTTCCCAGGGTCCCTGGCGGCTGTGGACGCCGACAGGCCGCGGGTGCTGCCGGAGGCACTGCCGGGCTCGGCGGGCGTGATGTACGAGCTGTGCGCCGGCATCGTGGACCAGCCGGGGCTGTCGCTGGAGGAGGTGGCCTGCAAGGAGGCCTGGGAGGAGTGTGGCTACCGCCTGGCCCCGGCCGACCTGCGCCGCGTCGCCACCTACAAGTGAGTGGGCCGGCCGGACCCGCAGGGCCAGCGAGGGGTGCCGGCTGCAGCCCTGCCCCGGGGAGGGCGCCGGCCGCCTTGGGCAGTGAGCGCCCCGTCCTCGGGGGTATGCAAGCGGGGCAGCGCCTCCTCCTTGTTTTCACCGTGGGGCTGGGGAAGGTTGGAGGGAACCCACCCAGGTCGTGATCCAGGCCGGAACCTGGGGTCTGGGAGCTGGTTCTGGGGCAGGCTGGGCCCATGCGCCTGCCCTGCGGCCCCCAGCCCTGTGGGGCGGGCTGTGGCAGCTGCTGCGGACAGATGCCTCCACTTCCTGTGGGATTAAGAATGGGGCCCTGGGGGTGGGGGTGAGTCACAGATCTGCTCTGACAGGGGCTCAGGGATGAGGGAAAGGCTGTGTCCTGGGCAGGGGGACGAGGTGTGGCCTGGACGCTGGACTTCAGGGCCAGCCCCGCCAACGTCCAGATGCCCCCCCATCGCCCACATCCCATGAGGCCCACCGCTGGGGCCATCTTTGCAGGAAAGGATGTTGGGGGGATGCCCACCCCTGCCCGGGGCCCACTGCGACGGTCCGGACCTCAGGGGAGTCTAGGGCAGGAGCGCCTCAGTGCCCTGCACCCACTGAGCTGGGCGCCTTCTCCGGAGGCAGGGGCTGCACCCCTAGGGCCCTGTCTCCCAGCCCAGCCCGGGGCACACAGTGGTGGGCTGGGCCCCCCGACCCAGCTTCAGCGGCCCCCAGGCCTCCTTGGGGTAGGAGGTGAGCCACAGGGTCCTTCCTTGTTCAATGGGTTGAGGCTTTCCACGCCGAGGGCTGGACATCTGGGTGTGAGGGGCCTCTGACCATGCTCTGCAGTGTCCTCCGTGGGGCCCGCCCGCAGCTACGTGTCCCCTGAGCCTGCTGGGGACCGGGAGACGCCAAGGGCCTGCCCTGGGGTAGGGGCTGGTTTGGGAGGTGGGCAAGGAGGAAGGCAGGTGGGGGTCCTGGCAGAAGGGCTTCACATGCGGGGCCTCTGGGCTATGCCCGATCCCCAGGGTGCTGGGGAGCCATGGAAGGTTGTGGACAGTGAGCAGCCTGCTCAGACTTGCATTTTGGAGCCGAGGGGGGCTGTGGGGAGCAGGATTGCGGTGGGGCTGGAGTGCAGGTCAGGCCGTTGTCCCTGTGGGCCTCGCGGGGCAGAACAGACAGCAGGGCCCGGTGTGGAGCTGGGCCACTTGCCTGCAGTCCCAGGTGACAAGTCCCAGGCCTTCGCCTGAGGTCAGGGGCTGCGGAATGAGTGAGGGAGGGCGGAGGCGGTGCCCGGCCTGGCTGGGCATGTTCAGAGGCCACGCCCGTCTCTTCAGCGCCGGAGGAAGCAGACTGGAAACCCCACAGACGGGCTTCCATCAAAGGCAGCCCGTGCCGCCGGCGGAAACAGGCCGTCAGGAAGGGTCTGAGGGAGATAAGGGGATGGAGGGCAGAGGAAGCAGCTGGGCGAGGTCAGTGAGGGGCCCTCCTGGAGGTGGGGCGTGAAGGCCGCAGTCCCGCTCCCTCCCCGTGTGCCGGGCGTCTCCCAGGGCAGCCGCCGCCGACCTGGGTCCCCCTGACTCCCCAGGCATCCCCCCTTGGTTCCCTTCTCCCCCTGCTTGCCATTATGGGCTTGCGATCCAGACTGGCCCGTGCACCGCCCTGTCCTCGCAGCCAGCAGTCCCTACGCTGCCCACTCCTGCTCCCCACCAGCCGGTCAGGCCACTGCCCTCGGCGCTGGTCTCCCTCCGGGGGACCGTACCCCCTTCTGACCGCCACCCATTGCGAATGGAGCCCTCATGCTCTCAGGTCGAGGGCCCTTGGGCATGGGATTGGGCTGCCTCTGCACCTGCTGCCCCCAGCGTGGTGTCCTGCAGGTGACGGTGGGAAGCCCCCCAGCCCACGCCCCGCGGGCAGCTGGTGTGGCCCTGCTGGCAGCCAACCGGCATCCCTGGGGGGAGGCGTCAGCAGCCTGGGCGGGGCGCTGGGGGTTACGTCCACCGGGAAGGAGGCCCTGGCTGAGGGCCCGGTGTGAACAGGCAGGGAGGGCGGTGCCCCCGACAGTGAGTAGCTGCAGCCCCCTCATCTCACGTCTGCGCCCCTCAGAGCCTCGGCTGCTGTGGTCGGGTGGCCAGTCTCCTGTCTACCCCGGGGCTCAGACCCCCTTCCCAGCTCACGGCTGCGGCGTGTGACCCGGACCCTGTTGGCCTGGACCAGGGCCAGCTCCTCGGGTGGCGCAGGTCCTGGCCGCGTGGCCCTCACAGCTCGGTGGCTTGCTGTCTTCCTTCCACCAGGGCCGGGCGGGTGCGGAGCGGAGAGGGCCGGGGCTGCTCTGTGGCTCAGCCTGCTCTGTCTCGACCCACAGGGCTGGCGTGGGACTGACCGGCTCCAGCCAGACCATGTTCTATGCGGAGGTGACAGACGCCCAGAGGGGTGGCCCGGGTGGGGGCCTGGCCGAGGAAGGTGAGCTCATTGAGGTCGTGCACCTGCCCCTGGGGGGCGCCCAGGCCTTCTCGGACAACCCGGACGTCCCCAAGACCCTCGGCGTCATCTTTGGGATCTCCTGGTTCCTGCATTGTGTGGGCCCCGGCCTGGGTCTCCTGTGACCCCCGAGGGGGTCTGGAGCCAGGCCGGTCCTGGCCCCCACCTGCAGCCCAATAAAGGCTCCTGTGGCTCCAGCTGTGTCCACTGGCTCCGAGCTGTGACCGGGGGAGGCCCGGAGACGGGGGGCTCTCCAGAAGCCTGGGCTGCGGCTATGCCAAAGGGCAGGCCAGGCCGGGTGGGAGGTGGGTACACACGCAGGGAGGGCAGCTCAGTGGGCCTGGGGATGGGCCCCCTGGGCACCAGGCCAGGGAGTGAGCTGGGACCTCCGGGGTGGTGGCTGAGCCGGCCTCAGTCAGGAGGGGGGCAGAACTGTGGGTTGTGCATTCCAGGGGGCACACACTCCCTATTCCTGGAGAAGTGAGGTCCCCCACCCCATGGCCTGGGCTGGCACCCCCAGAGCCCGTGTCCCCTGGGCCACAGGAGTATGGCGCCATCTCCCTCCACCTGCAGCCTATGTGTGTGGCCTCGAGCACTGGGGGTCACAGGTGGGCTCGCTGCCCACTTACCAGCACCCAGGAGCCCGCTGTGGGCATGTGTGCTGGTCACCATGGTCACAGGCATCAGCCGGGGATGGGGCCCCACCTGAGGGTGGTGACCTGGTCTGGCCCTTCCCTAGAGCCCCCACACCCTCTGGTCAGCCCCTGGGGTGTTGCCCTGGGGACAGGTCGGGACAGCCGGCGTCATGAGCCCCTGACCTGGGAAAGGCAAGGAATCCAGGGGTGCTGTCCCCACAGGAGGGCGGGTCTGGGGACCAGGGTGGCCAGGAGCGTTGCCATAGGCCCCAGTGTTTCCGGGCTGGGCCCTGGGCTGCAGCTGGGTGATGTGGGGGCGGGACATGCTGCCTTGGGCTCCTGCTGGGCCCACCTGCCCTTGTGTGCTTGCCCTGCCCCTCCCAGGCCGACTCCAGGCAGGCGGTGTGGGGGTGCATGTCACGGAGCCTAGCAGAGCAGCACAGCCCAGGCCTGCATTTGAGGCCCAATCGACCCACCCCAGCAGCACACCTATATGCAAATGCCGGCCACGACCCAGGTGGGGCCTCCTGGGAGCCCAGCCAGGTGAGTGCCAAGCTGCTAGGGAGGGGCCTGAGGGTGTGTGGTGTGTCCAAGGGGCCAGCAGGGCTGGGCAACTGTGGGGTCCAGGGCGCTGCAGCTCCAGTCTGTCCAGAGGAGACCCCAGTGGGCTGCCCTAGGCCTCGCTCATCTAAGAACTGTCCCAGGGCAGGAGCTGTGCCCTGCCCCGCCTGCCTGATGCCCACCCGACTGCTCACGGCTCTGGGCCGCCTGCCGCACTGTCTGGGAGGGGCGTCCGGCAGGGTCTGGGCTCTCAGGGCCCTGGGGCATGTGCTGAGCCCCCGACTGCAGGGTGGGGTAGAGGGCAGGGTCTCTGGACTGGAGTGCAGCCCCGCCCCTCGCTGCAGCCTGGGGCCGGTCAGCCGGCTCTCCACGGAGCCTAATGGAACTGGCATCGATTTCCCGGCACTGGGTGGGGGGGGGCTGTAACCGGAAACCCCCCTCCCTGGCGCTATATTTAGCACCGCAAAGCGGGCGGAAGCACAGCTCACTCCTGAACGCAGCAGGCTCTGTCCAAATCCTGGGCAGTCCGCACCCCGGCCGGGCCGGAAGCCCCCTGGCCAGGCTGAGTGGCCCCCAGACTATCCGTGCCGTGTCCAGCACAAGCGGAGCACTTGCCCAGGGCACACCCGGGAGAACCCCTGGGGCTGGGGCTGGAGCTCAGAGCGGGAGCCCCAGGCTAGGGGGCCAGTGGAACTAGGATCTGAGGGGTGCTGTGGCTCAGTGGACCCCAGGACAATCATGGTGGCCTTTCTGGAAGAGGCAAGGCAGCCTGGCCCGGCAAGGGTGGAGGCAGGCGCCCTCACCACCCCTAGATGTGCAGCCCTCTGGCCCAAGGCTGCAGCAATCCCTGCAGGGACCCCTCAGAGGAAGGGTTCTTGTCTCCTAGCAACCGCCAGTGTGGGGGTGTGTCCCCTTGCCCCGGGGAGAGGCCACCTTCCCTGACTTGAACCTCTTGAGCACCATTAGGTCTGGGCCGTGGCTCCTAGGAGGCAGGAGGGGCTTCTGGGCCCCTAGGATGGGACCCAGGGCAGGGAGGCAGGTGTCCAGGGTCTGCCGTCCCCAGCTGCCCTGGCCACAGGGACCTCGGTCAGGCTCCCAAAGGGTGTGGAGGGAGGCCCTGGGCCAGGCCACTGTCTACGTCGCTTTGCAGGGCGGGCAGGGGCTCCCGGACCCCGAGGGAGGCGGCGTCTCCTGACGGGTTGAGCTTGGATCCTGAGATGCAGGGTGCGGCCACCCCTGGTGCCTCTGGCTGAGACAGCAGCTTCCAGTTTTTAAAAATATATTTTTATTGATTTCAGAGAGGAAGGGAGAGAGCGCAATGATGAGAGAGAATCACTGATCGGCTGCCTCCTGCCAGCCCCACAACCCGGGCATGTGCCCTGACTGGGAATTGAATTGTGACCTCCTGGGTCACAGGTCAATGCTCAACCACTGAGCCATGCTGGCTGGGCTTTAAAAAAATTTTTTTTTCTTTTTTTTTTCTTTAGAGACAGGAGCTTCTGGATGGGGGTGCAGCCGAGGCCGCCTTCCCTCCCCCAGCTGGCCTGAGCAGCCCCAGGTGCGTGAGGGAGGCGCACGCTGGAATTCCCCGGTCCTCAGTCCCTCCAGCTCCAGGCCCCGCCTGGCCACTGGCCACCTTCCCCTCTCACTTGCCCTGTGACAGTGGCCACCTATGGCCCCCCTGCCGGACCTCACCCCTGCCACCCCTCCCCCGCAGCCAGGGATCCTTGTGAAAATGTAAGTCACAGCGTGGAGCCCAACCCAGCTCAGCTGCCTTCTGTGACTTCCCGTTGGTCTTAGCAGGAAGACCGCAGTCCGAGAGGCCCAGCTCAGCCTGGCGCCCACCCCCTCCCCAGCCTCCCCTGCGCCGCTCACCCCTCTGCCTCGGCCGTTGGCTCTCACAGGCCCTCACTGGCCCCAGGGCCACTGCACGGACCATCCCGGCTGCTCACCCGGCTGACCCCCTGTCGTCTTGGGCTCCTCCCTGGGTTGCCCGCCTTAAGTCTACCCCTGCCCGGAGACCCTGAGGGTGGGCAGGGACTGTCTGCCTTGTTCAGTGCGTGACAGTGTGGGCAGAGGTGCCCAGGGCCTCGGTGGGTAGCGGGCCAGTGGCATGAGCAGGATGGAGCCTCGGAACCCTGGAAGTGGGGTCTCCTCTCCCCTCCAGGCCAGAGCGGAGTCAGACCTCCACAGGGAACCCCCACCCCTGCAGGGAGAAAGGGGTGCCCTGAACACGGTGTGGAGGCTCTTGTGAGGAGGGGTCTTTGTGTGTGGAGGTGCCTGGCTGTGTCCTGCCCCTTCCAGCCGGCAGAGGGGCTCAGGTTAGGGATGGCCACATGCACCTGAGGCCTGGGCTCTGGACAGGGCTGCTCAATGGGCAGCGAGACGGGTAGGGCGGCATTCATCCCCGAGGCACAGGGCCATTGGGTTAGTGCCTGTCCCCCGAGTTCCTCCTGCCAGCCCGGCCCTGAACCAGTTCCTGCAGAGCCCTCTTCCTCCAGGGCCTTCCAAGCCCCTCACTGTGCCAATGGCTAGCTCCCGGCAGCGGCCGCACCCCCGGCACCCAGCCCAGGGCCGGGGCAGATCTGCTGGAGGGTCCGTTACTGTGGGAGTCAGGCCGGAAGACCCCTGTGGAACATGTCGTGACCCCCGACAGCCACCCCCGGCAGCCGGACGATCGCCAGTCCTGGGGGGCCCTGCTGGGTGGAGGGGAGGCGGTGCCTGGAGACCAGGAGCTCTTGGTGATGGCTCCCTGGAGGTGTGGCAGCAGGTGGGGCGAGGGCTGGCGACCAGGACGGCAGGAGGAGCCTCTGGGGGGGGCCCTAGCCTGGTCCAAGCTCGGCCCGGCCCCGGCCCTCCCCAAATGTGTGGTGGCGACCCGTGTGCCGGCGCGAGCGGCACACGCAGCCTCCGGCTGGGAGCGCTGGTTGCCTGGCTGCCCCACCCGCGAGTCGGGGGGCGGGGAGGGCCCGGGCGTCGGCGGGGAGCAGCGCCCCCTGCGGCCGGCACGGAGCGGTGGGAGCGGCTCCGAGAGGGGACCCTCCCTGCGAAGGGGGAGCGCAGTCGGTGGGGCCCGGCTCCGGCCCCAGGCCGCGCCCGCCGCGCGTGGGGGCCTCGCCCTGGTTTGTGCCGGAGGTGGCCTCTCCCCGGGGATTCGGAGGAGCGCGCGGCGGCGCATGATGGGAGGGGACCGGGCGGCGACCTCAGGGGGCGCCCGGCACTCGGCAGGGCGCGGGCGGGCAGAGGGCGCCGGGCGGCGCGGGTCCCCGCTCGCCGGGATCGGCCGCCGAAGCGTCGGCGACGAAACCCCCGCGGCCTCGGCTTCCCGGGAGGCGCGCGCCGGACCGGGCGCTGGCAGGAGGCGCCCTCCGCCGCCTTTAAAGCTCCGGCGCCCCCGGCCCCCCGGCCCCACCCCGCGGCGCGGCCCCGCCCCCTCATGCATATGCAGGTGCGCGGGTGACGAATGGGCGAGCGAGCTGTCAGTCTCGTCCCGAACTTGTTGGCTGCGGGCGCTCGGAGCCGAGGCCGGGACCCGCTGCCGCCGCCGCCGCCGCCGCCGGGAGGGAGCCGGGCCGGGTGGAGCGCCGCCGCCTGCGAGCCCGAGCCCGCCGCTCCTGCGCGCTCGCCGCCGCCCGGGCCCGCGCGGCGCCGCCTCGACCCCGCCCGCCGCCGCCGCCGCCGCCGCTGCCGCTCGGAGGGCGCGCGGGCGCTGGGAGGCCGAGCTGGGCCGGACGCGCAGGGGTGGCGGCGGCGGCGCGCGGGGTCGAGGCGGCGATGCGGGAGCGGGGCCGGGGGCGCCTGCCCCGGCGGCTGCTGCTGCTGCTGGCGCTCTGCGTGCAGGTGAGCCGTGGGGTGCGGACGGGGCGCACCGGACGGTCCCTCGGGGCCGGGCGGCACCGCCTGTGGGCGCCGCGGCTCGGAAGCCCCGGGGCTGCGCGCGGCGGGGCTCGCTGCGGGTGGGGGCGGGGCGCCGCCCGCCGACCCCGGCCCGCGCCTCGCGCGCTCGCTCTGCCTTATTTTTAGGCGGCGCGGCCCATGGGCTATTTCGAGCTGCGGGTGAGCGCGCTGCGGAACGCGAACGGGGAGCTGCTGAGCGGCGCCTGCTGCGACGGCGACGGCCGCGGCCGGACCGCGCGCGCGGGGGGCTGCGGCCACGACGAGTGCGACACGTACGTGCGCGTGTGCCTCAAGGAGTACCAGGCCAAGGTGACGCCCACGGGACCCTGCAGCTACGGCCACGGAGCCACGCCCGTGCTGGGAGGCAACTCCTTCTACCTGCCGCCGGCGGGTGCCACGGGGGACCGGGTGCGTGCGCGAGCGCGGGCCGGCGGCGACCAGGACCCGGCCCTCGTCGTCATCCCCTTCCAGTTCGCCTGGCCGGTACGTGCGCCCCCACCCTGGGCCCCAACTCTCTCCTGCCGGCCCCCACCCTGCCCGCCGATCCTCCCGCACCTGCGGCCCCGGCCCCGCGTGCGGCCGCGCGCACCCAGACGGGGCGCGCCGGGCAGGGGGCGCCAGACGGCGGGCAGATCCCCGGCGCGTGCTCCGTGGGGCCGGGTCCGCGCCCCACCACGTGGGCGCGCGGGGGTCTCGGCGAGGGTGGGGTGGCGGCGGCCCGCGTGCTCGGCGGCCCGCGGCGTGTGCCTGCGTCGTCCTGCGCGTGTCTGTCTGGGTGGGGAAGCGCCGCGAGGCGCCCTGGGGCCCGGCAGGCCGCGGAGGCATGTGCACCGCGCGTGCTGGGGCTGGTCTGGGGCAGGCCCCGGCGGAGCCGCCCTGGGCCCGCAGCCAGTCTGCGCTCGCCCTGCTGTTTCCTGGATGCCCCGGGATGGGGTGGGGATGGGGGTTGGGGGCTGGGCTCAGGAGGGCTTGATTCGTGTGTGTAGGCTGCAGCCCCTGCTGCTGGCCCAGGGCCCCCCCCCCCACCACCACCTTCACCCCAGGGGAAGAAGTAGGGGCCCTGGAGCCGTGACTCTGTGGCCCCGTCTGTGGTGGCTTCTTGTTTTCGTTCTCTGGGTGGGGGCATGGAGGTTGGGCTGGAGCCCTGGACCTGGGTGCGCCAGGAGGGATGTGGGCTGCCCCCGGCCGTGGTGCACGAGGGCTGGGACAGATGGACGGGGGCTCTCTGACGGGGTGTGGGTGGCCAGGCCAGGCCTCCAGGTGGCTGATGTGTTCTGTTTCAGAACCAAGGCCTGGGCTGGCACCCAAGGGTCCCTGTGCTGCAGTGCTGGACCTGGGTGGGGCAGGATCCCAGTGCGCAGGGTCAGCAGCCGCTGGGGTGGGCCTGGGAGTGGGGAGTCGCTGGAGCGGGGCTCCAGGCTGTGATCGAGGGGCCCAGCCTTCTGACCCAGGACTTCCCACTGGACCAGCTGTCTGGAAGTACCAGGAATGTGCCCACCTGGTGCCCCAGTGGGCGCTGGGAGTCGAGGCCAGGCCCGTCGAGGTTGGGCTCGTAGGCTGCCCCCCAAGAGTCCTGTGCTGGCATTTTCCTCCAACCTCCGGCCAGGCAGCCTCCCCCTCTGGCCGCCCACCTGGTAGGGAGGCTGTCCCTGGCCCCCCCGCCACAGTCCTGCCCCGTTGAGCCCGGCTGATTCTGGGTTCGCCTTTGACCCCAGCGCCTCAGGAGAATGCGCCCCTGAGATGGATAGCTGGGGCAGGCCGGGCGGGCCCTGGAGGGCCCCGGAGGGCCCGGGGCAGTTCCGATAAGCCCGCCCTCTCGCCCCCACATCGGCGCAGCAGGCAGGTCTGAGCAGGGCCGCAGCCTGTCATCTGCACTTGGGGCCCAGCCAGGGCGGCTTCGGATCGCTACCTGAGGATGTGTTTTCTGCCTGAGTTGGCAGCCGTGGCGCGGGGGCAGGGAGGCCTCAGAGGAATGCGGCGGGCCAGCACGTGTCCCTCGTGGCTTTTGGGCCCACCGGCCGGCCAGGCCTGGGATGGGACGGGCAGGCCCTCGGCTCCCAGGGAGCCCTGGGTGCTGGGCTCTGGGTCTCAGGCAGGTCCCCTCTTCCCGCTTGCAGCTAGTCCCCCCCCCCCCATGTCCCAGGAGGGGCCGAGTGGCCGGCCCCAGTGGGGGAGCAGGGCCATGGGGCAGTGCGCGTTGGGGCCCTCCTGCCTCCCCTCCCAGCACAGTGTGGCTGCCACCCCTGGCGTGGAGCGGGTGGTGATGCCAGCGCCCCGGTATTTCCGCTCCGCGGCCACGGGGCCTCAGCTCGCGGCGGGTCCCGCTCTGTCCTGTGAGCTGGGGCACGTCTGGCACCCAGGGCACCCCCGGGGGCGCGTTGCTGTGACTGCAGGAAGCGGAGGATGTGCCTGGGCCCAGCCTCGGGGGCTTTGGCTGGAGCCAGCGTGGACTTTCGGGGTCCCTGGGGTAGGAACATGAGGAGGGCCTTGGATGGCTGGAGGTGGAACGTGGGCCCCCAAGGAATCCGGGGAGCCGCCCCCAGGGCCCCGGCCAGTCCCCCAGGCCAGTCCGGTGGCTGGGTGTCTGCTGGCTGCACCGTGGTTCCAGGTGGGCCTCAGGCTCAGCTTCCGAGAGGCTGGGCCGGGGCCGGGATGTGGGAGGTGGAGGCAGCCTAGGTGTGAGGACGCCCCTGCTCTCCTGACCACACCCCACAGGTGCCCCTCCTGCACTGGCCTCCCAGAGGTCGGGGCCACCCGTTGCCCAGAGCTGGGCTGTGGCTGGCAGGTGGAGGCGGTGTGTGCCCATGTGTGTGCATGTGTGTGCCCATGTGTGTGTGCATGTGTGTGCACAGGCTCCCCGGGGCTGGCAGGGCCGATGGGTGGTGGACTCAGAGGCGTTGGCTGATGGAGGTACAAGGTGGCAGCCAGGCCCCACCGAGTGGGAGTGAGGGGGCTGTCTGCTGCCTGGCTGGAGGCTGTGCCCGCCCACCTGGGCACAGCTGCGGGTCGCTTGTGGCAGGCAAAACTGAGAGGTAGGGACTGCGGAGGTGGGCATAGGCCCCCTGCGTGTTATGGGGGGCCTGGGGCTGACCCTGTTTCTGACAGCGCAGCCAACCTGAGGCCCTCAGACACGGCAGCTTCGGGGACCCCCAGCCCCGCTCCCCGCCTGTCTTGTCTCTTCTCTCCCCTTCAGGCTGCCCAGCAAGAGGCCGGAGTCCCTAGGGGGCCATCTCGTGCTCAGGGGTGTGTGTGTGGGGGGGGGTGGCCTGTCAAAGCCACGTGTCCCAGATGGGAGGTCTGGGGGGATGAGGCCCAGGGTCCGGCCACATGGCATCCAGTTATCCAGGGGCTTGGCAGCTGCACGAGCCCCCAGCCCACTGGCCAGGCCGAGGCCTGCGCCTCGCACCTGTGCTGCCCTCGGTGGAGACAGCATCCTCCTCCCTGTGCTCCCTGCCCCCCAGGGAGCTGGGGGCTGGGGCTGGTGGAGCCCTGGCTCCCTCCTCACCCCACTCCGCCCCACTCCCCTCCTGGGGCCTGTGTGTACCCCGGGCCCCTGCTTCCCTCCGACGCCTTCCCACCAGGAGTCCTGCTTGGGTGGGGCTTGGCCAAGTGGGGCCACTGGGTGGGCTTGGAAACGGCCGGGGCTTTGTCTCTTGCCCTGAGGGTTGGGGAGCCAGGCTGCAGCGGACAGGGCAGAGGTCCCTGCAGTGTTGAGGCCGGGGCTTCGTGGAAGAGACTGTGGCTCTCAGGGACCGTCTCAGGCTCTGGGGGGCAGATTGGGTCAATAAGAGGGTTCTTGGGGAGCCAGGTCAGGGCCTGAGGTGGAAGATGGTGATGGGGAGACAAGTATCTCTAATCTCCAGGCCCAAGCCAGGGTCCTCACCCCCAGACTTCTCCATCTCTAAGGTCCCAGGTGAGCCAGGGTCCCCATCTCTCAGATCCTAGGTGAGCAGGGTATCCATCCTGAAAACTCAGGTGAGCCGGGTCCCCATCCTCCTCCCCAGGTGAGCTGGGTGTGACTAGGATCAGCCAGTCTTGGCGGCAGCCGTCTCACAAGGCCTGTCGGCAGAGGTCCTGGGGGACCTGGGCTGCTGGCCCTCTTCACACAGGGCCCTGAGGGTGGGGTGGGTGGGACCCCGGCTGGTCTCTGGTGTGGAGTGTGGGCCTGTGGTCCATCCCTCCTGCCATCTCTCAGGTCCCACGCCTTGTGGGAGGCGCCCCTCCTCCCCCCTCCCCCTCCCCCTCCTCCTCTCCCCTCTTCCCCCTCCCCCTCCCCCTCCCCCTCGGTGACAATGGCGGCAGAGGCCCAGGCCTCTCCAAGCTCGGGTTTCAGGAAATGTATCTGTGCTTGGAGCTCCTGGCACCGCAGACACCAGCTCCGCTTTGTGGGGGGCCGGATGGCCGATGGGGACGGTGCAGGAACTAAGCCAGGCTGGGGCGTGGGCCTGGGCAGTGGGCTGACGGCTGTGCTTGTGCTGGGCCTTCCCCGTGTGGGATGCCTTGGCCTGTGGGGTGGGGCACAGGTATGGGGAGTCCTGAGCCCTGGGGTGGGGTGTGTGCACCTGGTCCTGTGTCTGGTGCCATTTCCACGTCTTTGACCTGCTGCCCCGTCATTGTCTGATGGTCAGATGAAGGGTTTGGACCTGGCCTTGGGGGTCAGGGTCGGGAGGAGGCGATGGACGGTGGGGTGAGGGTCTGCCCGTGCAGTGCGGGCGGGTCCTGGCGGGCTTGCTGTAGGAGGAGCTGTAGCCCAGCCTTTGGGGACTAAGGCCAGGGCCCCCCAAACCTGGGGGGAGCACCAGGGTCCCTCCGCCTGCTTGCTAGGCCGCCCGCCCCACCCAGCCCGTCCTGGGGCAACGGGCCCCCTCGAGCCCTGCCCAGGCCCGTGGACTCTGTGGGCTGACAGCCCTGCCCCTGCGGCCGGAGGCAGAAGCGCAGGGATGACAGGCCGCCGCCGCCGAGGGGAAACTGAGTCCTGGGAGCCGCCGGGGGAGGAGCGGGCCCAGCACGGCGGGCGGCTCAGATTCTCGGGGTGGCTTCCTGCTGTGCAGGTGCAGGAGCCCAGCTGGCGAGCGGCGGCCCTGAGGGCGGGCGGGCGCACGTCCCTGCGGGAGCAGGTAACCGGAGCCCGGGCTCCAAGAAGGTGGCGGTAACCCTACCTGAGTGGGTGGCGTGGGGTTTCCTGGGAGCCGGGAGGAGCTCCCTGCCCGCCGGTGCCCAGGTGGGGAGGCGGCAGCTGCTCTGAGGGCGGGCGGTCCGGCCCGGCCTCCTGCTCTGCGGTGGGCTGGCCGGTAGTGGCCACAGGCCCCCTGGCCCGGCCTCCTGCTCCCAGCAGTGCCCACCCTGGTGGTCTCAGGCCCCCGCAGCCGCTCACTCTGCTCTGTGTTGGCACCAACGTTGGCTCTGGCATGGCAGTCTGGCCCCGTGTCCCTGCTGCGCTCCCTCGCCCTCTGCAGCCCTGGGCCCAGCGGAAACTGTGGGCCCTGCCCTGACACCCCCCCTGGAGCCCCACTGGCTCATCTGTCCACCGGGGCAGAGGCTGTGGTCCCCGTGCAGAGCGAGTCTTCTGCAGGCTCCATGTGGGAAGGAGGGGAGGGAGGGAGAGAGGAGGAACAAGTGGGTGAGTGAGTGAGTAAAGGAAGAAACGAATGAGCAATGAATGAATGAGTGAGTGAACGAATGAATGAACGAATACGTGAAACCAGCGAAGCTTGGAAGAAGCTGGGCTCCAGCTGCCACCAGGAGTGGGATGGCCGGGGAGGCGGCCTGCGGGTGGCATCTGTGCCAGGGAGGGCTCTGTGTGTGCACAGGGCTGTGGACGGACCTGCTGGGCTGGCTGTGAGGAGGGCAGGAGCTGGGGGAGCCCCGAGAGGGCTCCCCATATGAGGAGGTGCGGACAGAGCGGGTCTATGGGTGCCTGGGGATGGGGGTGTGCGGGCCCTTGTGCTGAGGCGGCCCTTGGAGGAGGTGGGCAGGCTGGGCCCGGCTTCCTCTGGAGGAGGGTGGGGGCAGGGAATGGTTCTAACGGAGATTCAAGAGGTGGGACGCATCTGGGGACTTCCATGTGGCCGCGGCGGCAGGAAGTGGCCTAGAGGGCAGACGAGGGCTCCCAGTTTCAGCCCATGCTTTCTGGGTGGGTGCGGGCCCCAGGGGCAGCCGGTGGGTGTGAGGTCCTGGGGATCATCGGGGGTCCCGGGGCAGCGCTGGTGGTGATGGGACTCACGGCAGGAGCAGGGGTGCGAATGAGGGAAGGAGGGCAGCGTCTTGTGGGGGGAGGAGAGGGTCCCCAAGGGCCAGCCTTGGGCGTCCAGAGGCAGTGGGTGTGGTTGGTTGTGGCAGATGCCCATGGCAGGGAGGGGGACCAGGTGGGGTGGTGCTGGGCCTGGGGGTCTGCAGGAGGCTGCTGAATGGTGGGAGCAGCCTGGGAGTTGGTGAGAGCGGCCTGGGAGGTGGGAGCAGCCTGGGTGGTGGGAACGGCCTGGGAGGTGGTGGGAGCGGCCTGGGAGGTGGGAACGGCCTGGGTGGTGGGAACGGCCTGGGAGGTGGGAACGGCCTGGGTGGTGGGAACGGCCTGGGTGGTGGGAGCGGCCTGGGAGGTGAGAGCGGCCTGGGTGGTGGGAACGGCCTGGGAGGTGGGAACGGCCTGGGAGGTGGTGGGAATGGCCTGGGAGGTGGTGGGAACGGCCTGGGAGGTGGGAATGGCTTGGGAGGTGGTGGGAGCGGCCTGGGAGGTGGGAAGGGCCTGGGAGGTGGTGGGAACGGCCTGGGAGGTGGTGGGAGCGGCCTGGGAGGTGGTGGGAACGGCTTGGGAGGTGGTGGGAGCGGCCTGGGAGGTGGGAACGGCTTGGGAGGTGGTGGGAGCGGCCTGGGAGGTGGGAATGGCCTGGGAGGTGGGAGCGGCCTGGGAGGTGGGAACGGCCTGGGAGGTGGTGGGAACGGCTTGGGAGGTGGTGGGAGCGGCCTGGGAGGTGGGAACAGCCTGGGAGGTGGTGGGAGCAGCCTGGGAGGTGGGAGCAGCCTGGGAGGTGGAGCAGCCTGGGAGGTGGGAACAGCCTGGGAGGTGGGAACAGCCTGGATGGTGGGAGCAGCCTGGGAGGTGGGAGCAGCCTGGGAGGTGGAACAGCCTGGGAGGTGGGAACAGCCTGGATGGTGGGAGCAGCCTGGGAGGTGGGAGCAGCCTGGGAGGTGGGAACGGCCTGGGAGGTGGTGGGAGCAGCCTGGGAGGTGGGAGCAGCCTGGGAGGTGGAGCAGCCTGGGAGGTGGGAACAGCCTGGGAGGTGGGAACAGCCTGGATGGTGGGAGCAGCCTGGGAGGTGGGAGCAGCCTGGGAGGTGGAACAGCCTGGGAGGTGGGAGCAGCCTGGGAGGTGGGAGCAGCCTGGGAGGTGGAGCAGCCTGGGAGGTGGGAACAGCCTGGATGGTGGGAGCAGCCTGGGAGGTGGAGCAGCCTGGGAGGTGGGAACAGCCTGGATGGTGGGAGCAGCCTGGGAGGTGGGAGCAGCCTGGGAGGTGGAGCAGCCTGGGAGGTGGGAACAGCCTGGATGGTGGGAACAGCCTGGATGGTGGGAGCAGCCTGGGAGGTGGGAGCATCCTGGGAGGTGGGAACAGCCTGGACGGTAGGAGCAGCCTGGGAGGTGGGAACAGCCTGGGAGGTGGGAACAGCCTGGATGGTGGGAGCAGCCTGGGAGGTGGGAGCAGCCTGGATGGTGGGAGCAGCCTGGGAGGTGGGAGCATCCTGGGAGGTGGGAGCAGCCTGGGAGGTGGGAGCATCCTGGGAGGTGGGAACAGCCTGGATGGTAGGAGCAGCCTGGGAGGTGGGAGCAGCCTGGGTGGTGGTAGCGGCCTGGGTGGGCCTGGGTCCTTGGCGGTGGGTGGGTCCCCAGCACAGCCAGACTGCAGGGTGGGGGACGGGAGGAGTCTGGCCTCTGCACTGCAGGGTCCCCTTGGGTGGCCTGTGGCCCCCCAGCCTGGGTGGCTCCAGGGTCTGGTGGGGCCAAGTGATATGGATGGGGAACCACAGAGGTACCCCAGGGGAGGCCAAGTCCCGCCCCTCCTGGGAGGCTTGTGCCTGTGAGTGACAAGGCTCTGGTTACCGCTGCAGAGGGGTGGGTCCAGGGGTGACGCAGTGCTGTCACCCCATCACATAGCCGGGGGCGTGAGGACCAGATGGTCCTGGGAGTGGGTGGGGCGGTGACCATGGCTGAGCCGCACCAGGGCTCCCTGGGCCGCCTTCTCCCGCCGGTGCAGCCCCGGCCCTCGCTGCCTGGTCGTCTTGGTGAGGCCGCGGCGGCAGTGGGCTGCTCACTGCACCTGCCGTGGCCTGGGAGGGGCGGCCCGGAGCTGGGGCCCCGCGTCCTGGCCAGGGCCCCCGGGGACCCCTCGGGTGGGCTGGCGGCAGGACCTCAGCTTCCTCCTGAGCAGTGCTCGGCCCCTCCCATCCCAGGCCCTGGTGGGGGTGGGGGCCCTGTTTCCGCTGCTCCAGCCCCTGCTCCCTGCTGCCCGGCCGAGGGAGCCAGGACCCTAGGCCCCCTGAGCCTGCGTCTGGGAGCAGCCGCCCTCCTGCCCGCGGTGGCCTGTGGTCGGCTGAGATGTGGGGGGGTTGGTGGGGGGTTCCAGCAAGGGCGCTGGGCGGGGGTTCTCGGTCGGTGGGAAGCCCTGACAGACCCCGAGGGCGGAGTTGGGGCTCAGGCGAGGGGGTGGCAGGGCAGGTCCGTGTTCGCACAGCGCAGGCCGCGCGCGGGGCTGGGTCCCTGACTGCCCCTCCTGTGTCCGTAGCGCTCCTTCACCCTCATCGTGGAGGCCTGGGACTGGGACAACCAGACCACCCCGGATGGTGAGTTCCCGCCGCCAGGCCGGGGCAGGGGTGGCAGGGTGGGAGGTGGCGGCGCCAACCGCAGGGGCGACCTCCCAGCTGCAGAGGTGGGTGTGGCCAGGCCCTCGCCCTCCGTGGCGGGGAGGAGGCCCCGGTGCCAGGAGGCGCTCCTGCCCGCGGACTCGGAGCCCTGTGTCCCTTTTCACCCGGCTGCCAGGAGCCCTGCCGCGTGGTGACCGCAGACATGTGCACGCACTGCCCCCTCCCCCCTCGGCGTCACCGGTGTTCTCCTGGTGGGTGGTGTTCTGGGGGCCGTGTCAGTGGCATAGAGGAGGGGGGCGCCCCGGGAGGCTCTCTAGCTCTGTGGCCCCCTCTCTGCCTATCTGACCTGGAACAGGGGGCCCGGTGGCCCTCTCCCCGAGATGCCCCGAGCGGGCTGGCCTGTGCTTGTCCTGCGGGGCCCTGTGTGCAGGGCAGAGCGGTTTCTCCCAGGCAGATGGGAAGCACCACGGGCAGCAGCAGCAGCTGCACATGCAAAGGCCCTGGGGCCAGCGGGAGCGGATGTGTTCAGGGAGCAGCCCCAGCCCTGCCTGGCAGAGGGGAGGCGGTGAGGTCACGGGGCCGGAGGCAGGTCATGGAGGCGTTGAGCCCCATCCCAAGCCAATCAGAAGCGTAGGGGAGGGTCCCACGGTCCCTGTGCCCGTGGTTGCCGCTCATGCCCCCCCCCCCCCGGCCCCCTATGCAGTGGTTGTTTGAGGCGAGGCCTGGCTGTCCGGTGCTGGGTCGGAAAGAAGGTGCTTTCAGATGGGCAGTAGATGCCTGGCCAGCGTGGCTCAGTGCTTGAGCGTCGACCTACGAATCAGGAGGTCACAGTTCAATTCCCACTCAGGGCACAGGCCCAGGTTGTGGGCTTGATCCCCAGTGTGGGGTGTGCAGGAGGCAGCCAATCAATGATTTCTTTAATCGTTGTCCCTCTCTCCCTCTCCCTTCCTCTCTGAAATCAATAAAAATGCATTTTAGAAAAAGATGGGCGGCAGGGTGTGCCTGCAGTGGGGCTGAGCCCCAGCGATCGCAGGGGCCAGGGGTGGACCCCTGCTGGGTCGGGGCACTGGCATAGGAGGGGCCGTCAGCGTGGGCACCGGTGGGGGCGCCCCCACCTTCCTGCCCCGTCTGCATTGGGGGTGGAGCAGGAGCCGGTGTGGCCCCACTGACTCTGCGCCCCCCCAAGAGGAGCTGCTGATCGAGCGGGTGTCGCACGCGGGGATGGTCAACCCCGAGGACCGTTGGGAGAGCCTGCGCTTCAGCGGCCACGTGGTGCAGCTGGAGCTGCAGGTGCGCGTGCGCTGCGCCGAGCACTACTACAGCCCCACCTGCAACAAGTTCTGCCGGCCCCGCAACGACTTCTTCGGCCACCACACCTGCGACCAGTACGGCAACAAGGCCTGCATGGACGGCTGGATGGGCCCCGAGTGCAAGGAAGGTGCGGGCGCCGCGGAGGGGTGGGGGGGCAGGGCCAGGGGGTGCCGGGAGGGGAGGGGAGGGGCGGGGGGGGGGCTGGCGGTGGCCCGGCAGGCACTGCCGCTGCCACAGGCTCTCTGCCCTTTCTGTTGCAGCCGTGTGTAAACAAGGCTGCAACCTGCTCCACGGGGGCTGCTCCGTGCCCGGGGAGTGCAGGTGAGTGCCGACCTGCCCCTTCACCCCGTCTGGATTCGCACTCCTGCCTCAGCAGAGGGTGGGGGCGCCTACTGTGCGCAGGGCCGTGCTGGGCATCGGGATGTGGG
This sequence comes from Myotis nattereri, assembly GCF_964212035.1. Taxonomy (NCBI): domain Eukaryota; kingdom Metazoa; phylum Chordata; class Mammalia; order Chiroptera; family Vespertilionidae; genus Myotis; species Myotis nattereri. The sequence continues at coordinate 1,550,714 of NC_138075.1, forward strand.
CCCTGCCCCTGGGCAGCTGACAGTGCAGGGGAGACGCTGTCAGAGCCTGGGGTGTGGAGGGCCTGCAGGGACAGCGTGGCAGGGACAGTGTGGCAGGGGCGGGAGGGTGGCAGGGCCATTCCATGTAGCGTGGCCAGGGCAGTCCTGTCCGAGGGCGCAGGCCTGGAGACCGGAGCCACCTGAGGATGGGGGTCCCCAGCACAGGAGAAGCGGGGGGCCTGGGGTTGGAGCTCCTGGGTGGGGGCCGGGGCCGGGGCAGCAACCACAGGCAGGACCCACGGGAAGAGCGGTCGCTGGAGGCTCAGAGCTGGGCCAGGGGCAGGGAAGGACCCGGCCGTTGCAGGAAGAGCCGGTGGGAGGCCGCTGCAGGGCCGGGGCCGGGGCCGGGGTGACCCAGCAGAAGGGCGAGGGGGGCGGCTCCTGCAGATATGGCGGGTGGATTTGATGTTGGGGTGAGAGGAGAAGTGGGAGGTCAAGGAGGACCCCCACTTCCCAGCCTTGGCAGAGCGTTGGAGCTGCCACGAATGAGGCGGGAGGAGCCGGGCGCGGGAGCGGGGAGACAGATCTGGTCGGAGGGTAGCATCTGCCTGCCCAGGGCATGTCTCCAAAGCAGCCCCTCAGGTTTCCGTCGTGGGGTGGCTCATGGGGGGCAGTCCTGGCCCGCGACACGCATGGCGCTGCGGCAGGCGGTGGGATGCCCTGGGTGGGACACGCATGGGCGCTGTGCAGGCCGTGGGAAGCCCTGGGTGGGACACGCATGGGCGCTGTGCAGGCCGTGGGAAGCCCTGGGCGGGACACGCGTGGGCGCTGTGCAGGCGGTGGGAAGCCCTGGGCGGGACACGCATGGGCGCTGTGCAGGCGGTGGGAAGCCCTGGGCGGGACACGCATGGGCGCTGTGCAGGCGGTGGGAAGCCCTGGGCGGGACACGCATGGGCGCTGTGCAGGCGGTGGGAAGCCCTGGGCGGGACACGCATGGGCGCTGTGCAGGCGGTGGGCAGCCCTGGGCGGGGGCGGATGGCAAGGAGGCAGAGCGCCCGGGCCTCCTGCGGAAGGTGTGCCGCGGGGAGAAGCCACGGCCAGGGCGGCCAGGTGTGGACATGGGGGTCCTGAAGGGGCGGGGGATGGTGGGAGAGACCCTAGTGGGGGGCGGGGAGCAGTGGGGGCAGTTTGTGGGGCGGAGAAGCAGGAGGGGGCGGCGCGAGGGCCCGGCCAGGGTGTGAGCAGCGAGGAGGCCGGTGGCCTGGGAGCCGGCGGGCCAGGCGGGGCTGTCGCCCTCGGGAGGGGCTGCGGGGGCAGGGGTGCTCGGCCCGGCCCGGAATCCCCCGCGTCCCCAGCCCTCCCTGCGGGTGGGCTTGCCTCCCTGTGTGTTTTTCAGACGAGAGCACTGAGCCGTTAAGTCACTTCCCCAGCGTCACACAGGAATGAGTGTGGACAGGAGGGCAGGTGTGGGAGCCAGGAAGGGGGTGACCCCGCTGCTTGTCGTGTGGTGGCTCTGGCCCCGGGGAAGGGCAGGGCAGGGCTTCCCCCAGCCGGCCCCTCACTGCAGGATTTCAGACACGTCCCGTGGGCCTCAAGGTGCGGGGACACTGCAGGGGCGAGAGGGCACCCGGTGGGGGCCTGGCCCAGGCGGGTCCGTGTCTCAGGCGGGAGGGGGTGAGGCCGTCCGGCTGTCCAGGGCGAGGCCTGCCTGCTGACTGTGGTGGCCAGGAGCCTGGGTTCTCTGGGTCCCAGCCTGCACACCCTGCTTAGCCCCGCCCTGTCCGTGCACAGCCTCGATGCCCAGCGCTGTGGCCTGGGTGGCTGGCCGTGACTGAGGGGCGAGCGGGGAGGAAGGTGGGAGGGAGCTGGTCTGCCCCACCCTCCCTGCTGACGTGGGCTGTGCAGGAAGCTGCGGGGCGGGACTCCTGGGGACAGGGGCCTGAAGGGCCGCATGGGGGTAGGTGAGCCCCCACCCACCCCACAGCCTGTGGGTGAGGCCCAGCTGCCGGTGGCTCAGGTTTCATCGAGGACACCCCCACCGGATGCTGCGGAGATGGCCCTGCCTTCCTGCCGCCTCCTCCCTGGCCCCTGGAGCCCTGGGCAGGGAAGCTGGGCGGGGGGGGGGGGGGGGTGGCCTGTGGAGGCCGCCCCACCCAGGGCTCCGCACGCCCGGGGACCCGCCCAAGCTCGGGCACCTGGAGGGTCCGGGTGGGGGTCCACGGCCCACACCACATGACCCCTCTGGGCACCCGGTCTGGGTGGTGGCGCCCCTCTCACCGGCCTCAGCCTCCCTGTCCCTGTGCCCCCGGGGCGGGCAGTGTCCCCTCTGGATGGCCGCGGGCTGGGGGCAGCCCAGGAAGGGCCGTGGCTCCTTCCTTGTCCAAAAATAAATTCACGTGGCGGTGCCGGCATGGGAGTGACACGGCTGATGTCACTCCTGCCCGCAGGCCCTTAGGTTCTGGGAAGGGGCCCCGGGGTCCTGGTCAGGGCCTGGAGGGCCTCGGGGCGTCTGACGGCTGTGTCCCGGTCAGACCAGTGCTGGGCCCGGGGCGGGGCGGGGCGGCCTGGTGAGGCTACACGCTGGCCGGTCCCTCCCGCGTGCTGGCTGCCTGCCCTCCGCCTGCACCTTCCCAGAGGGGATGCCGCCCACAGCAGGGCAGGGCCGGGCCTGGGGTCGTGGCCTTGGAGCCAGAGGTCCCTCCGTGACGTCGGCCAGGGAGCAGGTGGCTTCCTGGGTCAGGCCTGAGTCTGGCCCCTGGACGGCCAGGGGGCCTGGCACCCCCTGTGAGCTGGACCCTCCGTGGGGCTCTGTTGGGAGAGAAATGACTGCCCTTGGGTTCCAGGCGAGGTCGCGAGCTGTGCCCCGAGCACACAGCTGGGGCCGGCAGGAGCCCTGGTCCTCACCCGCTGGCCCGCGAGGCCGGGTGCCCTGTGGGGTGCGGCTGAGTCGGCGCTCGTTCCCGGGGTCCCGGCCGGGCTTCCCTTCCCGGCGCCTGCTCTTGGGGCCCCGCTCAGGGGTAGGTCCCAGAATAGCTCGGGCAGGAGTGACTGGACAGCTGCGCCCACTGTCCTGGCCAGCGGCCGGGAGCGCCTGGGACGGGGCTGCTGGCGGCTGTCACCCCCGCTGGCCCCGGGCCTGCTCCAGATCAGAGGCCGGATGCCAGCCCTGGCGGCGGCCCCTGTGACCACCTGGGTCCCTGCGCCACCCACAGCAGCCACCGCTCCTGGGCCACCCCACCCACCGGGCCCCGGGCCCCTTGGACTCCCCCAGGTGCAGCTACGGCTGGCAGGGGCGGTTCTGCGATGAGTGCGTCCCGTACCCCGGCTGCGTGCACGGCAGCTGCGTGGAGCCCTGGCAGTGCAACTGCGAGACCAACTGGGGCGGCCTGCTCTGCAACAAAGGTGGCGGCGGGTGGGTGGTGGGTGGGCAGGGTGGCGGGCAGGGCAGTGGGCGGTGGGCGGTGGGCAGGCCTGGGGTTCGCCGTGGCCGGGAGGGTGCAGAGCCAGGGGCGCCTGCTCTGAGCGCCCGCCCTGCTCCCCAGACCTGAACTACTGCGGCAGCCACCACCCGTGCACCAACGGGGGCACGTGCATCAACGCGGAGCCGGACCAGTACCACTGCGTCTGCCCTGCCGGCTACTCGGGCAAGAACTGCGAGCGGGGTAGGTGGGCTCGGCCTGGCCCGGCTGGAGTTCCGGAGCCCGTGAGGCCCAGCGCTCCGGCCTCCTCCTGCCCTGGACACACCTGTACCCCGCCCTGGAGCCTGGGGGTTCGAGGGGAGCCCTGTGGAAAGGTGGGGCCCTGGGCCGTCACGCCCACCGCCCACCGCCGCCTCCGGTTCCCAATGCAGCTGAGCACGCCTGCGCCTCCAACCCCTGTGCCAACGGGGGCTCCTGCCACGAGGTGCCCTCTGGCTTCGAGTGCCGCTGCCCGTCCGGCTGGAGTGGACCCACCTGCGCGCTGGGTGAGCGCCCGCGGGAGGCTGCAGGGGACTGCAGCCGGCGCCTGAGGGGTGTGGAGGGGGCACTCAGGGGAGGGGCTGCGGCTGCCACGTCCACCCATGTGGCTGTGGGCTTTGCGGCCAGGGGAGCAGGACAGGAAGCCCCGGGCCTGCCTCCCGCGCCGCCCACACGCCTGCCCGCCCCGTCCCTCCACAGACATCGACGAGTGTGCCTCCAACCCGTGCGCGGCGGGTGGCACCTGCGTGGACCAGGTGGACGGCTTCGAGTGCCTCTGCCCCCAGCAGTGGGTGGGGGCCACCTGCCGGCTGGGTAAGGCCGCGGGGCACGTGTGTGCATGGACCGCGGGCTGTGCGTTCGGCTGCTGGTGCTGCTGGGGCTGCTGTGGCTGCTGTGGCTGCTGTGGCTGCGGGGGGCAGGCTCGGGGGCGGCGGGGCCAGGCCCCATGGCGCCCTCTTGTCTCGTCCGCAGACGCCAATGAGTGTGAAGGGAAGCCGTGCCTTAACGCTTTTTCTTGCAAAAACCTGATTGGTGGCTATTACTGTGATTGCATCCCGGGCTGGAAGGGGAGCGACTGCCACATCAGTCAGTACGGGTGGCAGGGGCGGCGGGGCGGGCAGGCGGCTCCCGGGCCCCTGTGACCGCTCCTCTGTCCCCCAGACATCGACGACTGCCGAGGGCAGTGTCAGCACGGCGGCACCTGCAAGGTAAGGGGTGGCCGCGGCCCTGCCCCCGGGGAGGCGTGGGGGGCGGTGCCCGCGGGAGCTCACCCTGCCGCCCGGTCAGGACCTGGTGAACGGCTACCAGTGCGTGTGCCCGCGGGGCTTCGGCGGCCGGCACTGCGAGCTCGCGCTGGACGAGTGCGCCAGCAGCCCCTGCCGCAGCGGCTTCTGCGAGGACCTGGTGGACGGCTTCCGCTGCCACTGCCCCCCCGGCTTCTCGGGGCTGCTCTGCGAGGTGCGTGTGGGGGACGCCTGCCCTTCCGGCCCCGTGCTGCCCTGCCCGCCCCCCGGGGTCCGGACAGGCTGCTGTGAGGACCGGCCCCACAGTGTCCGGGGCTCAGTCCTAGACGGAGCCCCAGGCCCCACAGTCCGGGTTGCCTGGCAGGGCGGAGCGGGGAGGCGGGGGGGGGGGCGGGAGGGCGAAGGGTCCCTGCTGGTCATGCCAAGCCCTGGCACACGCCCTGTGCGCCCTGCACTGCCTGGCAGGTGAGTGGCTGTGACGAGGTGGAGCATGTGGGCTGCCTGAGAGAGGGGGGCCCTGGGATGGGGTGCAGGTGCCCGAGTGGGAGGGGCTGCAGGTGCCGTGCGCGGTCCTGGGGGGGGCGGGATGCTCTCCAGATGGTGGCTTGTGCCCACCCCCCTCTGACCTGCCCCGGCCTTGGGGCTGCAGGTGCACAGGGCAGGGCTCCTGGCCAGCAGGCCTCCTGGGCCCGTGGTAGGGGCCCCCCCGGGGCTCCGTGTGGCGAGGACCCACAGACCGGCTCCAGGCGGCAGGCCTGTGGAAGGTCAGGAGCAGCCTTCCTGCCGGCAGGAGGGGCGAAGCCCGGATGCCGCCCGAGGCAGAGGAAGCGGCTGCCGCGAGCGCGGTGACGGGAGGGGCCTGGCCGCCCAGGTGTTTCCGTCCAGCGAGTGGCCTGGCCGTCTCGGGTGGGAGGCCCTGAGGCTCTGGCTGTGGAGGCCAGGTGTCCAGGCCGAGTGGACGCCACACCGGCGTCTCGTACCAGGGGCTGCGCCCTCACGCTGCCCCTCCCCGCAGGTGGATGTCGACTTCTGCGACCCGAGCCCCTGCCAGAACGGCGCCCGCTGCTACAGCCTGGAGGGCGACTACTACTGCGCCTGCCCTGACGACATGGGCGGCAAGAACTGCTCTGTGCCCAGGGAGCCCTGCCCTAGCGGGGCCTGCAGAGGTGGGGCGGGGCCTGCAGAGGCGGGGGGCGGGGCCTGCAGAGGCGGGGCGGGGCCTGCAGGGCTGGCTCTGCTGACCTCTTCCCCTTTGCTGCAGTGATTGACAGCTGCGGGTTCGAGGCAGGAGTGGCCGGCGGGGCCCCCACCAGCGTGTGCGGCCCCCATGGGCACTGCGTCAGCCAACCCGGGGGCAACTTCTCCTGCGTCTGCGACAGTGGCTTCACGGGCACCTACTGCCATGAGAGTGAGTGGCCGTGGCGGGGGCCGGGGGCCGGGGGCCGGGCGGGGGCGGCCAGCCCGGCCCTGCTCACGCCTGCCTCCCGCAGACATCGACGACTGCCTGGGCCAGCCCTGCCGCAACGGGGGCACGTGCATCGACGAGGTGGCCGCCTTCCGCTGCTTCTGCCCCAGCGGCTGGGAGGGCGAGCTCTGTGACACCAGTGAGTGGGCCTCCGGGCTCCCCCGCGCCCCCCCCCCCGCCCCCACACACCCACACCGGGGCCCACCAGGAGCTCAGGCCTGGGCCTGGCATCCGTTCCCCCCCTCTGTCTGTCCCGCCCGCTCCTGGGCCTCTGTCCCAGGCAGCTCTCCCTGAGTGCCGGTGACCCCTGTTGACCGGCGTCCTCGCCCCCAGATCCCAACGACTGCCTCCCCGATCCCTGCCACAGCCGCGGCCGCTGCTACGACCTGGTCAATGACTTCTACTGCGCGTGCGACGACGGCTGGAAGGGCAAGACCTGCCACTCGCGTGAGTGCCTGCCCGGCCCCCGCCCTGCGGGCCCTGCTCGCTGCGAGGCGTGCCCGCTGAGCAGCCCTGTGCCCGCAGGCGAGTTCCAGTGCGACGCCTACACCTGCAGCAACGGCGGCACCTGCTACGACAGCGGCGACACCTTCCGCTGCGCCTGCCCTCCCGGCTGGAAGGGCAGCACCTGCAACCTCGGTGAGGGGCCTGGGCGCCGGGGCTGGGCACGGGCTGCCCTGCGATGGGCAGGCGGGCGGCCCCGTTCCCAGCTCGCTCTGCCCCCGGCTGGGTGGGGGCGGTGTGGACCTCTGTCAGCCCAGGGCTGGATGGAGAGGACCCCCCTCTGTGCCCCTCAGCCAGGAACAACAGCTGCCTGCCCAACCCCTGCCTGAACGGGGGCACCTGCGTGGGCAGTGGGGACTCCTTCTCCTGCATCTGCCGCGACGGCTGGGAGGGCCGCACCTGCACACACAGTGAGCTGGGGTCAGGGCGTCGGGGGAGGCATGGGGGTGGGGCCTATGTGGGGGGCTCCCTGGGCCTGCCCCCTCCTGCCCCTGCCCATGCACGTGCCCACTGCACTGTCCACCAAAGCACAGTCGTACCCCAAGACCTGCTGCGCTCCCCTGACCCCCAGCTCTGCAGCCTCATTCCCCTCCCTGGGCGTCCTGGCCTCCATGGACCTGCCAACCCCTCAGCCTGCAGCCAGGCTCCTGCCCATGCCACCCGCCCACTCCCGCTGCAGGCACCGCCTAGGCCCAGCCCCCCTGCGGCTGTTCAGGTCGCCTTCCGAGGCCACCGCTGCCCCTCACCCCCAGCCACCCGCGCACGTGGTCAGCGTGGACTGTGGTGCCCGGGCCGCCACGCCCAGCAAGAGGGGCTCTGGTGGCGGATGCCACACCCACCTCCTTTCTCTTTTCTCGAATGCAGATACCAACGATTGCAACCCTCTGCCCTGGTGAGTGGCAGCCCTGGGGGCCGGCGGACCCGGTGCTGGTCCTGCCCGGGGGCTCCCTGAGACCTGCCCTCTCTCCGCAGCTACAACGGCGGAGTCTGTGTCGATGGCGTCAACTGGTTCCGCTGCGAGTGCGCTCCCGGCTTCGCGGGCCCCGACTGCCGCATCAGTGAGGCGCCGAGCGGGCGGGCGGGCGGGCGGGGCTCGGGTTCGGGTGTCTGGAGTCGGGGGTCCCCAGAGTCCACACACCCTGAGGACAGTGTGGACACAGCCCCCTCCTGCCTTGCACCAGGCCTCACTGTCCCCACTGGTCCGTGCCCTGCCGACACCCCCCTTTGCTCTGGGGCTGCCTGGGGAGGGGCTCGACCAGTGGTTGCCAACCTTTTTGTGGCCACGCCCCACCTAAGCACCTCTAAAATCCTGGTGCCCTCCCCCGTGACACAGAATTCTTATTATTCAAAGAGTGAACTGGTCACGTGGAGAAGCCTGAAAGGCCAGGAACTTGGTCTGAACAAGCGTCCACAGAGCACGGCAGCCACGAAAGAGAGAGAAAAGGGCGAGAGGACAGTTCAATCCCGAGGCAGAAACCACTAAGAAACCGTTAAAAATAATACGCAGTGATGTGAAAAAATAGCAATAAAGCTTCAGAACATAATAGAAAACTGAAATGCATAAATATGTCACAACGTGTGTTTACATGCTGCCGATGAGGCCCCTAGAACCGTGGTCGGCAAACCGCGGCTCCTGAGCCACACGCGGCTCTTTGGCCCCTTGAGTGTGGCTCTTCCACAAAATACCACGTGTGGTCGCGCACGTACAGTGTGATTGAAACTTCGTGGCCCATGTGCAGACGTCAGCATTTTCTGGAAGAGCCACACTCAGGGGGCCAAAGAGCCGCGTGTGGCTTGCGAGCCGCGGTTTGCCGACCACGGCCCTAGAACCACAAGAAACGCAGAAGGTTCACTGTTAACAGCTCGTTCTCGAATGGCCCCCCCTTAGAATCACAGTGCCCCCCTCTGGGGCGTGTGCCCCGTTGGGACCCGCTGGCTGGCTGAGGGGCTGGTCTCCTGGCTCCGGGAGTGGAGGGAGCGGAGGGGCCGGTGCCCATGAGGCCTTGGGCTGTGACGGTGACAGTGCAGGCCCAGCTCAGAGACCCCTGGGCACCTGGAGGCCGTGCTGACCTGGGACTGCTCCCCGGGCTGGCACGGGCGCCGTCCTCCTGTCTCTGAGCGGCCGCTTCTCCGCAGACATTGACGAGTGCCAGTCCTCGCCCTGCGCCTACGGGGCCACATGTGTGGACGAGATCAACGGCTACCGCTGCAGCTGCCCACCCGGCCGCGCTGGCCCGCGGTGCCAGGAGGGTAGGTGGGGAGCATGGAGGGGGTGGGGGCTGTGCCAAGCAGGAGCCAGGGCAGGACCTGGTCTCCGGGGTCAGTGCCACCGCCGACCCGCCTCCTCTCCCCGCAGTGATCGTGTTGGGCAGGTCCTGCTGGTCCCAGGGGGTGCCCTTCCCGCACGGGAGCTCCTGGGTGGAGGACTGCAACAGCTGCCGCTGCGTGGATGGCCGCCGGGACTGCAGCAAGGTGCCAGGGGCCCCTGCCCCCTGAGCGAGCCTCCCTGCCCTGCCCGGGTCTGACGTCCTGGTGCCCAAGGGGCTCCGTCCTTTGTCCGTGACCCCGATCCGCTGGGAGACCCAGGAGCTGCTGCCGGGGGGTGGGGGAGGACGAACCAAATCCACCCCCCCGCTGGACGTCCAGGAAGGAGGGCCCCCTGGCACCACCAGGCCCCTTTCCTCGCTGTGCCGTTGGAGAAACTGAGCCCAGGGCTGCTCAGGCTCCAGCAGCCCCAGGCCTGCATGCTGCTGGCCCCTCCCACGGGGCCTCCCTGCCTGGCGGGGTCCTTGCTGGAGCTGGGCTCAGCCCCGGAGCCCTGGGTGGTGGGTGGGCACGGCCCTGGGACTTGCTGACCCTGAGCCTGTCTGTCTGTCTGTCTGTCTCCCGATGTGGCTTCTGTGGTCCTCGTCTGCTGTGCCCGGCCCAGGTGTGGTGCGGACGGAAGCCTTGCCTGCTGGCCAGCCGGCCCAACACGCTGAGCGCCCAGTGCCCCCCGGGCCAGCAGTGTGGGGAGAGGGCCCCGGGACAGTGCCTGCAGCCGCCCTGCGCGGCCTGGGGGGAGTGTGGCCCCGAGGAGCCCCTGCTGCCCAGCACCCCCTGCGTGCCGCGCTCCGGGCACCTGGACAACAACTGCGCCCGCCTCACGCTGCGCTTCGACCGCGACCAGGTGCCCCAGGTGAGCTGTCCTGGCAGCACCCCCCCGACCCCGAGTGTTTGCAGGCCCCGGACACGTCTGCTTCTCGGAGTGGACACTCGGACGGCAGGGACCGCTCCCGGCTGTCCTCCACGCTGCCCGTGGCTCCGCCCCTGTGGGGCCAGTGGGGCTGGTTGCTTCTGTGGCTGCTCAGGGAGCCTGGCCTCATGGGATCGGATGAGGGAGGGCGTGGAGCCCTGTGTGCCCTGTGGGGGACAGGGAGCAAGGAACGACCCAGCCAGGTGCCTGCCGATCCGTCGTCCCAGGGGCCTGGACTCCGGGGGGCCGGGGGCCGTCGATCTGGGCCCCTCAGCCTCCCGGGGGGCCAGGGCCAGCCTGCAGCTGGCAGGCAGTCCGGTGGCTGGGTGCTCAGAGCCCATGAGGAGGGGCTCAGAGTGGGGAGGCCCCGCCCCTCAGGCCTGCAGGTGCTGCTTCCGCCAGGATGGACCCTGGGGGTGGGTGGGGGCTGTGTCCTGGGTGGGACTCGGGTCTGGTGCAGGAAACAGCTCCCCACTGACCCCCTGTGTCCCCACTGGCCCCAGCCGGGCTGCGGGGCGTGTCCTGCCAGGTGCCTTCGTGGCGGCTGGGGGATGCGCGGGCTGCTCACGTGCTGCCGTCTCTGCCCAGGGCACCACGGTGGGCGCCATCTGCTCGGGGATTCGCGCCCTGCCGGCCACGCGGGCAGTGGCCCGGGACCGCCTCCTTGTGCTGCTGTGTGACCGGCCGTCCACGGAGTCCAGCGCCGTGGAGGTGGCCATGGTGAGTGTGGGCGGGCAGGCAGGCGGCCACCCTCTTCGGGTCCTGCTCTGGACGGGCTCCTGGGAGGGGCTGGGGTGCAGGGCCCAGGCCGGGCCGGTCCCCAGGTAGTTGAAGACAGAGTGACTGACCCAGAGGTGGGAGTCCACCCCACTGCAGTGGATGGAGCTGGGGTGCTCTGCCCGCGGCTGGGGGAGCCCGGGCCTGGGGAGAGGGGTGTTGGCGTGCCCGGGTGAGAGGAGCGGGAGGGGAGCAAGGCCGGGAGTCGGGCCCGTTCACTGGGCAGTGCATTCAGCCAGGCCAGAGGCTAGGCCAGGCAGAGGTGGGGCCCGGGGGCAGGTGTGCAGATCCGAGAGGGCAGAGAGGCCCAGGGAGATGGTGATGGCTGCGGGGCCCGTGGAAGGGCGGTCAGCCAGACCCACCTGGTGCAGGCAGCGCCCGCGTGAGCACCGCGGCCGGAGGGCTGTGCGCTGGGCCGGAGCCTCGGCCTTCCTCCGTCCCCGCGCCGGGGTGGGGCCGGCCTCCAGGCGGCAGGTCCCTCAGCGTGTCTCTGCCGCAGTCCTTCAGCCCCGCCTGGGACCTGCCCGACAGCAGCCTGATCCAGAGCACCGCACACGCCATCGTGGCCGCCATCACGCAGCGCGGGAACAGCTCGCTGCTGCTGGCCGTCACCGAGGTCAAGGTGGAGACCGTGGTCATGGGCGGCTCCTCCACAGGTGAGCGGGTGGGGCCGGGGAGCTGTGGGCCAGGCTGGGCCAGGGCCGGGATGGGGAAGGGCTGGAGCTGGGCTGGGCCTGGAGCTGGGGTTGTGGTTGGGTCTGGGGTTGGGCTGGGCCTGGAGCTGGGACTGCGGTTGGGGTTGGGGCTAGAGCTGGGACTGCGGTTGGGTCTGGGGTTGGGGCTGGGGCTGGGGTTGCGGTTGGGGCTGGGGTTGCGGTTGGGGCTGGGCTGAGCCCCGGCCGGAAACCCCCACCGCCCGCCCGCAGGGGTGCTGGTGCCCGTGCTGTGCGGCGTGTTCAGCGTGCTGTGTCTGGCCTGCGTGGCCGTCTGCGTGTGGTGGACCCGCAAGCGAAGGAAAGAGCGGGAGCGGAGCCGGCTGCCGCGGGAGGAGAGCGCCAACAACCAGTGGGCCCCGCTCAACCCCATCCGCAACCCCATCGAGCGGCCGGGCGGCCACAAGGACGTGCTGTACCAGTGCAAGAACTTCACGCCCCCGCCGCGCAGGGCGGCCGAGGCGCTGCCGGGGCCCGCGGGCCGGGGTGGCAGCGGGGAGGACGAGGACGAGGAGGAGCCAGGCCGCAGCGAGGAGGACTCCCTGGAGGCGGAGAAGTTCCTCCCCCACAAACTCACCAAAGAGCCCAGGCGCTCGCCCGGGAGGCCGGCCCTCTGGGCCCCGGGCCCCAAGGTGGACAACCGGGCGGCCAGGAGCGTCAACGAGGCCCGCCGAGCCGGCCAGGACTAGGCGCCGCCGCGGCCGGACCAGGACCCAGCCCCGTGCCGGGCGCCACCCACCACCGACCAGGAGGCTGAGGCTGTGTGCATAGTTTCTTTATTTTGTGTAAAAAAAACACCAAAAACCAAAAACAAATGTTTATTTTCTACGTTCCTTTGACCTTGTATAAATTATTCAGTGACTGGCAGGTGGAAAACAAGGGTGTCTTCTCGGATAGTGGCTATTTTTGTACGTTTCCGCATGTCGCGTCCGCAGTGTGGCAGGAGAGGGTGTCGTGTTCTCCCCAAACTTTGTCCCCAGAGGTGGTGCCCCGTTTACAGGATCTTCCCTTTTATTCCTCACGTGGGGGTCTCCATGGCTCCAGGCCACAGCGCCGGCGGGACCCGTGGCCCATGGTGTTCAGGGGACCCATGGCTGTTGGTGGGACCACCCGTGGCTGACCGCGTGGCCGTGGCTGACGACATGGCCGTGGCTGTCGGTGGCGATGGCGTGGCCCGAGGCCACGGCAGCCCCTCCAGGCTCACAGCCATTCCCTCTGCCCCCGTCCTCACTCGCTCCTGCCGGAACACGCCCTAGAGGTCTCCACTGTGCGTTCTGAAGTGCCCTTCCTGACGGCCCTTCTCCAGGGACGGGCAGTATTGAACTTGTGACAAGTGCCTTCACACCCCCTCGCCGCTGTCCACGCTGCTGTGGGCACAGGACGCCGCCCGCCAGCCCCGCCCCCCCCCCCCCGTGAAAGTGCATTTTTGTAAATATGTACATATTAAACGAATCACTCTGTATATTTGATTTAATAACTTAAACGTTCTGGCCTCCCGTGTTCTTCGGGGCTGCTCCTGTTACCTGGAGCTGGGCGGGGCGGTCTCCGCGCGACCGGCCAGGAGCAGGAGGCCGGGTGTGGGCAGCACGTTGGGCCCGTGGCCGCGGTGGCTGTGAGGTGTGGCTGGTCCTGCTGACCCAGGGCCTCAGCATATTGGTGCCTCGCAGGAGCGTTCCCGGGACCGGGAGGGAGGTGCACCCACGCCCTGCTAACAACTTTGTAAAGTAGTCTCTTAGCCACGAAGAGCTGCCACGGCTTAAGGAATTATGAGGTCGAACTTGAGAGAATGAAGTCGCGAGGCCATAGGCCCCATCTTGCCGGTTGGCAGACTGGACGCGGCATGGTGGCCTCGGCCGGCGGTCACAGGCTCAAGCCACTTTCGTCTGTGGGCTCTCTAGGTGCCCTGCGAGCTGTGGTGCGCAGGCCAGGTGCACATTCAGGATCAGGTGCAGAGTCAGGCGTCAGGCACACAGTCAGGCATCAGGCGCGCAGTCAGGTGTCAGGTGCACAGTCAGGCGCACAGTCAGGCATCAGGTGCAGAGTCAGGATCAGGCACATAGGCGTCAGGCACAGGTGTCAGGCGTGCAGTCAGGTGTCCGGTGCACAGTCAGGCGTCAGATGCAGTCAGGCGTCAGGTGCACAGTCAGGTGCACAGGCATCAGGTGCAGTCAGGCGTCAGGTGCACAGTCAGGCGTCAGGTGCAGTCAGGCATCAGGTGCACAGTTAGGCGTCAGGTGCACAGTCAGGCATCAGGCACACAGGATCAGGCACACAGGCGTCAGGCACACAGGATCAGGCACACAGTCAGGTGTCAGGCGCACAGTCAGGTGTCAGGTTCACAGTCAGGAGTCAGGTGCACAGTCAAGAGTCAGGTGCACAGTCAGGCACACAGTCAGGCATCAGGTGCACAGTCAGGCATCAGGTGCAGTCAGGAGTGAGGTGCGGTCGTGCAGGCCCGCCAGCTCCTTCATGAGGCCGGCTCTGCCAGAGGCCCGTCAGATCCCGGGTGGCTCCATGCGAGGGCGGAGCCAGCGCCCTGCACGGGCCTGGAGGCACCTGCCCTCCCTCCTGCGTCCTCCCCTCCTGGTTAGAGCAGCCCCCTCCCTGCCTTGGTGCTTTGGCCGACCCAGCGTCCTGGCCGGGGCCTCCTGCGCTGAGCAGTGGCTGGGATCCTGCCTCCCTCCTGCACCTCCGCCCGCAGTTCTGTGTCGGGCCCTGGGGACTGAGCCGCTGCCTGGGCTGGAGAGGCTGCCAGTCTCCGAAGAAACAGCCCCAGGGAGCAGGTCCCAGGCGACCAGGCCCATTAACCCCTCCGGGCTGGCCACGGGGTGTTCGACGGGTGGGAGAGACACGGGGGGTGGGGGGGGCCTGCCAAGAGCCCCCTGCACGGGGCCTGCCCCTCATCGGCGGCACTTGAGGGAATAACATGCGGCCAGTGGCAGGGCCATCCTCACCTTCCTGCGCCTCCCGGCCCCGTGGGCGCTCGCCCTCACCCCCTCCCCCCCAGGTAGGGCTGCTGGGGCTTCCACCCCAGCGTGGGTCCCTGCGCCTCCCGGCCCCGTGGGCTCTCGCCCTCCCCCCCTCCCCCCCAGGTAGGGCTGCTGGGGCTTCCACTCCAGCGTGGGTCCCTGCGCCTCCCGGCCCCGTGGGCTCTCGCCCTCACCCCCTCCCCCCCAGGTAGGGCTGCTGGGGCTTCCACTCCAGCGTGGGTCCCTGCGCACCCCGGCGGCACCGTCTCCGCTTTACTCAGTGCAGAGAGCTGCGCGCTTTCGTTTGTGCCCACTCTGCCCGTCTGTCCCTGCGTCTCCCCGGCTGCTTGTTGTCCGTGCGTCCTGTCCCCAAGCCTCTACCCCACACACTCCCCTCCTGACCTTCGAGCCATGAACTGGGAGTCGCTGCCGATGGTTTGGCTCCAGGGGGGCTGAGGGGCGTCAGGGCACCAACTCCGGGAGGGCCAGGAGCAGACGCACGCCTTCCTTCCCCGGGAGGCGCTCCTGTGCTGAGTGGGCACCAGGCTGGTCTCCCGCCAGGACTGTGGTTGTGCGACTCCACCGCGCAGGCCCTGTGGCCCCTCCCGCACCCCTGCGCCTGAGGCCGCCTGGGGAGTCTGTCCGTGTGCACAGCCCACCGGCCTGCACGCGACTGCAGAGGGCAGGCCTTCAGGGGGCCATTTGGGGGCGTTGGACGGTGGGACAGGCGAGCCCACGGCCACGGCGGTGGAACGCGCTGGAAGGACGCGTGCTCACCTGGATGAGGTGCCCGCGGAGGGTTTGGTTCGGGTGCTGAGCAGCATGGGGGCTGGGGGAGCTGGGGGGGCTTTGGGGGGGCTCGGGGGGCTGGCTGCTCTGAGCCGCACTGGACTCTAAGGGCATTCAGGGAGCTCACCCGCAGTCTGCATGCGGCTCGGGGCCTGGCTGTGCCTCTCCCGGCACCAGGGAATCTCGGCTCTTTAAGCTGTTTGGTTGCCCTGCTCCAGATGAGGCAGCATCCCAGTGGGCGGCTGACTTCCCAGAGCCTGTGCGACCCCCTCTCGGGGCCTGACTGGGGCAGAGTTGTCCCTCGGAGTCCGGAGGGGATGTGGGGGGCCAGAGGCAGCCAGAACCCCAGGGTCTTGCTGCTCCCCCGCCCCCCGCCCCCACGGTCCGATCCTGCCCGGTTTGAAGACCTTGCCATGACCTCACCTGGTGGGCTGCTTTGCAAGCAGGTGCGATGCTATCCAGCGCCCCTCCCCCTGCCCTCCCCCGCCAGGCCTGCCATTAGCCTCAGATGCCGGCAGGTGGGGGAGGGGGAGGGGGTGGGACAGACGTAATTTGGAAAAGGAGGCTTATGCGTCACACGTTTTGCAAGAGCCATCCTTTGCACTGTCAGGCGCTGGGGGGCGGTCTGGGAGTTGGATGGGGGGGGCGTGGCTGTGCTGTGGATGGGGGGGAGTCTGTGGGGATGGCGCAGCGACCGGAGATGCAGAATTCGATCTTTTCAGCTGGAGGAGCTGGAAGTGGCCCTCGCTGCACCCTGAGCTCACCAATCCCCGCCCTGGGCAGGGCTGAGATGCCTCCAGAGGCCCTGCCCTGCGCGGTGCAGACGGGCCCTGAGTGCAGAGGGAAGGAGGGCTCCCGCACCCCACCCCGCTCCCAGGAGGACCCCAGGAGGCGGCCCTGGCCCCGGGCCCCGGGCAGTTCCCAGGCGTCCTCTCCAGGTGACCACAGGAGGTAGATGGGCAACAACAGAGACAAAGGCCAATGGGTTTGGAAAGCAGAGGGTGCTTAGAGCTCATCAGTGATTCCAAGAGCTAATTCTTTACTTTTAAACAGTAGCTTCGTTATTTATTTATGCATTTATTTATTTGTATTTATTTCAAAGAGGAAGGGAGAGGGAGAGAGAGGGAAAGATCCATGATGAGAGAGAATCACGAATCAGCTGCCTCCTGCACGCCCCACACTGGGGACGGAGCCTGCAACCCGGGCCTGTGCCCTGACCCGGGATAGAACCGTGACCTGGTTCCTAGGTCGACACGCAGCCACGGAGCCATGCCGGCCGGGCTGCATCTGGCTGTTGATTCAGACCCTTTCAGGACCTTCGTGGAGCGCGGCAGAGCGTCGCCGGGTTTCCTGAGCCCTGGACTCGGGTAGCAAACTGACCGCCCTCGAGGGGGGTCATGGCAGCCTCAGACGTACAGGTGCCCCCTGGGCCTGGATGGTGCCTTGGGAGGTGGTCTCCTGGATGCCCGGCTGGTGTGGGAGCATTGCCTGGTGTGGGGGACCCCAACCCCCGCATGGGAGTCACTGGCCAATCCCGTCCCCGCCTGCGGGCCCTCGGTGCCTCTGTGTCACTCCTACTGCCCGCCTGCCGCTCCTCCCTCTCCCGGGGGCAGGGAGCCGAGCTGGGAACCAGCAGGCGTGGGCTCCCCCGGGTCTGTCCCTCTCGGGGGGTCACAGACCTGCTCCGTCCATCCAGGTCCTTCCAGGACCTGCCTCAGCCGTGGGCCCCTGTTATAGCCCGGCAGGAGGACGCATGACCAGTCACAGGTCACGGGAAAAACCACGCGTTCAAAATTCCTTCTTTTTAATCCTGGCCTGAGGATATGCTTTGTTCGTTTGTTGTTTTTAGAGCGAGAGGAAGGGGAGAGACACTTCAGTGAGAGAGAAACTTCGATCCGTGGCCTCCTGACCGGGATGGAGCCTGTGGCCTCGCATGTCTCTGCCCGGACACCCAACCCTCGGCCTTTGGTGCACGGACGCGCTCCCACCACGGAGCCACGCGGCCGGCCACCCTCGTGCTCGCTCACATGTCCGCAATGCGACACCATCCCTCCACGTACGTCCAGGCCGCCCGGGCAGACGGCAGGTCACGGGAGGCGGCCCAGGGAGGGCCCACGCAGGGCGCGTGCATCACTAGGTGGCAACGGAGACGAGAAGAACATGAGCCATAAGGTGGCGACGGAGCAGATTTGCAGATCGGATGACAAAATCCCCGGGTCACCCAGAAAGATCGGTTTCCTTTCTGTCACAGACGGAGCCCAGCACTGGGCCTGGGACCGGGGTCACGCGCCTCAGCCGGGCTGAGAGCCGGGGTAACGGGAGGAGTTCCTGAAGAGCGGAAGGGGGACACCAGGGCGTGAGGCCCGAGCGGAGGAAGGAGGAGGGGCAGGCGGAACGAACACGCCCCCAGGGCCAGCGGGAGGCGGGAAGGAAGGGCAGCCGCGAGTTTATCCCACGGTGCGATCTCACGTGTGGAGAGGGCTCTTCCGTCCGCATCGTCTGTAATAGCCAAAGCCTGACCCCTTCTCAGGAGGCCGGGGTGCTTACAGAGAGCGTGGTGTGCGGGGCGGGTGCCACCAGGGACACGGAGGTGGACGGCCGCTGCCTAGGCTCTGATGAGGGAGAGGCTCTGAGATCAGTGGTTCTGTGGAAAAAACCAGGGTGCTGATCACATCAGCTGTGAAACGTGTGTGTGTGTGTGTGTGTATGTCTGTGTGTCTGTGTGTCTGTGTCTCTGTGTATGTGTCTGTGTGTGTCTGTGTGTCTGTGTGTATGTGTCTGTGTGTGTATCTGTGTGTGTCTGTGTGTCTGTGTGTGTATCTCTGTGTGTGTCTGTGTGTCTCTGTGTGTGTCTGTGTCTGTGTCTGTGTCTCTGTGTGTCTGTGTGTCTGTGTGTGTCTGTGTGTCTGTGTGTGTGTCTGTGTGTGTCTGTGTGTCTGTGTGTGTGTCTGTGTGTGTCTGTGTGTCTGTGTGTGTCTGTGTGTGTCTCTGTGTGTATCTGTGTGTGTCTGTGTGTGTCTGTGTGTGTCTGTCTGTGTCTCTGTGTGTCTGTGTGTCTGTGTCTCTGTGTATGTGTCTGTCTGTGTGTCTGTGTGTGTCTGTGTCTCTGTGTCTCTGTGTGTGTGTCTGTGTGTGTGTCTGTGTGTGGCTGTGTGGCTGTGTCTGTGTCTCTGTGTGTCTGTGTGTCTGTGTCTCTGTGTCTCTGTGTGCCTGTGTTTCTGTGTCTCTGTGTGTGTCTGTGTGTGTGAGTCTGTGTGTCTCTGTGTGTGTCTGTGTGTGTCTCTCTGTGTGTGTCTGTGTGTCTGTGTGTGTCTGTGTGTCTGTGTGTGTCTGTGTGTCTGTGTGTGTCTGTGTGTCTGTGTGTCTGTGTGTGTGTCTGTGTGTGTCTGTGTGTGTCTGTGTGTCTGTGTGTGTGTCTGTGTGTCTGTGTGTCTGTGTGTGTGTCTGTGTGTGTCTGTGTGTCTGTGTGTGTGTCTGTGTGTGTCTGTGTGTCTGTGTGTGTGTGTGTGTGTCTGTGTGTCTGTGTGTCTGTGTGTGTCTGTGTGTCTGTGTGTGTGTCTCTGTGTGTGTCTCTGTGTGTGTGTCTGTGTGTCTGTCTGTGTCTCTGTGTGTCTGTGTGTGTGTCTGTGTGTGTCTGTGTGTCTGTGTGTGTCGGTGTGTGTGTCTGTGTGTCTGTGTGTGTCGGTGTGTGTGTCTGTGTGTGTCTGTGTGTGTCTGTGTGTGTCGGTGTGTGTGTCTGTGTGTGTCTGTGTGTGTCTGTGTGTGTCTGTGTGTGTGTCTCTGTGTGTGTGTCTGTGTGTCTGTGTCTCTGTGTGTCTGTGTGTGTCTGTGTGTGTCTGTGTGTCTGTGTGTGTGTCTGTGTGTGTCTGTGTGTCTGTGTGTCTGTGTGTCTGTGTGTGTCTGTGTGTGTGTCTGTGTGTCTGTGTGTGTGTCTGTGTGTCTGTGTGTCTGTGTGTGTCTCTGTGTGTGTGTCTCTGTGTGTCTGTGTGTGTGTCTGTGTGTCTGTGTGTCTGTGTGTCTGTGTGTTTCTGTGTGTCTGTGTGTGTGTCTGTGTGTGTCTGTGTGTGTCTGTGTTTGTCTGTGTGTCTGTGTGTGTCTGTGTGTGTCTGTGTGTGTCTGTGTGTCTGTGTGTGTGTCTGTGTGTGTCTGTGTGTCTGTGTGTGTCTGTGTGTCTGTGTGTGTGTCTGTGTGTGTCTGTGTGTGTGTCTCTGTGTGTGTGTCTCTGTGTGTGTGTCTGTGTGTGTCTGTGTGTGTGTCTCTGTGTGTGTGTCTCTGTGTGTGTGTCTGTGTGTGTCTGTGTGTGTCTGTGTGTGTGTCTGTGTGTCTGTTGCCTGCTAGCAATGGTTTGGCTCTCAGTAAAAGAAAAACGAGCTCGGACAGGGGTTGAGCGCTGACCTAGGAACCAGGAGGTCACGGTTCGATTCCCGCCAGGGCCCAGGCCCAGGCTGCGGGCTCGGTCCCGTGTGGGAGGTACAAGAGGCAGCCGATCGATGATTCTCTCTCATCAGTGCTGCTTCTCTCTCTCCCTCTCCCTTCCTCTCTGAAATCAATAAAAATATGAAGAAAAAAAGGAAGAAAACGGGACTGCGCATGAGGCACACAAATAGAGTTTATTTTCCTCCCGGAGGAAGCAGCCAGGCCAGAGGACCAGACCGCTGCTGAGGCCGGAGAGAGCCTGCGGGCCGGCCCCCCGCTGTGGCTCCCCGTGGCCTGGAGGTGCTGGCGGCGCAGAGAGAGGACGGGAGCCGCCACGTAGGCCGCGCGCTGAACGCCCGCCTGAGCCGCAGGCGGCCTGTGAGGGCCCGTCGGGGTTCGCCGTGGCCGCGGCACCGAGGTCCTCAGGGAAGGAAACAGCAGGAGCGGTGCTGTTTTCCAGGACAGAGTTAACGCATTCTGAGCTCATCTGGGAACCCACCGTCCCTTATGGTGGGGGGGACCCTGCCATGTCGCCCCAGGCCGTAGCGAAGACTGGAACCCAGGACATCTTCCTCCCCCTCGCGAGGGCGGGGCCGGTGGGGAGGGCGACGCCGCTCACGGGGCCTGCTGCTGCCTGGCCGCACTTGCCAGTTTCGGTGCCCAGATTCCTGTGGGTGCGGAGCCCGGCTGGAGGCTGTGCGCTGTGAGGCGGGATCTGGGGCCGCACGGAGTGCCCCGACCCCGGCCCCAGCACCCCTGGGCTGGGCCCGCCCCACCATCTGTGGCGCCTGGGCCTGGCCTCGCTCAGGGCCGCCCCTCCGGTGCTGGGCTTTGTGGCTCCGGGACAGCACACCTGGCCCCTCTCCCCGACAGTCGGTCACGGGTCAGCGGGCCTGTGGCTGCTCCCTGCTCAGCCCTCCGCGGCCGGCGTTCCTGGGAGAGAGTGGGTGGTGACCGGGCCTGCCTGGGTTCTTCCCGGCCCGTTCGGCCCGGAATGCCAGGGCGTGCTGCAGCGTGCCTGTCTGCGGCCTGGCTCGGCAAGCTCGTGCGTGTGTGTGTGTGTGTGCGTGCCTCTCTGCGTGTGTGTGCACGTGTGTGTGTGCGTGCGCGTGTGCGTGCCTGTGGGGGGGGGTGGGGGGGCAGGGCTGGGGCTGGGCCCTGCAGGAGACCTGGAAGACCTTAGCTCTTCCCTGAGCCTGGAGACAGGGCTGGGAGCCTGAACTGGCTGGACCTGGAGGGGGCGTGGGGCTGCTCCCCTCTGCTCAGCCCCTGGACCCCCGCTCCCCGTGTGGCACCAAGTCAGTCACCACACCTCCCTGGGACGCTGTGTCCCAGCCACGCGCCCTGACCTTGGCCAGGGTCCCACTCTGCAAACCCTCAGTGAGGCCCGGGGGACACTGAGTCTGGCCGGGGCTCGGAGAGGGGAGTGAGGGTGCTGTGGCCCTGGGGGCCGAGAGGCAGGGCTTCTGGGTGATGCCAGGCAGCCTGGGCCGCGGCAGCCGCTGACTGTCCCAGGCCGGGGAGGAGGTGGGGGCAGCCAGGGCTGGGTGAGCCCAGAGGGAGGGGAGGAGGGGCAGTGCAGGGAAGGGTTTGCTGAAGTGGCCGTACTCGAGTGCCAGGGAAAGGGGTGGGCACATTGGGGGGGGGGGGACGGTGTCTGTAAACAGCTGTGCAGGGGCGGGGTGGGCGGCAGGTCCCCCCGGAGAGCTTGGGTTTGATCCTGTGGGCAATGGGGAGCTATGGCGGGCTTTAGAGCAGGGGCGGGGCCGGCCAGATGTGACTTGAGATATCTCTTGGCAGCCAGGAGGAAGGGGAGCGGGGAGCTGCAATAGGATAAGGAGGGGGCAGGTGAGGAGGGGCAGCACTCGGGTGGGCTGAGGTTTAAGGGGTTGGGCCAGTGGGGGAGGCAGAGGAAGGGGTGTCTCCCACCGGGTCAGCCTGAGCAGCAGGGGAGGAGCCGTGCCCGGGCTCTCCTGCTGGCGGGTCGCCGGGCACAGTTCTGCAGCCATAGTTGATGACCAGGGGTCTGGTCTACCGGGTTCTAGAAATCTGTCTAAATGACTCAAAATGCAAACAACGTGGACAGTGACTTTCTCTCTTAAGTTCTTTATTGTTGAGATATTACCCGTGTCTCCTTTCCCCACTGACCGCGCCCCAGCCGCTCCCACCGCAGCGGGCAGGGTTTTCTTTTTCTTTTTCTTTTTTTAAAATATATTTTATTGATTTTTTACAGAGAGGAAGGGAGAGGGATAGAGAGTTAGAAACATCGATGAGAGAGAAACATCGATCAGCTGCCTCCTGCACACCCCCTACTGGGGATGTGCCCGCAACCCAGGTACATGCCCTCGACCGGAATCGAACCTGGGACCCTTCAGTCTGCAGGCCGACGTTCTATCCACTGAGCCACACCGGTCAGGGCAGGGACAGTGTTTTCATTGCAGGACTCTGTCTCCCCAGGAAGCTGGACGCGGCTAATACCCAGGATGGGCATGTGATGGAGTGGACGCTGGTCCCGGGACGATGGGTCATTCTGCAGCCGATCCCGGGCTTTCGTGGCGACCCCAGGGCGAGCTTTCTAAAACGCACACCTGACCGTGTGGCTCTCCAGCTCAAACACCCCCCGGGGCTCCCACCGCGCTCAGGGCCTGAGCCAGCCCCCTCCATCGCCGTCCGTCCTCCACGCTGATGGGCTTCTCCCTGGTCTGCCTTGGCCCCTTGGGGCTCCTTCCTGCTCTTTAAGACTCCCCGCCCCCCAGCACTGCCTGCCTCTCCCCTCTGTCCCCGGCCCCCTCCCGCCCTCCTGTCATCCATCAGCCCCTCCAGGGAGAAGGGCGTGTCCAGCGCCCACCTGACCTGGGCTGTCAGTGCAGGGAGCTGGAAGCTGCTTGAGGGACCCAGAGCGCAGGAGAGGGCAGCCTCCAGCCCGGCGGGGGCTGCGGGGGGTGCGGGGGCCGGGGCGGAGGGGGTACCCTGCCCTTCCCACCAGGCCCCACCGACCTGGGCCCAGAGTCCACGCCCCTCGCGGGAGGGCGAGCACCTCCTTGGCCCCCGTGCGGAGGACCCTGACACCAGGAGGTCCTGTGAAATGAATGAATGGAGACAGAGCCACGGGCCACGCGGCTTCGCCCGCCTCCCGCCCAGCCCCGCAGCTGCCCAGCGCGAACTCGTCGCGGACACACCGGCCGGCCGCCGCCGCCCAGGCCCCCGCCCGTTCCTCCGTCACCCGCCCGGGGCCAGAGGTCACCCCCAGCCAGCGGGCCCGGGGTGCAGCCTGCGGCGGGAGGTGTGCACGGCCTGGTCGCCCCGCGAAGGGCTCCGGGGGGGCCGGCTCCTTCCCGGGGGTGGGGGTCCTCCGCCCGCAGCGCCCGCCTCCGCAGGGAAGCGCGCGGCCCGGGGCGGGCGCTGGAGCGGGATGGGCCGGGCCGGGGCCGGGGGACACCATGCGGTGCGGGCAGGCGGAGGGGCGTGGGCGCTCCCGCCCGGTTCTCCCACCCCGTCCCTCTCCGCCCGGCCCCCCCCCCCCCGCCCCATCCCGCTCCGGCCCCGTGAGGCCAGCGCGCAGGAATCCGCCGCCCCGCCTGCCCGGCCGCCGGGGGTCGGGGTGCGGACCCCCGTGGGCCCAGCCGCACTCGATCCCCCGCGGCACCTGGCTCTGCTCCGGACCTGTGCCCGCCCCTCAGGGGCCACCCGGCCCGCCCTCTCCCTGTCCCCGAAGGAGGCGCCCCCTTGGGGTCCGGCAGGGGTTGGGGTACAGGCTGCCCGGGTAGGGACGGTGTCCTTTGGTCACGTGGGCAGGAGAGCCACCCTGACAGCCCGGGTTCCCCAGGTTAGGGGTCCGCAGGCGGGGCCGAGCCCCTTCCTGGCCGCGGGGTGTAGGGTGGCGCCGCCCGGAGGCCAGTCCCCTCCTGTTTGGGGGTTTGAGCCTGGGCCCCACACGCAGGCGTGGAGCTGGCCCGGTCCGGTAGGGTGGTCAGGGTGCTGGGCACGGCTGGGTGCCTGTCACTGAGCCGGGAACTCACTGGCTGGGGCAATGGGGCGGGAAGCAAGCACATTTGGGGGTGAGGGTTGCAGCCAGCGCTGGGGCTTCTGCAGTCAGGGTGAGGCCCAGGACACTCGGGGTCCCCCCAATTCCAGGTGGCCCATCGCCCTGACCAGCACCAGCTGGTCTCAGGGCAGGTTGGCGGGGGTGAAGGGATGCTGGAGGCGGGGAACAGGGTAAGGCCCCCCAGGCAGAGAAGAGTGGGGGGTCTGGACCCCAGGGTGGGTGGGGGATGAGTGTGTGGCTGGTGCTGCAGTCACAGGCTGAGTGAAAGAGGGGGCAGGTCTAGGTCCCCAGGTGAGGGCAGGAGGGGGGTCTGGTCAGTTGCTCCTGGGGCGCCCGGGAGCAGAGCGAGGGCCTGGGAGCTGGGGTTTGGGCCTGGGGAGCAGGGCGAGGGCCTGGGAGCTGGGGTTCGGGCTGGGGAGCAGAGCGAGCCCTGCCCAGCCGGGGCCTCGCCCCCAGCCCGCCCTGTGGCCCAGCTGGCGAGGCCTGGGCAGCCGCCCCGGAGCTGGCAGGGATCAAAGGGCGGGCAGCATCCTCCGCCCTCGCCCACGGAGACAGGAATCCGCGGCCCCGGGGGATGGAGTCCGCAGCCACATTCCAGGTGCCCCGGTCGCCGCGGGGCAAGGGTGGGGTGGGCTCCGGTGCCAGGACCTGCACCTCGGAGCGTGGGAACGCGCCGGTGCCAGCACCAGGCCGACCGCACCCGCTGCCTGGCCTCCGCTGCCCTCCGCCGAGCGGCTGGGTGGAGCCAAAAGGGGGTCTATGTTGCCAGGAGGCGGAGCCTCTGAGAAGGGTGGGGCCGGGGCCCTGGCACTCACCTCCGGGCCTGTTGCCCTCACCTCAGTGCGGGGAGGGGAAGATGCAGCCGCAATGCCCTCCCCCGGCCTCCTGTGCCCCCGGCAGGTCCAGAGGGAGAGGGTGCGGGTGGGCTGTCCTGGTGGGTGCTACCGAGGAGGGCGCAGAGCGACAGGATCCAGACACACAGACGGTGCGGACGCGCGCGCGCACAGCCGGCGGGTGGCAACCTGTGCGCTGGCTCAGCCCCAGGCGCTCCCCTGAGGTCTGTCCCCTGCTGGCCCCACCGGCCTGCAGACTCCAGCCCCACGGACACCAGGCCACCGGCTGCCGAGAGGGCAGCCGTCAGGGGCCCCTCCTGCTGGGTGGGGCCAAACCTACGGCGAAGTCCCCTCCTGCCCCCGACCCCTCTGCACCCAGACCCACAGCCCGGCCGGACACGGCAGGAGCCAGGGACCCGCGCTGTCCAGCACTTGGTCCTGCCCAGCCCCGCTTCACAGGTGGGGAACCTGAGGCCCAGAGAGGTCAGGCGACTTTCCAAAAGCCACACAGCCAGGTGGAGGCAGAGTCCAGGCGGACCTGGAGAACCCGTGGCGGCCCGGACCGCACACCCGAGAGCCAGGGCGGGCGCCACCCCTTCTCTGGCCTCAGCTTCCTCGCCTGGGAGGTGGGCTCACCTAGGAGGTGGGCACAGTTCCCGGGAAGCCCAGCGGTGCCAACCGAAGGCCAGTCTGGTCTTCCCCAGCCCCCCACCCACGCCCAGCTCCCAGCTCAGGGGTGCGGATGCACCCTAACTCAGCACCCAGAGCACGGCGCCCCCTGGTGGCCATCGGTAGTGCGAAGCCACCTGTGCGCTCTCCGGGCTGGAGCAGGTGGGTGAGCAAGGCCCTGAAGGGGGCAGGGAGAGGGCAGGCCTGGCGTGGGGGGCGGGGGCGCGGAGCAGAGGGCTGCTGGCTGGAGCGGAGTCCGGGAGACCCACACACAGCGGGCCCGGGAGGCGCTGGAGCGCGGAGCAGGCGGGGAGCTCTCCCCGGAGGCCAGCGGCGGGGGAGCAGGTCCCAGCATGAGGCGGCGCTTCAATTCCTGCTGGGCACCTGCCCAGGCTGCGGGCTCCATCCCCGGTGGGGGGCGTGCAGGAGGCAGCTGGTCCGTGAGTCTCTCTCATCATAGGTGTTTCTATCTCCCTCTCCTTTCCTCTCTGAAATGAATTAAAAAATAATAATAAAGAAAGAAACGATGACTCTCGGGGCCAAGCAAGGAGCAGCTCAGCCTCCGCCGCCCACCCGGACTTGCCGACCAGACCGCAGCCTCCCAACTGCCCCCCCCCACGCCCTCCGCGCCCAGCACCGCTTGGCTGGGCCTCTTTGCAGGTCCAGCAGCGGCCAGTGTCCCCCCCCCCCCCCCGTGGTGTGCGTGGCGGGGCAGATGGAGGGAAGGAGCAGGTGTTCCGAATGCTAAGTCCCAGGCTGAAAGCCCTGCTCCTAGGGGCTCATCGGCCCGGCTCGCAAGAGGGCCCGGTCCTGGGCTGGAGTCTGTTACATCAGCAGCGGCGCCAGGTGGAAAGGACGTGGCTCCCGCCCAGGGTCCCACCAGGTGCGGGAAGGAGGGTGCTATCGAGGGGCTAGGCCGGGCGGCGCCGGGGGTGGGGGGGCGCGGGAGGCGGGACTGCGCTGGGGCGGGTGGTGGGGGGTGGGGGGACGCGGGAGGCGGGGCGTGGGGGGGGCGGGAGGCGGGACGGCGCTGGGGGCGCGGAGCAGAGGGAAGGTTTGCGCCCTGGCGGGGCGGGGGCGAGTCTGGAAAGTTCCCGTGTCTCTGGGAAGCGAGCTGGGGCGCGGTGGCACCTGGCCGGTCTCTTGTGGAGAGTCGCGGAAATGGCCTCGGGGGAGTCAGGGCGAAGTTCGGACGGACAAGTGCAGTGAGAGCAGCGTGCGTGTCCGCGGCTGTGAGCACGGGGTCCGCGATGGGGGGGGCCGCGCCCGCTGGGACCCGCAACATCCACCCAGCAGCTCTCGGCGGCGGCCCTGCGCGAGGCGGGCGGGCGCAGTGCGCGCAGCGGCCGCCAGGCGGCGGGGCGGGAGCTGAGCGCACGGGCCTGGGCATGCCCCCTGCCCTCCCGAGTGGGGCCGCTGGCCCCCCTGCTGCCGGATGGCTGATTGGGGAACTTCAGTCCCTGCCGGGAAAGCGACCGGGAGGCTCATCCGCCGGCGGCCGCTCGCGGGGAATTCTTTGAACCACGAAGTTTCCAGAGGGGCGCGTGCGTGCGTCATCCGCCGTCGGGAGCAGAGGGCGGGGGTGGGGAGGGGGAGCCCAGCCTGAGGCAGCGCCCGACCCCGCGCCAAAGCTCACACAGGCACCGGCAGGAAGGCACTGTGCCCCAAGCGGGCTGGCCTCCAGGGGCGCTGCCAGCCTCCAGCCCAGGGACCCTTTCCCAGGCGCCCGCCTTCCCAGGTCCCCCTGGACCCCCCTCTTCCAGCCGCCGCGTGGCCGGAGTCCTGCCCCGCGGAGAGGAGCACCAGCAGGTTAGCCGGTTTGCAGCGGGAGCAGGATGAGGAGGGTGTGGGGAGGGGAAGGCCAGGGTCCCAGTCACGGACTCAGGTCAGGGCCGGCCCCTCCTGGCCTCTCCAGCTGGTTGGTACCCAGGGCCAGGTGAGGACTGGGGGTGGGGAGGGTGGGAAATGGGACCCAGGGCATGGCAGGTCTAGCAGCTGTGGGGGTGTTGGATAGATAGTGGGAGGGAGGGAAAGAGGGATGGATGGTGGATGGATGGTGGATGGTGGATGGAGGATCGATAGTGGGTGGATGGTGGATGGTGGATAGATGGTGGATGGTGGATGGTGGATAGATGGTGGATGGTGGATGGTGGATAGATGGTGGATGGTGGGTGGATGGATGGAGGATCGATAGTGGGTGGATGGTGGATGGTGGATAGATGGTGGATGGTGGATGGTGGATAGATGGTGGATGGTGGATGGATGGTGGATGGTGGGTAGATGGATGGATGGGTGGGTGAATGGATTCATTTGTGAAAGAGAAAGTACAGTAAGTTGTTAACTGTGGAATGTAAGTGGTGGGTACCTGGGTTTCACTGTACAATTCTTTTAACTGTGCTGTTTGAAGATATACAACTAGGGACCCAGTCCATGAATTTGTGCACCTTGAAAGGAACTGTGGGTTGCAAGGCTCAGTGGGCACAGGGGCGGGTCTCAGACCATCCTCCACGGCCCCACCTGGCCCCTCCCACTGCAGCCCCTGGGTCCCCTGTCTGCCAGCAGCTCCGCTCCCACTGCCACTCTGACATGCTGAAGCATCACCCTGGTCGCATCCCCTGATCCGCTGACGGCGGGGAGCAATTGGGACTGGCACCAGCAGCAGGTGAGAGCGGGGCCGGCGCAGTCAGTGGGTGTAAGCAGCAGCTACTGCCCCGATCACCCCTCAGGAGCAGGGGGAGGTGGAGAAGCCCTCGGGGCGACCAGCCCGCAGCCGCTGCTCGCGATCGACCGACTGGGACCAGTGCTGGGCGCCGGCAGTGGGTGTGAGCACTGGGCGGGACCATGGCACACGGGAGCAAAGAATTTTCAGTAACCACCAGAGTCTGGTCCCGATGACAGCAACTGGCACCCCGCCTTGGTCTGGCGCCCCCCCCTCACCTGCTCCACCATCCAGCCACGGCGGCTGCCCGCCATGTTCCGCACCATGTTCGGTCTATTTGCATATTAGGGTTTTATGTATGAGAGTGTGATGTTGTAACACACTCTCTCTCTGCTCAGTAACTAATGAACTGAAAAAAGAGATCATAATAGAAGTGCTTCTCTTAAATACAAGCAGTTTTGAAATACGTTTTTATTGATTTTAGAGAGAGAGGAAGGGAGAGGGAGAAACATCAATGGGCTGCCTCCTGCACGCCCCCTCCTGGGGATGAGCCCATACTGGGGCATGAGCCCTGACCGGAGTCGAAGCAGTGACCTCTCGGTGCAGGGGATGACGCCCAACCAACCGAGCCACACCCGCCGGGGCCATAACTGACGTCTTAAACACCGGGGACCAATGGGTGAAAACGCTGCATCCAGACGTGCGGGGCGCACAGTGGTGCTTCCCGAAGCGTCAGCCTGCAGGAAGGAGGCGCAGGCTCAGACGCCGCCGTGTCCCCCGGGAGGTCGGGGCTGGCCGGGGGCGACTGCAGGGGGCCCAGGGGAACTGGGGTGACGACAGTATTTTAGACTCGGTTGCGCTGGCAGTTACACAACGGGGTGCATTTGTGAAAAGCCAGAACTGCGCCCCGAAAGGAGATGAACTGCGCCACATGTAAACTGTCCCTGACTTCGTAACAAATAGAGAAAGAAGTTGGGGGAAGAAAGCGCGCACACAGAAAAGCCCGAAGAAAGTTGGAAAGTAGGTGAAAGGTAACACCGGGAGTCGGCGAAGCAAAGGTCAACGGAGACGGACGTCAGTTCCCGGAACAAGGCGACCAACGAAACAGACCAACTTCTGGGACTAATGATCCAAACCAAAAGGAAAGGAGAGACACCACTCGAACCAGAAAGAGGAAGTGACAGGATTTAGGTGAGAGGAGGCCGTGCCTGGCAGAAAGCGCTTGCAAACCGCGCGTCAGGCGAAGTGTATGCGGAATATAGTGAACTCTCAGAACTCAGTAGTAAAGAAACGAAATCACCCTTTAAAATGGGTCACAGACCGGGCACGGCGGGGGGAGAGGGGGCGGCGGGGGAGGATGCGGACAGCCGAGGGGGGCTTCCGTCACCTGTCCTCAGGCGGCAAGGCCAACAAAACCACAGCGCGACACCCTGCACGCACCCTACACGGCGGAAACCATTAATCCACCAAGTGGCTGACGGGGACGCTTTCAAACGGCACCGAGCGGGGGGGGGGGGGGGGGTGCCCGATGGGGGACAAGGGGCCTTCCCACCCCGCGAGGGCCCAGCATTCACTCCAGAGAACGGAAAACGTGCGTTCGTTCGCACGAAAGCCAGTGGCGCCCGTAGGTGGCTTCACTGATGATCACCCAACGCGGCGACTCGCCAGGCGTTCTCGGAAAAGGGAGGCGCTATCCCCGCGCCCGACGTGGGTGAATCTCAAATGCGTGTCCCGTGGGGAAGACACTAGATTCAAAGGCTGTAATTCCGTTCCCGTGACGTTCTGGAAAAGGCGGAACTAGAGAGGGAGGTAGACCCAGGGGGCCGGGCCGGGCTGGGGTCTGGGGGGGAAGGAGGCCTGGGGAGGGGCGGCGGGGACTGGGGAGCAGAGGGGGTGGGCGTTCATGCCCGTCTGGTGCGCACGCACCTGCCTGCACCTGTCCCAGAACCGCCCGTCGCACGGCGAGCTTCACTGCGTGTAAATTAAATGCAGAAACAATCAGCTCCCCGGAAGGAAACAAGACAATGCGGTCATATTTCTGAAAACAGATGAATTAGACACACTCGGGTACGAGCTCGTCCAGGAGAGACGGAGGGCTTGGCTGGTCCCCTGGCTCCGGGTGGACTGACGCACATTTAAAAGTCCCGCCGTGGGGGGAGCCAGGGTGCCGGCGTCGGTGACCTCAGTGCCCGGCGCCTCCCACAGCCACGTCAGAACCAACCCAAGTACAGAACAGGCCTGTCAGGTCGCCGAAAGCTGGCTGAGCGGAAGTCCTGCCTCGAGAGAAGGAAGGATAGCACCTGGAGGGTGGCAGGAGGGGCGGGGGCACGGGATGGGCCGACCTGGCACCGTTTTGGAACCAGGGGGCTGTCTCGGCTGCGGAGGCCCCTGGGAGACGCAGGGGTCCCAGCCACACACCAGCCCCCAGCCCAGGCTGCAGAGCTGGGAAGAGAGGTTCCTCCGTGACTCTGGGCTGTAAAATCCAGGGGGGATTGTGGCCGAGTGGCTCCGAGGCTGCGGGAGACCCAGGCAGTTCCTCTTAAAGGGCCAGAGCACAGACTTACATACGAGTAGTCTCGCTTCCTCTGGGCTCCCGTGTTGGGGGAACCAGGGACGCAGGGGAGGAACTGGATTGCCTGGCATTGGGGCAGGAACTCGGGGCGGCTTTCCCCCAGACGGAGGTGCTGGCAGGGGTCATGGCGCCTGTGCTGGGGCCTCCCCCCTCTCCCCCTTCTCCCCCCAGAGCTGGCTGGCAGCCATATCTGAGTTTCTATCAGCCCCGATGATTCCCCAAGACCCTGCCCCCACCAACTTGCAGCCCCACCCAAGATGTGCCTCGGCCTCCCCTCCCCTCCCCTCCGGCTCTGACCTCACCCCTATACCTGGCAGAGCAGCCTGTGCCCCCGCCAGCCCCAGAGACCAGTTGCAAAGTTCTGGCCCCTCCCCTCCTGGGGGCTCTGAGGGATCCCACTCGCTGCCCCTCTGCCCCAGGGAGCCCTCTGGGCGGCAGCTGGCTGAGCTCGGGGCTCTGAGCTCACTCTGGGACTGTGGCCCCTGCGTGCCTGCCGGTGAGGCCCCTCCTGGGGCTGTGGGCCTCCTGGGGGGTGTGGAGGGCGCAGGGTCCCAGACCCCACTGGGCGCCCAGGGCTGGGTCCCGGCCATGCAGGCCCGCGGTCCAGCTGCCCAGGGCCGTGCACAGAGCCCGGCTCAGCAAGCGCTCCCCCAGCTGGGGGGGCAGGAAGCTGGGACTGAGGCGCTGCAGCCGGGCCCCTGCAGAGGAGGAAGCGGGCTGCTGCGGTGCGAGGGTGTGAGCTGGGAGCTGTGCGTGCGCTGGGCCAGCCCTCAGCCGCCAGCCAGCGGTGCTTTCCCGCGGGGCTGCCTCGTCCTGGGAAGGTGTCGTGGGGGCCGTGGGCGGGGGTCCCCATCCCTGGCGGTTCCCCTTCCAGGCGGCTTCTGCTTTCCATGTAGCCGCTTTGGGGGAGGGCTGGGTCCCGCCATGCAGGCCTGGGTCGGGCTGCCCCGGCCTGGCTGCTGGTGTGGTCAGGGCTTCCCCAGGGCAGGGGGGCGGGAGGGGGGCAGGGGCCTCCCAGGTGCAGCAGCAGGACTTCCTCCCACAGGACCCAGAGCAACTCCTAGAGGGGGGCCTGCCCCAAGGCCGGGGGCTGCCTACCCACATGGTGGAGGTGACCTTCGGGCTGCCCTGTGCATTATGGGAAGGTTAGCACTTTCCCCAACAAGGTTTCCAGAAAGGCTCAGTGTCCCTGGGGATGGAGCCCCTGGTGGGGGACCCCTGGGTGGGCTGCCGGGGGTGAGGGTGAGGTGGGGGGTGGGGGGTCCTCCAGAGGGGAGAGGAATCCAGGGGAGGATCTGCATTCATCCCAGCTGCTGACCTCTGACCTGTGAGAACTGGGGGGTCTGCTGACCTCTGACCTGTGAGAACTGGGGGCTCAGTCAGCTGAGGGAGGCGCTAGGGCCGGGGAACAGTGGTCTGGGAGCGCAGGGCCTGCGGGAGGCTGGGGGCCTTCCTGGGGGGTGGGGAGGACATGTACCCCTTTGGGCCGAGGCACACAGCGGGCGTTTAATGCCACAGCTGCATGTCCTCCCGTGGCCGTGGCCCGTGGCCCAGGAAAGAGGCTCTGCCTGGCTCCCCCCTGGGCGTCTTCCAGGGACGGAGGCTGGAGCTCGGGTGGCCTCAGTGGACACAAGAGGCCGGAGCTGGGCCGGAGCTGCTAGGCGGCCTGCGGGGGGGGGGGCAGAGCCGTGGGCTCAGCGAGGTGACCTGGGGCTTGGGGTGACGGCGCCCGGCCCCGCTGAACCAGGACACCGGCCACTTTGTGAAACCGCGGCGCCTGGGTGCCCGCTGACCCCCCCTGCCTCCCTGCCACCCCCACCCCCACCCCCCCTCTCTCCCAGGAACCGGCCTGAAAGCCCCTTCCCTGCGGCCAGGCCCAGGGAAACCCCTGGGAGCCCCCACCGGGCCCTGACCGGGCATCGCCGAGGCCGAGACTGGAAGGAGCGAACGATGGCCCTGGGCCCCAGCCGCCAGCTCGGCCGCCACGGACAGACTGACAGACTGACAGACGCAGGCTCGCGCCACCCACGGCGTCAGCCCCTCTGAGGAGGCGCGGTGCCAGCGTGCCCCACATCCGACAGTGTGAAGCCTCCAGTTCCCTCTGTGGTTGCAGAAGGGAAAATCCGCGTCCGCACCCCCACCTTCACTGCTGCGTTACCCACAGTGGCCAGCAGGTGGCAGCAGCCCAGGTGCCCCCCAGGGAGGCTGGACAGCAGGCGGCGCGTCCACCAGGGACCAGGGACCGGGATTCAGCCCTAACGAAGGCCGGCCGTGAGGAGGCAGACCCACAGAGGCGGCGGGCGGGCCCTGTGTGATGGGGCAGAGGCTGTCCGGGACGGTGAGAAAGTTCTGGAGGGGATGGGGGTGGCCGCACAGCAGTGAGGACGCGCTGAGTGCACTGAGCTGGGCAGTCAAAGTGGTTAACGGCGGACATTTCGTCCCGGCCGGTGTGGCTCAGTGGATAGAGCGTTGGCCAGTGGGCCAAAGGGTCCGGGTTCGATTCTGGTCAAGGGCACGCACCTCGGTGCAGGCTCCTCCCCACCCCGGGCCCTGGTCGGGTGCGTGCAGGAGGCACCCAATCGATGTTTTTTGCACATCGATATTTCTCCTGTCTTTCCCGCTCTCTCCCACTCTCTCTATAAATGAATGGAAAAATATCCTCGGGTGAGGATTTAAAAAAAAATTGAACATTTTATTTGTAAATATTTTTTGTTGATCTCAGAGAGGAAGGGAGAGGGAGAGAGATGGAAACATCAATGGTGAGAGTGAATCATGGATGGGCCGCCTCCTGCACGCCCCCCACTGGGGATAGAGCCCACAACCCGGGCCTGTGCCCTGACCGGGGATCAAGCCGTGACCTCCTGGTTCAGAGGTTGACGTTCAGCCACGCAGCCACGCTGGCCGGGCCCTCCTGCTTTTCTTCATAAAACCTTTAACCCGCCCCACCCAGGAGGGTGATCACGTGGCCCTCAATGGGCCAGGAGCAGGGCACACCACCCTCTGTGTCTTCTGAAATGTGGCTCTGGGCGCAGGTGACGGGTGTGAAGGGCACAGGTGACGGGTGTGAAGGGCACAGGTGACGGGCGTGAAGAGCACAGGTGACGGGCGCGAAGGGCACAGGTGACGGGCGAGAAGGGCGCAGGTGACGGGTGAGAAGGGCGCAGGTGACGGGCGCGAAGGGCACAGGTGACGGGCGAGAAGGGCGCAGGTGACGGGTGAGAAGGGCGACGGGCGTGAAGGGCACAGGTGACGGGCGTGAAGGGCACAGGTGACGGGCGTGAAGGGCACAGGTGACGGGTGTGAAGGGCGCAGGTGACGGGCGTGAAGGGCGCAGGTGACGGGCGAGAAGGGCGCAGGTGACGGGCGTGAAGGGCACAGGTGACGGGCGTGAAGGGCGCAGGTGACGGGCGTGAAGGGCGCAGGTGACGGGTGAGAAGAGCACAGGTGACCGGCGTGAAGGGCACAGGTGACGGGTGCCGGGAGCCGGTCCATCCTTGCTGTTTCAAGGGACCTGGCATATATGGCATACTGTTCTTAATATGTTTGCTCACCTTCTAGGCACTATGTGTTTTAACCAAGGTCTCCTCTCTGAGAAAGGTTGTTTCCCCAGGTAGGGATTTTCCCCTGAAGTTAGGGAGGGAATAAAACCTCTTAACTAAGTGCCAGGCGGGTAATTAATCACTTTAACTACGAACAATCATGCTTAAGCTACATAATCTTTACTCCCTGGAATGGAGATAAGAAACGCCCTAACCTTTGGAATAGAGATTGATAGGATTGGAATCAACTGGTATAAATACAGATGTAAGAAGACAGAACGAGGAGAGACAGAAATTGGCACAGAACCTACACAGAACGTTCTCTAGAGACAGAAGAACTTCGCTGGAGAGAACATGGCAAAAGATCCTGGACAGAAACTGGCCTCAGAACCTAGAGACAGAACCTAGCGAGAGAACATGGCAAAAGATCCTGGACTGAACCTGACTACAGAAATTGGCAAGAGAACCTGACTAGAACCTGGTGACTGAACCTGGCTGGAGAACCTGGAGAACCTGGACAGAACGTGGCTGGAGAACCTAGCGAGGGAACATGGCTACAGAACCTGGCTGGAGAACCTGGAGAACCTAGCAAGAGAACATGGACACAGAACCTGGCTGGAGATCCTAAGCAGAACCTCTCTGGAGATTCAGACCAGAGATCCTGGCTAGGCTGCTGATCAACTGAACGCTGTCTCCGTGTCATTCCTTCTTCGCCGACTCCGTCCACACCTTTGGGGACCCCTGGACCCGCTGGGGCTGGACCCCGGCAGACGGGCATGAAGGGCACAGGTGACGGGCATGAAGGGCGCACAGACGTCCCCGTGGGGAGATGATGTGGCAGGAGGACAAATGAGGAAGCACTCCAGGCCATGGCCCTGCCCGCGGAAGTCAGGGCCACGGAAGCCAGTGGCCCTCGGGGTGAGGTCACGGGAGGCTGCAGACCCCCCCCCCCCCGGG
This sequence comes from Myotis nattereri, assembly GCF_964212035.1. NCBI lineage: Eukaryota > Metazoa > Chordata > Mammalia > Chiroptera > Vespertilionidae > Myotis > Myotis nattereri. The sequence goes on from NC_138075.1 coordinate 1,585,537, forward strand.
AGGTACTCAGCCCTCTTCTCCCCCTAAAACCCCCCTCACACCTCCTCCTGCCCAGTCAGGGATCTGTGCCCGGGCAGGGGGTAACCTGGGTCCTGGAGGTGGGGGTGCAGCTGCCACCCCAGCTGCCCCCTCAGCTCCCACCTCCCAGGCCCCCTGGGAACCCTGTGAGGACTTTGCTGCCGTGACGGAGGGTTGGATCTGTGCTTCCCACCTGGACCCGCCACTGGGGTGCAGGGAACCCCTATGTGGGGGTGCAGAGGGAGCAGGCCCTGCATGAGTGACAGCTGCCTGTCATTCTGGGGCGCTGAGCTTGGTGGTCGACCTCCCTCATCGGGGCCTCGAGGGGCCGAGGGTCAGGGCGCCCCCCGCCTCACTCCCCCGCTCGCTGGGAGGGGCTGCCCTGCGCTGGGCCGCTGGGAGGGGGACACTGTTGGGCGGTGGCCCGTGGGCACCGCAGGGCTCGGGCAGGCGCGTGGAGGCTGAGGGGAGCCGGCGGGACAGCACAGCGCGGGGCGCCTCCCGCTGTCCCGGCCCTGGACACGCGGGGCCGGCGGCCCTGGCTGCGCCTGGGGACCGTGCTGAGTCAGGCTGGGTGCTGGGCCCAGGGAAGGGCCCCCGGCCTCTCACCCCGAACCCCAGAGTGGCCTTGGGGCCGAGGGTGGAGGGAGGCGGTCCCCTGCGGCCGCAGTGCCTGGGGCCTGGGCGTGTGTTTGGATGAGGCTGTTGGAGCCCAGTGGGCAGCGCGCGGGGTCGCTGTGTCCAGGGACCCACCGGCGAGGCCCAGCTCAGGCTGGGGTGTCTCTGGGGTGTCAGAGGCAGAGCCCAGGGTGGCGGGTGCGGTCTCTGCCCTCCAGCAGGCCCCCCGGACGGGCCCCAGAGGGCGGGGTTGGGCTTCGGGCGCCGTCTGGGGGCCACCGTGCCCTGTGTGTTCCCGGGAGGGTGCGGCTCCTTGGAGGCGGGCCTGCGGTGCCCACGCTGCCGGAGGCTGGTCAGGAGGTGGACCCCCTCGAGGGGCCTGGCCCGGGTCCCACGTGGCCCTGTCTGGGCCCCGGGAGGGTCTGGTGAACTCAGAGCTGCTTCCCGCCAACTCTGGTGTCAGAGGGGAAGTGGGCTGGGCTCGTTTCCTGTTATCAGCGGGCACATGTCACAACCAGAGAGCCGGCATCCCCCTCGGTCGGCCCACACTGGGGTCTGGGCCGGGCTTGCAGAGACAAAGGCTCCTCTGCTGCTTCCTGGAGGCGCCCAGCCCGGCGGCTGGCGGCGGGGAGCGCTGGGCCGGTGAGTCCGCGCGCTGGGGAGGGCGGTGGGGGCATCTGACAGCCGAGGGGGTCCGAGGGGGGTTGCAGCCTGAGGCCTTCACCAGGGAGGCCGGGTGGCAGTGCCCAGGCGCTATGTGGGCAGAGGATTTGGGGTGCGGTGCCCTCCTGCGGCTCCGCCAGAACCTCACCCCAAGACTGTCTCCTGCTGAGGCCTCACCTGCTGCTGGTCAGGGCCAGAGTCCAGCGGCAGGGCTGTCCCTGGCACCCCCCATCCCCAGGTGGGGTGGGGGGCTGGGTGGGCATGAAGCAGCCGCTCCCTCGTGTCCAGGGCTGCGGGCCCAGGGGCTGGAGGTCGCCTCCGCCTCGGGGAGACGGGGAGACGGGATGAGATGGGTGCGAGCACAGATCTGGGGGCTCAGCCTCACTCGTGATGAAGGAAATGCACCCGATGAAAACGGGGGGGTAGGAGGTGAGCCTGGGGCCGGGGGGGGGCGGCGAGGCAGGTCTGCTCAGGCCGGGGATGCGGCTGGGCCTGGGGAGCCAGCGGACACGCAGGAGCTGGGCCATCGGACCCGCGGAGGGGAGAGGGGAGTGCCGCCCGACAGGAGCGCCGGACCCGCTCACCAGGGGTCAGGACGAGGGGACGAGGCCGGTGGCGGCCACAGCGTGGGGTGCGAGGGGCTCGCAGTTGGTGTGTCCCCGTCTGTGTGAGACGTTCATAGTAAAACGCGAGTAGAACGACAGAGGACGTGCGGCAGGCGCAGGGCACGGGCGGGGCCTCACTGGCGGCTCCGTGGGACAGGGGGTTTGTGTGACCGCACCTGCAGCACAGGTGAGCGTGGGGGGCGGAGGGCGGGGGGCGGGGAGGACCAGCCCAGGCTGCATGTCCCCTCCCTGGGCTGAATCAGGGCCATCCCATGGGGTCTGTCACTCTACAGCCAAGACCCGCCTCTGTGGGACCCCAGAGGTGAGCGGGGACACGGGGTGACCTTAGGGAAGAGTGTGCGGCCAGGAGGCAGCGTGCTCTTGGGCGTGGGGGACGCAGGGCTCCCCCTGCCAGCCTGTCCTCCCACTTAGCATCCAGCCGGAGAGGCAGGGGTGTGGGGAGGGGGGCGGCGGGGAGGACGGCCGTGGACACTGGGGCGGTGGGGACGCCAAGAGGACATCCGCTGCCAGTGGCTGCTGCGGGCTCCCAGCTGCAGGCGCGGGAACGCGGGTCTCACTGTGGCTGGGCCCGCCAGGCCCTGGCCCACCGGGCTCGCCCACCTGGGGGCATGGACTTGAGGGAGAAGGAAGTAGAGTGGCGCCAGCGGGGCCGGAGGAGGAGGTGCCGGGAACGGGGCCACCGGGCGCAGGAAGTCCTGGGAGAACTGAAGCCACGTGTCCCAAGTCAGGACAAGCTGCGGAGTGTCCGCCAGGGAGTGGGCAGAGGGGCAGGTGCCCTGGTCGCTGACCATGGCGAGGGCAGGGCCTGGGCCCTGGTGTCGGGGGCCCCTCTCAGGCTGCGCTGGCCCCAGCCGCTCAGCTGGGCCTTCTGCTGGGAGGCGGGTTCCCTTGGGGGGGTCCCTTTCTGCTCCCCCACGTCCAGCCTGGCCATCGGGGCCCGACGGTCAGGGCCGTGGCCCCGGTCTGGGCATCAGCGCCCGGCTCTGCCCAGGCGTGTGGGCAGCCTGCCCAGGACCCACCTCGCCCACCAGCCTGCCCTCAGGGCGGTGCTGGGAGGGGAGGGAGTGTTCAGTTGGGCCCCACTTCCTCTGGCTTTTGTGGAAGTGCAATCTGGGTCCCCCCCTTCCTGTCTGCGGTGGGGAGAGGCCGGCAGTGGGCTGGGCCAGGGCTAACCCCACAGTGTGAGGGGAGCAGCAGGCTCCCCTCCCCCAGCCCCTCCCCCAGCATCACAGCCTGTCTGAGGAACTGGGGGGGGGGGGGGGCTAGGCCAGTGGCACCCCATGCTTTGGGGTCCAGAATGTCTGGATGGTTCCCAGGTGGGCAGCTCCTCCCCTGGGGGCCCAGCCCATGCGGCCTCTCCCCTTGCCTCCCCCCAGAGTCACTGGGTCTCCTCTGGGGGCTGCATCTCCTGCTGGGTTGTGGGCCCCTGGGCCTCAGGCCATCGTCTCCTTAGTGGGCAGAGCCGGCAGGTGGGCCTCGCCACGGCCCCCAGGGTGGCCCAGGCCCCGGCCTGCAGCCGGCAGGCATCTGACCTGAGATGCGGGGGCAGGGGCAGGGGCAGGGGCAGGGGCAGGGGCAGGGGCAGGGTGAGCAAGGCCCTATGGCCTCCAGGCCCTGCGACCTCCAGGCCCTGCGACCTCCAGGCCCTGTGGCCTCCAGGATCTGTGACCTCCAGGATCTGTGGCCTCCAGGCCCTGTGGCCTCCAGGATCTGTGACCTCCAGGATCTGTGGCCTCCAGGCCCTGCGACCTCCAGGATCTGTGGCCTCCAGGCCCTGCGACCTCCAGGCCCTGTGACTTCCAGGATCTGTGGCCTCCAGGATCTGTGGCCTCCAGGCCCTGTGACCTCCAGGATCTGTGGCCTCCAGGCCCTGTGACCTCCAGGCCCTGTGACCTCCAGGCCCTGTGACCTCCAGGCCCTGTTGTCTCCACACCCCTGGGGGACGTCAGGCACTTGGCGATGGTGTTTCTGGATTCTTCTTTGCCTCGGCCCTCACCTCCCGTGCATTCGGTCTGACCTAGACTGTCTGGTCAGGGGCATCCTGTGGCTTCAGGTGGCGGAAATGCCTTTCGAGGGAAGGGCCGGGGACCCTTGGGAGTGTGGGCAGCAGCATCGGGCTTAGAGCCAGGGCTCAGCCTGCCGGCTGCCTCATGGCTCCGAGACCCGGGGGCCTGCCCTGCAGAGAAGAGCAGTGCAGGACACAGCAGCTCCTGGCTTGGGCTCATCTACACCCTCTGAGGGTGGAGCCCGTCTCGGGCACCTGTGGTTCCGGACGGGAGCCGGGGAGGGGGAGGGCTGCTGGGTGCCCTCCGGGGCCTGGGTTCCTTTCACAGGAGCATGCTGGGACGTTCTTTCAGGCGACAGGTGCTGTGCATCTTGGGAAACTGTGGCCACATTGTGCCGGTTCACGCTGCCATCCGCACAGGGGAAGGCGTCACTTCCTCATGCTCTTGCCAACACCAAATCTAAAGTCCTTTTTGCCAACCCGAGAGGCCAAAAAGGACTACCGCTGGAGCTTTTTAATTTATCTGTAGGGGCTACGTTTGTTTCTTCTGTGAATTATCTGCTCATTAGCTTCGACCCTTGTTGTTGTTGACTTGGGGGAGCGCCTTCTATATGAAGGACACACTGTAGAATCCACAGGACAAATGCAGGACGTGCCTCGTAATAACTGCTCAGTCACCAGTTTCATGCCTTCGCTTGTGATTTAATCGATTTCCCTAAAGCGGTTTCCACCTACTTGTTCTCCAGGTCATTTTAAACCGAGTGGCCTTCGGAGCAGGACCGACGGTGTGATGTGCCTGGGGCGCTGCCGTAGAGCTGCCTGACACCGGACCGGCAGACATGCCAGGTGAGAGCATTTGGGAGGGAGCCGTGCGAGTTTCTCCAAGAGCACGCCTCTCAGACGGTGACCGGGCGTCAGGGAAGGAGCATGCGGCCCTGGCCGGTCGCTCAGTTGGCCCGAACGTCGTCCTGCGCACTAAAAGGTTGCAGGTTCAATCCCCGTCAGGGCACATACCCGGGTGGCATGTTCGGTCCCCAGTCTGGCTGCTTACAGGAGGCAGCCGATCGACGTGCCTCTCTCACATCGATGTGCCTCTTCCCCTCTCTCCCCCTTCCCCTCCCCTTACAAATCAATAAAAGCATGTCCTCAGGTAAGGACGGAAACACTGAGCATGCAGCCTGGCTGGTGTGGCTCAGTGGTTGAGCGTCGGTCGACCTATGAACCAGGTCACGGTTGGATTCCAGGTCGGGGCACAGGCCCGGGTTGCAGGCTCCATCTGCAGTGGGGGACGTGCAGGAGGCAGCTGATCCATAATTCTCTCATCGTTGATGTTTCTCCCTCTCCCTTCTTCCCTGAAATAAATGTATATTTTGCAATGAGCACGCACAGGAGTCACAGGAGCTCAGAAATGGCAAAGCCAGAGGCTCTCCCTCAGGCGTTCAGAGAGCCCGCCCGGCTTGTCCTGGGACGGACCCAGGGCCGAGTCAGAGCTGTCACGATGCCCATGGAGCCCCCCCCAGGGGACACTTTTCCCAGGAGGTGCCTGTGGGGTGGGCAGGCTCTCCTCGGCACACCCGGGGCTGGTCGCCAGATCGGCACAGAGAAGGGACTGGGCACAGGCGAGTGAAGAGCAGAGGCCACGTGCCCGGCCCAAGTGGCCCAAGCAGGTGTCGTGGACTTAACCACACCAGGGCCCAGTGGCCACGCCAGGGGTGGGCAGGGGGAGAGGGAGGGGCCAGGAGGCTCCGAGAGGCGGGCACTGGGCCTGCGTCTGGGACTTTTTGTTTTGTTGATCTCAGAGAAGGGAGAGGGAGAGAGAAATGTCAATGACGAGAGAATCATGGGTGGGCTGCCTCCTGCATGGCCCCCACTGGGGATCGAGCCCGCAGCCTGGGCACATGCCCCGCCCGACCAGGAATGGAACCCGGGAGCCTTCCATCGCAGGCCGGCCCTCTCCCCTGACTAGGGCCGAATCTTATCGTTTCTTAGCGTCTCCGGAAGGTCTCCTCCACCCACTCACGCCGTCTCTTCCCACAGGAAACCTCACGGCCGCGGCCGGCTGCAGGCTCAGCTGCAACGTGTCCTTCGAGGGGAGCCGGGTGCTCGCCGTGGGCGTGTACAGCGCCGTGTGCGCGCTGGGGCTGCCGGCCAACTGCCTGACGGCCGCGCTGGCGCTGCGGGAGGCGCGGCGGGGCAGCGTGCTGGCCGTGTACCTGTGCGGCCTGGCGCTCTGCGAGCTGCTGTACGCCGGCACCCTGCCGCTGTGGGTCCTCTACGTGCAGAACCAGCACTGCTGGGCCCTGGGGCCCTGGGCCTGCCGGGTGACCGCCTTCGTCTTCTTCTGCAACCTCTACGTCAGCAGCGTCCTCCTCTGCTGCATCTCCTGTGACCGCTTCGTGGCCGTGGTGTACGCGCTGGAGAGCCGCGGCCGCCGCCGCCGCCGGACCGCCGCCCTCCTGTCCGCCGCCGCCTTCCTGCTCGTGGGGCTGGTTCACACCCCTGTGTTCCTGATGGAGGACAAGGGCACCTGCTTCGAGAGGATGCCCGTGGACAGCGAGGTCGCCCGCTACTACTACTCGCGGTTCGCCCTGGGGTTCGCCGTGCCGCTGTGCGTCATCGCCTTCACCAACCAGCGCATCGTCAGGACCGTGGGGCTGAGCGCGGGCCTGAGCGCCGCCCGGAAGGCCCGGGTGCGGCACACGGCCATCGCGGTCGTGGCCATCTTCCTGACCTGCTTCGCCCCCTACCACCTGGTGCTGCTCCTCAAGGCCGCCGCCTTCTCCTACTACGGCGGCGACGAGGCCTCCCTGTGCCGCCTGGAGGCCCGCGTCAGCACCGTGTCCGTGGCGTTCCTGTGCCTGGCCACGGTGAACAGCGTGGCCGACCCCATCATCTATGTGCTGGCCACGGACCACTCGCGGCGGGAAGTGTCCAGAATCCGCAGAGAGTGGACCATGTGGTCCGCCAAGACGGACGCCGCGAAGCTCACGCGTTTGAAGGACTCGGAGGAGAGGCCGCCGCCCGTGTCGCTGACAAGCAGCTGTCTGTTCCCCAGGCCCGCGCAGCCCCGCAGGGCACAGCCGGGCACGTGGGCCCCGCTGGGCGCCCTGGAGAGGCCGCGGGAGGAGCCCTGCTGAGCCCAGGCCTGCAGGAGAGGCCGGCCGGCTGGCATGGGGCATCTGGGGCCGCCCGTGTGGCTTCCCCAGCCACGGAGCCTGCCCACCGGCGTCCGTGGCGCTGCTGTGACGGCCCTCTGGAAGACGTGCCACCGATTTCCTGTTCCTGGAGCCACACGCTTCGCAAGCCTCTTCCCCTCGGGTCCCAGCCCGGCTTTCCCACCGGGCCGAGGGCGGCGGCTGTGCCAGGCGCAGGAGCCAGGCAGCCCAGGCAGGCAGGAGGCCCTTCATCCACAGCTCCTTTGGCTGTGAGCTGGCACATGCCGGGCACCGTGGAGGTGCCGAGTCAGCATCCAGTGAAGACTTAAAATATATATAAAATCTTCAGAGAGGAAGGGACAGGGAAAGAGATGGAAACATCAATGATGAGAGAGAATCATGGATCTGCTGCCTCCTGCACGCCCCACACTGGGGATCGAGTCCACAACCCGGGCATGTGCCCTGACCGGGACTCGAACCTGGGACCTCCTGGTTCATAGGTCGGCGCTCACCCCCTGAGCCACGCGGCCAGGCCAGTGAAGACTTCATTTCCTGGCTTCCCGGTGGGCGTGGCCCGGACGACCGGTGGTTCGTGGTGGGCCATGCACAGGGAGCTCGCCTAGGCAGAGCCTGGTGACCGTGGGCACCTGGGCCTGTGGGGGCGGGAGCCCAGCCCCGAGGGCGGCCGGCTCTGTGCCGAGAGGTCTGCGCGGAGGCTCGAGCCCTCGGGGAGTCCTCCGCAGGAAGCTCCAGGCCCTGTCACCCGGCCATGCTGGGGCTCCGAGGCGGTGGGAATCCCTCACGCCAGGCTTCCCGGACTCACTGTCAGGAGAGCGGCGAGGGCTGGGATGGGGTGAGAGCCAGCCCTCGGCCGCAGGCCCTCACAGGCAGGCGGAGCACGGGCGGCCTGACAGGTGGCCGAGAGCACGTGGGCTCCCCGGAGACCACACAGCTGGGGCCGGACCCAGGCAGGCCCCTGACAAGCCACTTCCGGGCCAAGTCACACCACTGCCTCAGTTTCCCCATCTGCAACAGGGCCAGCGACACCTACCTCACCAGTACCTCTGCCTCGGGCACGGCACGGCTCGCAGCACAGGGACCACAGGGACGGACGCAGCAGCCGCCGGGGCCAGGCCCCTCCCTCACCCCCCCTTCACCCCCCCCCCCCGTTTCGGGGGTTCCTTTCCCAAGAGGCCATGCGGGCCGTGTGCTCAGCTACAGTCTCGTGTCCGGAAGGCAGCGCTGGTTGTCTGTCTTCACTGGGAGAGGCACTGAGAAGGCACGTTTAGAAAATACATTTAGAAATAAACACGGGATGAACGCCTGTCAGTCTCAGCTTCCCCTTTACAGGAAATAATGTCCTTTTCCCTTTTTGAGTAAAATCCCCTCGAGGGCTCCGCAGGAGGCCAGGCCCTGGAGGGGTGAGAGCCGTGGGCTCCCTCAGGGGTGGGCTGGGGGCTCTGGAACAGTCTGGGGAGAGTGAAGACAGGCGGGGCCCCGTGACGCCCCCGGGTGGAGTGTGTCTGGGTTTCTGGGGCTGCTGGATCTGCACCACAAACGGAGTGGCTTAAAGCGGCTTGTTCGCTCAGAGTCTGGGCAGGAAGCCGGGGTCGGGGCGTCTGGGCTGGTTCCGCCTGGAGGCTCAGGGGTGCCTGGGCCAGATTCCCCCCTCAGCTCTGGGGCTGCCGGCCTCCTGGCCTCATCTCTCCCGGCTCTCCCTCCTCCTCTGTGCCCCTGTCTCTTCTATTATTTTATTTTATTTGTATATTTTTATTGATTTCAGAGAGGAAGGGAGAGGGAGAGATAGAAACATCAATGATGAGAGAGAATCACTGATCAGTTGCCCCCTGCACGCCCCCCACTAGGGATCGAACCCACAACCCAGGCGTGTGCCTTGACCGGAATCGAACCCGGGACCCTTCAGTCCACAGGCTGGTGCTCTAACCACTGAGTGACACTGGCCAGGGCCACCTCCTCTATTTATTTAAATTAAGTTTCCTGGGGTGATTTGTAAGTTTCAAAGGTACCGTTCTGAAAGATGTCACCTGTGTGTCTGTGGTGTGTGCCACCCACCCCGACCCGTAGCCATGACCTCAACCACCATGACTGGGGTTGTGGTCAGAGCCACAGCCTGTGACCTTTCGGCTGACTCTTGAAACTCGAAACTCGGCAGCCTCGGTGGCATCTCCCTCCTCCCTCCCTCCCTCCCTCCCTCCCTCTCACTCCTTCGCTCCCATCTCCCCCAGTTCATTCCCTCCCTCCACTCCCCTCTGCCCCCGCCCTGTGGTGACCGGCTAGGGAGGAGGCCACACCGTGAGCTGTGAGGTCCTTGCGGGGAGCCCTGAGAGCTGCCAGGTGTCCCCCACGGGGCACGCCACCTACGCTCCTGACTCTGCCCACAGGTGTGTCCCGGGGGCTCCTGGGGGACGGGACACCTGCGATTTATTCGCTGCCGGACGCCCATCTCGCCGGCACGACCTGCTCCTGAGCAGGCCCTCGCTGTCCTTCCCCGAATCACATGTGGAGCCCTAGGCCGGCCACGGCCACGGCCACGGCCGCCAGGCTCCTGCCACGCCTGCAGCACTCACACGCCATGGGTTTCACAAGCCGTCGGCCAGCCTGGGACCTTCATCAGACCGCTCCAGCTTCCCACCCAAGGACATCAGCACGCCTGGGGCAGGACGGCCCTTGCCAGGCTTCCCCCCCATTCCACTCTGGTGGCTGGGCCCACAGATCGCACACCTGAGGGACCCCTGGGGGCAAGGTGGCCCCGCCCACGGAGGTGGGCCCAGAGGGTTTGGCTGGGAATTCTGGGCTCCCATCCTCGGGTCGGACTCCAAGCGGGGATGGCCCATGGGAGGGTCACTCCAGGGAAGGGCCACAGGGTCCTGCCTCTGCTGGACCCCGGGGTGCTGGCCACACTGGTGGGTTGATGGCTGTGGGCTGGGGGTGCGGACACTGGTGGGGGTGCTCCGTCCCCCCAGGGAGGCGGCTGGCTGCCTGGTGTTGCTCCCTGTGACCGGCTATCTCACCCTCCGTGCCTCAGGTACTCTGCCTGTAATTTAAAATAAAATGTTTTTATAGCCCTGGCTGGTTCGGATCAGTGGACAGAGCACTGGCCTGTAGACTGAGGGGTCCCAGCTTCAATTCTGGCCAAGGGCACGGACCTAGGTTGTGGGCTGGATCCCCGGCCCTGATCGGGGTGCATGCAGGAGGCAACCAATCAATGTCTCTCTTATCACTGATGTTTCTATCTCTCTCTCCCTCTTCCTTCCTCTCTGAAATCAACGCAAATGTATTTTTAAGAAGCTTTAAAAAATATGTGTTTATTGATTTTAGAGAGGGAGAGCGATCCCACAACCCACGCATGTGCCCTGCCCGGCATGGAACTGGTGAGCCCGGGCTCGGTCCGCGCTGCCTGAGCCGCGCGCCCGGCCTGTGGTTTGGGACCGGCCACGGCACCTGCTCTGCTTAGGCCGCGGACACAGGACGCGCATTGTGAGTCCGGCCCGTTTGGCCTCCCCGGCCGGTCCGTCCCAGGGTCCGCACCCCAAGGCCGTGTGCGTGTCCCGGGGCCGCTAGAGGGCGCTGGCGGCGGGGAGCCCGGAGTGTCCGATGCAGCCGCTAGTGGGCAGCGTTCCCGCGGGGGCGCTGGCCTGGCAGCTGCCCAAGGGCGTGGGGAGCCGGGCCCACCCTGAGCCCTGGCCGCGAGCACCGGGTCGAGCCCCCTCTGAGACGGGAGGAACCCCAGGCCTGACATCAGCGCAGACCGCAGGGCCTGATGGCGGGAGGGCGGCAGGAGCGGGGAGGGGGCCTCGCCCACCCCGGGTGTGGGAGTGGGGACGGGGCAGGGGCAGCCCAGTCTCCTGAGGCGTCAGCCCACACCCGCTGACCGCCCCACGGCGCAGGGGCCCGGCTTCCCACCCGACACGCGGCCTCACACCCACGCGGATACCTGCGTCCCCGGTGCTGGCTGGGCGGTGGGGCAGCTGCGGTGGAAAACAGTGCAGGGTCCCCATAGGAGCCAACATGGAGTCACCCCGTGACCCAGCAGCCCCACTCGCGTCCTTCCAGGGGACCCCCTCCTGCCCATCCCTCCCACGCCCCGCCCCTCTTCCTGCCCTAAGCCCCGCCCCTCCACGCCCCGCCCCTCTTCCTGTCCAACGCCACGCCACGCCCCTCTTCCTGCCCTACGCCCCGCCCCTCCCACGCCCCGCCCGCTCTGGGTACGCTCCCACTCCCATTGCCGCCCCGCCCCCAGGTGGCCCGCGCAGGCGCAGTAGGGCCGCGCGCGGAGACCTGGGAGCCGGCGGGGGCGGGGCGGAGGGTGCGGGCCCAACGGCCAACGCGGCCGCGCGGGAACTCCAGCGGTAGGCCCCGCCCCCAGTTTGAACCAGAGACCCCGCCCCCGATCTCAGCCAATCAGCGGGCGGAGCGGCCGCGTCTGGCGGCCCTTTGTGGGCGCTGAGCGGCCCCGCCCCGGCCCCGCCCCCCCTCGGCGCAGGCGGCGCGGACGGCGGGCGGCCAGGTGAGCAGAGGGTCTCGGCTCCCGGTTCCTCCGCCTGGGGGGTGGCGGGGCCCGCGGGCGCGGGGAGGCTCGGGTCTGGGGCGGCGGGGAGGCGGCACATGGTCGCCTGGGCTCCTGGGGGGGCGGGGGCGGCCCGGGGTCTTGGGGGGACGGGGCGGCCCGGGGCCCTGGGGGGGCGGAGCGGCCCGGGGTCCTGGGGGGACGGGGCGGCCCGGGGTCCTGGGGGGCGGGGGGCGGGCGCCCGGAGAAGGGGCGCGACCTTGTGGAGCTCTGCCTCCCCCCCTCCCGCCCCTCCTGCCCGGGGAGCCGTCAGCCACCTGGGTTCCCCCCGGTGCTGCCCGGCCTCCACGTTCGCTCTTCTGCCCCATTTTTACCCAAAAGTCGCAGCTCGTGGCTGTCGCCCGGCCCTTTTAGATGGAGACCCGCTGGGAGGGTTTGCTGCGCCGGGAAGTGGTGCCTCGTAGGGAGGCCCCCACCGGTCTCCTTCCCGGGGCGTCGGCCCAGGTCGGCGCAGGTCCGTCACCCAGGAGGCCTCCGGGAAGCCCGCGGGGACTCGGGGCGACGCGCGTCCCACTGACGTAAAGTTACATCCGACCAGGTGCCCTGTGGCTGCTCCTCCTTTCCCGCCCAACCCAGTCACCCACCCACCCATCCACCCACCCACCCAGTCACCCTCCCACCCACCCATCCATCCACCCACCCAGTCACCCATCCACCCAGTCACCCTCCCACCCATCCATCCACCCACCCAGTCACCCTCCCACCCACCCATCCACCCACCCAGTCACCCACCCACCCATCCACCCACCCAGTCACCCTCCCATCCACCCACCCAGTCACCCTCCCACCCACCCAGTCACCCTCCTAGTCACCCACCCATCCACCCACCCAGTCACCCTCCCACCCACCCATCCAGTCACCCACCCACCCATCCAGTCACCCACCCACCCACCCATCCACCGAGTCACCCATCCACCGAGTCACCCACCCACCCACCCAGTCACCCACCCAGTCACCCACCGAGTGACCACAGCGGGAGTCGAGGTTCCCTCCTCACCTGCAGCCCTTGCAGAAGGAGTGGTGGCGGTGTTAGCGACGGGGCACTTGAATTTCCTCCCAGGGAAGCTCCGTTCTGCTGGAACAGGATGCCGGACAGTGGCACCTCCCCGGGAGCCGGGGCAGCGCAGCCTCCTGTAGCCCCGTGGGTGCCCGTTTGTTTCTCGGCTTTGGTTGCCTCCTACACGGATGCTAAGGACGTTTTGCAACGGCTTCCCTGCTCCACACTGCGGTGGGCCCAGCCCTCTGGTCTGGGAGGGCCGGAGCGAGCGTGTGGCTGGGGGTCTGACGCTGGCGCTCTGCCCGCTTCCCAGCAGCCTCCGCAGCGTCCCAGGCCGGTGGGGACTGACGGGTGGGGTGGGCTGCCCTGTCCCAGACCCGCTGGCAGGAGCGCTGTCTGCTGTGGCTCCTGGTGCCGCCCCGCAGCCAGCCTGGGACGCGGCCCAGCTGTGACTCGGAAAAGTACTGGCAACTCGAGTCCACAGCTCCCAGGCCAGCTGAGCTCCACATCTTCAAAAGCTCATTGTCCCCAAAATAGGATTTCCAGGACGAGTCCCCAGGTGAGAGTGCCGGGGGCTGTGGGCGAGCAGAGCGGGCCCAGCCGCCTTTCCCGGGGGGCATGTGCTGCGCTCAGAACGCCGGCCCACCGGGTTCCCTGTCCTCGCCAGACGAGCCTAGAAGAACACGAAGGTTACTGTCTCATCGGCTTCCTGCCTGCACCGCTCCGTGTGCAGGTGTGCCACGGTTTATAATTACAGTTGAAATGCAGGATAAAAAGTTCGCGATGACCGATGGACGGAGGGCAGGGACGTTCCCTCAGCTGGCGATTGGAGCCTGTTTCATTCCAGGTAACCGGGGCCTGGATGCCCTGGTGGCAGCAGCCGTGAGAATGGCAGCCCACAGCGGGGCAGCCTCCCCTTGGGCACACCGGCGGCCGGCGCCCTGCTCCTCTCGGGTGGAGGGCTCCGCAGTAGATCTGACTGTGACAGAGGGTCGAGTTGCCTTAAAAACCTGAGGCCCGCGGGGTGCCTGGCAGTGGCTGAAGGTCACAGTGGTGGGTCAGGGCAGAGTCGGTCCTGTCCCCACCCTCCTGCTCAGGGTCGGAGCTGCGTTCCCATCAGCCTCGCTGTGAGATTGGTGTGGGGCTGGGTGCCCGCTGCATGGGGGTCGCTCCCCATGTGAGCCCAGCCTTCCGTCCTCCTCTCTGTCTGGCCAGCGCCTGGGCTGGAGGAGGCCTGAGGGCCGTGCACGCTGACAGGGCGCGTGCCCGTGGCCGACCTGAGATCATGGAGGTGGTGAGACCAAAGGGCTGTTCATCCTGAACAGGGAGCCGGCTCTGCGGTCGGGCCGGCCTGGCGGGTGGGCCCGTGTCCCCGTGTCCCTGTGAGGAGGGTGACGGCTGGGCCAGGCCCACGGAAGGGACTGTCCCACCTCCGCCCTGAACCCCCAGGGTCCCCTCAGGACACACTGCAGACTTTGTCCCAGCACAAGGGCATGAGGAGTATGACCCTCCCGGGCCCTCTGGGCCCGGCCTGACCCCTTTACCCGCACGTGGGCTCGGCCGGGTGACGCCACAGGCGGCCTTGTGCTGAGGAGCAATTTGGACGGAGCACGCCCGCGGCAGGCAGGCTCCTCTCCTCACTCGTCCGTCCTGGTTGTCATCAGGTGTGCAGGGCGGTGACCTGCACGGACGCCAGCACTCGCCTGCCTTCTGACAGGCGCGCCGGTGGGCGTGTCCTCAGCGCGCTGGGCTTGCCTGCTCGGGGGGCCAGGCGAACAGCCGGCCGCCTCTTGTTCTTGCTTTTCGTCCCCGTGTTCTGAGATTCACCATGTTGCCTGTGATGGTGACCTTGACCCCCATGACCTCTGGTGGGAAACAGGCTGATGGCAGAGGCCCGTGGGCTGGTGGGAAGGAGCAGTGGGGAGCACGGGGAGGCGGTGCGGAGACCTGGTGGGTGGGTGTGCACGGCCTGGAACGGCCCTCCCAGTCCTGGTGGAGGCTCCGAGGAGTCCAGTGCTGGGCGGCGGTGCAGCCCCAGTGAGAGCCCGCGGGCCTGGGGGCGGGGAGGGGAGGGGAGAGCCTCACACGTGGGTCAGTATGACTGGACGTTGGGATAAACGTGCAGGGTCCGAAGTGATTGTGACCTTGCACCTGATACGACTGTGATCGGCAAGAACGCAGATGAGCTCAGGTCCATAAACAAGAGAGAAAACGCAAGGGAGAACCCGGAAATAGGGGTCCTGCCCGGGCCAGGGGCTTGTCCAGTACTTTCTGATCTGCTTCCCACCAGTCAGAGGGAGGACCCAGCCCCTGCTTGGCAGGCACGCAGGCCGGGAAGGAGGCGCTTCCTGTGGAGAAGGGGGCTCGGCACCTGTGGAGGCTGGGCCAGGGCGTCCTCTGGCGGGCCCTCGGCCGGAATGGGGACGAGGTAGGGAAACCACTGGTTGCTGACGGGGCCTCCTGCTGTGGCCGGAGGTTGTGGGCCTCGGGGCTGTCCTCCCGGAGAGACCCGCCTTCCTGCAGTGTCAGTGCCTCCTGCACCCCCTGGGGGGGACCGAGCCTGCGCTCCGGGCGTGTGCTCTGACCGGGAATGGAACTGGCGACCTTTTGGTGCACACATGACGCCCACACGGGCCAGGGCTGGGTGGTCACAGGTCTGATCTGATGGCATGTGTGTGTGTGTGTGTGCGCGCACGTGTGGTTCTGCGCGCTTAGCAGGTGCATAGCTTGTGGACCCACCATGCAGACCTGTTCCGGCCACGCCCACCCGTCTCCCTCTGTTAGAATGTCACCGCCGTGGGGTCAGCGCACGCGTGTTCTTTGGAGATTGGCAGTTCCCTGGCCGCTCCCATTGCTGGGGGAAGGGGGTGCGTGGTGTGGGCACGCGGGTGCGAGCCTGTTCCGTGCTCAGCTCTGAGTGCCGCTGCTGTGAGCATGCCTGTACGTGTTTGTTCGTGAACGTCGGTGTTCATGCCCGGGGTAAATGCCCACGGTCGCTTAAGCTTTACACGTTAAGTACATGGGAGTGAGGTCTCGGGTGTTGGAATTCCGAGGACAGGGCCCTCCATCTGCAGGGCTGGCATGGGGGGGGGGGCGGTGGTGTTGGTATTTTTAAAAAGGTTAAATCCAATAATTTGCAAATTTAGAAGATTCTAACCCTCATGAACAACTCGAATGAGTTATTTGAAGGAAAGACGTTGAGCTACTTGACAAAGTCGGGAAGAGAAAACCTAACGGCATGGGTCCCTTTTCTAGAAAGGGGAGCCCTGGTGGGAGGCGCCCACCCAGGTGCTCACCCCCACATGTCAGCGGAGGGCGCTGGTGGCCGGCGGCCCTGCAGCCAGCCCTCTGGGAGCCCAGGGGGACCTGCCCGCAGCCTGTGCCCCTGCTGACAGCCCAGATGGCCCCAGGGCCCTGGAGGGGGGCGGGGGGGGGGGGATGGAGGGGGGCGGAGGCCTGCTCACATGAAGGTGACTCCGCCACGCTCGCGGGACTCTGAGGGCGCCAGCAGCGCCTCCTGCCTGCGGGGTTCGCTGAACCTCTTCGCGGGGCTGTTTGCGGGTTGGGGTGAGGCGCCCTGCCTGGCGCAGCCCAGGGGTTGTGCCTGCGCCTGCAGCCCAGCTCCTTAGCGTGAGCCTCCGTTTCTAGTCCGTTGCCTGTGCGGTGGAGGCGGCTGTGCGGGGTTAGAGGCTGTGGTTCGCGCGCGCTCAGAGCTTCGAGTGGCGGTGCGTGACTTACTCGCGCTTCGGCGCTCGGGTCTCCGCTCCGCCCGGGCCGGCTGACCGCGAGGGGCCCTGGACGGTGCTCAGGGCGCCCTCGTCCTCTCGTCCCTGCAGGACACGGACGCGATGTTCGCCCGCGGGCTGAAGAGAAAGTGCGCCGACGGCGAGGACAGCGCCCCGGCCCCGCCCGCCTGCAGCCTGCAGCGCCAGTCGCTCCTGGACATGTCGCTGGTGAAGCTGCAGCTGTGCCACATGCTGGCGGAGCCCAACCTCTGCCGCTCGGTGCTCATCGCCAACACGGTCCGGCAGCTGCAGGAGGAGATGAGCCAGGACAGCGCGGGGCGGGTGCCGGCGCCCGCCAGTGCGGGGCGGGGGCCGCTGGAGCGCCTCGTCTCCACCGAGATCCTGTGTCGGACCCCGTGGGAGCAGCAGGGGGGGCACTCTGCTGCTGACTCTGGGGGCCGCCCGGCGCCAGACCTCCTCCCCGAACCGCCAGGGGCCCCGAGTGCGCAGGCGCCGCGGGGCGCTCCCGGCTGCGCGTGGGAGGCGGCCAGCCCGCGGGAGAGCAGGGGCGGCTTCCAGAGGTCGCTGGACCAGATCTTCGAGACGCTGGACAGCAAGGCCCCCCGCGCGGCGGAAGGGCTGTTTGCGGACGTGGACGGGCCCTACTACGACCTGGACGCGGTGCTGACGGGCATGGTGGGCGCCAAGTCAGTCCCTGGCGACGGGTTCGAGACCTTGGCCTCCACGGGCGCCCCGCCCCCTGGCGTGGGCTACAAGCGGGACCTGGGCGAGCTGGACCACGTGGTGGAGATCTTGGTGGAGACCTGAGCCTGTGCCCGCACTGCCCGCCGCCAGCAGCCCCGCAGCGCTGGCCACAGGGACCCGGGGCAGCCCCGGCTGCCTCCTGCCGGCGCTGGGCCTCACCAGCCCGACAGCCCCGAGGGCGTGGCCACCGGCGTCTGCCTTTCCTAGGTGAATTTTTAAAAATTGAGTTTTATATGTTTGGGGCAACATTTTGGCTTAAGATATATTTTGTAAACTTTTTATTATCTCTAGACTTTCTCAGCTATTTTCTTAAAAGTATATTTTTTTCTATAAACATCCTCTGCTGCTAATTAGAAGCGTCTGTAGCCTGAGCACCTGCAGTTGGTGTGTTTACTAAGGTTCCTTCTTCAGAGTCGCTGCCTCCCAGCCAGGGTCTCTGTAAACTCAGGAGGAACCGCCATGTGCTGCCAGGCCCTGCGGGCGCCTCATCTGCTGAGGGGGCCCCCCCACCCTCAGCTTGTGGGAAGGAAGTCAGAATCTAGCGTTTAATGGATGGCTGTCCTACCTAATGAACGGCTGATAGGCACGTCCACCGAATGGCAGAAGACTGGTTGCTCTGATGCACACTGACCACCATGGGGCGATGCTCAGTACAGGAGCTGCCCACTAGTGGTCAGTGCTCGGCCAAGAGCCTCTCCCGCCTCTGAGGCAGCGCTAAGCACCCCTTGGGGGATGCCCCACTGCCGGCTTAGGCTCAGGCTCACTCCCTGCCGGCGGGCGGACATCCCCTGAGGGGTCCTGGACTGCGAGAGGGTGCAGGCCCAGCAGAGGACCCCCCCCCCCCCCCAGTGCACGAATGTCACGCACCAGGCCTCTAGTTTATATATAAGTGTTCTTGGGGGCAAAGGTCAGATTGCTGTCTGGCCCTCCTGGATCCTCAGACACCTAAGGGGTCTCTGGTCGCCCCTCAGCACCGGCCACGCCACTAAGGCCTGTGCACACGCTCGCTGCTGGTGGGCTGGGGCCTGCCTGCGCCTGCTGTGGTGACTGCTGGGACCCGGGTCAAGGTCAGTTTATGTCCAGGGTTAAAGAAACGTGGACCCGGGTCTTGATGGCCCCTCGGTCATGAGGGAGTTGGTGGTGGGGTTGGCCGGGGTGCCTGCCCGGGGCCCTGGCGGACACCGCCTGTGCCACCGGGTCTCTCTCTCCAGCTCACAAGGGCGCTGCCCTCCCCACACGGTTCCTCTCCCCGCCCTTCACCAAAAGGTGGTTTTAATTCCAGGCACGTGATGATTTCATGTCAGTGCCGTCACCTCCCTTGATCAAAGATTGCTCAGCGCAGTGGGAGGCGCAGTGTCCACGGCCTCCTGAGGGTCTGTCTGCCGACTCAGCGGTGCCTCGTGGGTGGGGAGGAATTTCACTGGATGTCCTGGGGGCAGTGGGACCGCCCTGGCCAAGGATGAGGGCTCCCCTGGAGCCGGCCCCGGGCTTTGGAATCCTCTCACGGTGGACAGTGGTTCCAGGTGTGTGTCTCAGAAGCAATAAACCGGCCTTTGGTGTCCACGGCATTTCTGTCGTCTCAGTATGTTCCGTTTAGAAGTAGCTGCGGGCCCACCTTGCCAGCCTCGGAGCATAAACATCAGAGTGGGCAGGGAGGCGGCAGGCTCTGGCTTCGGGCTTGGGCTCTGGGGTCCCGATTTGTGGGTTCAGGTTTGGACAACGGGGGGGTGGCTCATGGCAGGGGCAGGGAGGCGTGGTGGGAATGGGTAAAGTGCGGCACCAGCCTGAATCTGGGGGGGCAGCCGCAGTGGGCTGGGAGCCCCAAGGCATGAGCAGCTCCAGACGCCACCTCCTCCTGGCTGAAAGTGATGGCGGACGCGCAGTTCCCAGCCCCATCCGCAGTCTGTGGGGTGCCCCGTGGTCCCTGCCACGCCCCCACCTGGGTCCGACACCTGGGAACGGGGCCTCAGACCCCAGGGGCGGGGCGGGGCTGCTGGCTGCCCGTACAGAGCGGTGAGTCGGTCAGAATACGGTTAATCCAGGCAGTTTTATTTAGTACAATTTTATAAACTTCAGTGCTGACTGCTGCTCTGTGAGAGGGGTTTCCTCAGCTGGTAGCAGGGAAAGCTCGCCCTTTGGTTGCAGGAGATGCTGTGGGGACACGGGTGCCCCGGGCAGCGGCACAGGCCGTCGGGTCTGGGTTCCTCAGAGGCCCCCAGGGGCCGGCCGCACTTCCTCGGGCAGAGGCCCTGAGTGCCACCTCGTTCATGGGGTCCCTGGTGCCCCTTGGTGAGCACTGGCTCTGCCAAAGGAGCCTCCATCTAACCTGATCCGAGGGCGCAGGACGGGTCTACCCAGCGGACTCCGGGCAACTGGCCTGGGACTTGGAGAACCCCACAAAACAGCTCTGGGCTCCACCACCCCCCAACCAGTGAGGCCGCACAGCACGCCCCTCGCAGCTGTCCCTGGAAGCCATGTCCCTCTCAGTCCCGCAGACCGGACGCCTTGGGAGGGGGCACCCACAGGAGGGGCACCCACAGGAGGGGGCACCCACAGGAGGGGCACCCACAGGAGGGGGCACCCACAGGAGGGGGCACCCACAGGAGGGGCACCCACAGGAGGGGGCACCCACAGGAGGGGGCACCCACAGGAGGGGCACCCACAGGAGGGGGCACCCACAGGAGGGGCACCCACAGGAGGGGCACCCACTGGAGGGGGCACCCACAGGAGGGGCACCCACAGGAGGGGGCACCCACAGGAGGGGCACCCACAGGAGGGGGCACCCACAGGAGGGGCACCCACAGGAGGGGGCACCCACAGGAGGGGCACCCACAGGAGGGGGCACCCACAGGAGGGGCACCCACAGGAGGGGCACCCACAGGAGGGTGAGCACCCACAGGAGGGGGCTCCCACAGGAGGGGCACCCACAGGAGGGGGCACCCACAGGAGGGGGCACCCACAGGAGGGGCACCCACTGGAGGGGGCACCCACAGGAGGGGCACCCACAGGAGGGGCACCCACAGGAGGGGGCACCCACAGGAGGGTGAGCACCCACAGGAGGGGGCTCCCACAGGAGGGGCACCCACAGGAGGGGGCTCCCACAGGAGGGGGCTCCCACAGGAGGGGGCACCCACAGGAGGGGGCTCCCACAGGAGGGGGCTCCCACAGGAGGGGGCACCCACAGGAGGGGGCACCCACAGGAGGGGGGACCCACAGGAGGGGGCACCCACAGGAGGGGGGACCCACAGGAGGGGGCTCCCACAGGAGGGGGCACCCACAGGAGGGGGCTCCCACAGGAGGGGGCTCCCACAGGAGGGGGCACCCACAGGAGGGGGCACCCACAGGAGGGTGAGCACCCACAGGAGGGGGCTCCCACAGGAGAGGGCACCCACAGGAGGGGGCTCCCACAGGAGGGTGAGCACCCACAGGAGGGGGCTCCCACAGGAGGGTGAGCACCCACAGGAGGGGCACCCACAGGAGGGGGCTCCCACAGGAGGGGGCTCCCACAGGAGAGGGCACCCACAGGAGGGGGCTCCCACAGGAGGGTGAGCACCCACAGGAGGGGCACCCACAGGAGGGGGCTCCCACAGGAGGGGGCTCCCACAGGAGAGGGCACCCACAGGAGGGGGCACCCACAGGAGGGGGCTCCCACAGGAGGGGGCACCCACAGGAGGGGGCACCCACAGGAGGGAGGCACCCACAGGAGGGGGCTCCCACAGGAGGGGGCTCCCACAGGAGGGTGAGCACCCACAGGAGGGGCACCCACAGGAGGGGGCTCCCACAGGAGGGTGAGCACCCACAGGAGGGGCACCCACAGGAGGGGGCTCCCACAGGAGGGGGCTCCCACAGGAGAGGGCACCCACAGGAGGGGGCTCCCACAGGAGGGTGAGCACCCACAGGAGGGGCACCCACAGAAGGGGGCTCCCACAGGAGGGGGCTCCCACAGGAGAGGGCACCCACAGGAGGGGGCACCCACAGGAGGGGGCTCCCACAGGAGGGGCACCCACAGGAGGGTGAGCACCCACAGGAGGGGGCACCCACAGGAGGGGGCACCCACAGGAGGGGGCTCCCACAGGAGGGGCACCCACAGGAGGGAGCACCCACAGGAGGGGGCTCCCATAGGAGGGGGCTCCCATAGGAGGGGGCACCCACAGGAGAGGGCACCCACAGGAGGGGGCTCCCACAGGAGGGAGCACCCACAGGAGGGGGCTCCCACAGGAGGGGCACCCACAGGAGGGGGCTCCCACAGGAGGGGGCTCCCACAGGAGAGGGCACCCACAGGAGGGGGCACCCACAGGAGGGGGCTCCCACAGGAGGGGCACCCACAGGAGGGTGAGCACCCACAGGAGGGGGGACCCACAGGAGGGTGAGCACCCACAGGAGGGGGCGCCCACAGGAGGGGGCACCCACAGGAGGGGGCTCCCACAGGAGGGGGCACCCACAGGAGGGGGCTCCCACAGGAGGGTGAGCACCCACAGGAGGGGGCTCCCACAGGAGGGGCACCCACAGGAGGGGGGACCCACAGGAGGGTGAGCACCCACAGGAGGGGGCGCCCACAGGAGGGGGCACCCACAGGAGGGGGCTCCCACAGGAGGGGGCTCCCACAGGAGGGTGAGCACCCACAGGAGGGGGCTCCCACAGGAGGGTGAGCACCCACAGGAGGGGGCTCCCACAGGAGGGCGAGCGCTCAGTGCCGGCGTTGTTTCCCAGTCACTCTGGCTTCCGCGCCCAAAGTCACTCGGACCTTCTGTCTCAGTCCGATGGGGCATTGGGAGGAGGAGGAACGTGGCTTCAAGAGGAGGGGCCGCCCCTGGCGATGTGGCTCAGTGGGTAGAGCATCAGCCTGCGGACTGCAGGGTCCCGGGTTGCAGGCTCGATCCCCAGTAGGGGGCGTTCAGGAGGCGGCCGGTTCATGATTCTCATCATTGATGTTTCTATCTTGCTCTCCCTCTCCAAAATCAATAAAAAAATATATTTATAAAAACACACAAAATAACATTCATCCCAACTGCAGGCCCTTCCTACCATTTGTGCCCAGATCCAAGGCCTGGCTTTTCCTCTCTGCTCCTCCCTAAGCAGTGGCCGAGGCCGGAGTCGTCCTCCATTGCCTGCGGGACCGGCCATTCTAGAACAGCAAACCTGAAAATACTCTCACAGCTGAGAAGGGGCTGGAAAAGGAGAGAAACACCCACCAAACAGGAGGGACACGCAGGGAATGTCATCGCCTTCCAAGGACATACCTGGTCCCAGCGAAGTTTGTGAACTGACTGCAGGTCTGCTATCACACGGTCCTCAGGGAGAACCACGCTGTGTGGAAAGGGCTTAGGGACGCGTGAAGGACAGGCGCCCTGTAAATGCTGGCACCCCTTCCACGCGTTAACGCTGGGGCACCCACCCACACATGAATAGGCACTTTCCCGCTACAGGCCTGAGGCCCGGGGATGCGTTCGCAGGAGGCGGGCGGGTGTAGAGGTGCGTGTGCGCCGTGTCTGCGTGGCCTGCTGATTCTCGCAAACGTTGGCTGCACCAGTCAGCTGGCGTCCAGCCGGCTCAGCTCAGTGGCTGAGCGCAGACCTGTGGACCGGGAGGTCGGTTCCATTCTGGGTCAGGGCACGTGCCCGGGTTGCGGGCTCGGTCCCAGGTGTGCGGCAATGATTCTCATCTCTCTCTCCCTTCCCTTCCCCTCTGAAATCAATAAAAATATATTCAAACAAAAACGGTGTGCGAGCCGAGCTGCCTGGGAGTGCAGACCTGGTCGGAGGCCCATCCCTAGAACCAGCGAGGCCGTTTCTCTCTGGCCTCTTACTTCTGTGTTTGGGAAGAGATGAGGGTTAAGAGGGCCGTGGGTGAAAGAGGAAGGCAGGAGGGTCAGAGGCAGCCACAGAACGCAAACCCAAACACGGTGGTCAGGTTGGGAGACGGGGTGGGGACCAGCACAGCCTGGGGGGGGGGCTCCGGCGCCCCCTCACGACACTGACTGGAGTGGGGCTTCTCGGGGGCTTTTGCAATAAGCTCACTGGCGCTTCCCCACGTGCCCTGAGCTGGTAGGTGGCAGTGGGGCTGGAGGGCGGACATGGCCAGAGCCCGGAGGAGTGGGCAGGGAGGCGGCCTCCCTTCTTCCCTGGCTCCAGAGGACGGGCAGGTGGCCACCAGGCAGGGGACAGCGGCCAGAAAGCAGCAGACCCCTCCCTAGCCAGGCTTCGCTTCCCGCGTACTTGAGAAATACCTCGAAGGGGCGGTGACAGCGCCTGTCACCCAGGGTCCGCCTGGTGAGCTTGGTGGGAGCCACACTCCTGGGCAGAAGGGGCTCCGGGCTCGAGGTGCTGCAGGCTCTCCGGGTTCCCAGTGCCGAGAGCTGCTCAGACGTGGCTGAGGATTCCCCGCCTTCAAGCTCCCCCAGGCGCCGTGTTCCCTGGGTCCAGGCCACCAGCGATGCGGGTGGAAAGCCCCACACGGAGCCTGGGGATCGGAGGCTTCCCCATCTGACCGAGGAGGGTGGGAGCGGGCCCTCACCCACTGGGCACAGGCACTGCCCTGGGCCCCAGGGCTCTCGCACTGTTGCAGAGAACCGGAATCAATAGAGCAATGCTCAGAGAGTTGGAGTCACACTTTATTCCCCGCGGTGGGCTTAGAGGAAATGAATTCAAATCCTAAGCAGAGCTACAAGCAGAACTTCCCTTTTGATGAAAGGGCCGGCCCTAGGTGTGCTTAGCGGTTACCTCGCTGGCGGCCTCGGTAACTACACAGTTCCATCCAATTAAAAAGTGCACCGGCCTGGCGCTGAGTATGGGCGTGTCTAGTCTCTGGCCCACAAGGTCAGACGGCTACGTTTACCTTCCTCAGTATGCAAGCAGGCCAAAGCAGGCTGGGAGGCAAAGTCATTATTATTCATTTTTAGAATAAGAGGCCGTCTAAAGAATAGCAGAGAATTCCAAACAGTAGTTTTACAAAATAGGGGTTAGCCTTCTCAGCAGCTGTCTTCGGAGGCCTGGTGGTCGGAGGCCTCGCCTGCTTCCGCTGTGAGGTCACGCGGAGACCCGCTTAGAGTGGGAGTCGGCCAGGCCCTCACCCCGGCTCCCACGTGCGTGTGCGTGCGGGTGTGGCCAGCCCCGCAGACGGGAGGACGCTCAGGAGACCCACGCACAGCGGAGCCGCGGCTCGCCACTGCCCAGGAGCTGCGGGTGGCTTCCCCCGGGGTGCGAGTGGCCCCGCCTGGTCCAGGGTCACAGTGGGACGCACACAGTCCGGACACCCAGGCGCCCGACGACGTCCCGCACAGGGGCGTGTCCTCAGACAACTGGGTGCCGTGGGGACTCTCGGGCCGGTGGGCAGGGGTCAGCGAGGCCCGGTCTGGCCAGAGCAAGGGAGAGTCCGGGCGCTCGGGGGAGGGGGGCGGGAGCGGGGGGAGGGGGAGTCCCCAGTGGGATCGGGACTCCGGGTGGTCCCCGGCGGGGCGGGGCGGACGGGAGGGCAGCCGGAGTTCGGGGTTGGCCACTAACCGCCCTCGGGGACCGGGTCTGCGGCTCCCGAGGGGCGAGCGGGACGCGCTCAGGCCGGGAGTCCGGCTCCGGCCCGCACCCACCTGGGCCGCGTCGCCCCTGGGACCTCGATCGCTGCCTGCGGCTCCAAGTCCCCGCGTCCCGCTCCCGCCGGTTGCCCGGCAACGATGCGCACCAGCCCCACTTCCGGCATCGCCACCGTGACGTCACGCTCTGGCGCAGAGAGGGGCGTGGCCGAGACCGGCCACGCCCCTGCGGAGCTCCGCCCCGCGGCGCCGCCCAGACGCGGTGGGAAGAGGGGCGCGGATCTCCCTGCGCGAGGCCTGCTGCACGCGCCCCACGCGGACTGTCCGGCGGCTGCGTGACGCCTTCCCCGCGGGCTCCCGGCCTCGTCCTTCCTAACGCGAGGCGGGAGGAGCGCCCGCTGCCTCTGAGCCGCCGGCAGTGCGTGATTCCACCGGGTCCCCAGCCCTCCTGCAGCTGCCACCCAGGGCGAGGGGCGCCGATGGGCATCGATGGGCACCGGTGGGCCAGCCGTGCCCTCTGCCGGCGCCCCTCCCAGGCGGTGCAGGCGTTTCCATCAGCCCCACCCCGGGCTCCTGCAGTCAGACTCCCGGCGCAGCCATCAAGCCCCGCGAGGCCCGGATCCTCACCCGCCGGCCAGGCTCACCTCTCCCCACCCTGGACGTCCTTGGGCTCCTCCGGGCCCTGTCCTGTTTGCACGAATCACCCTCCCTCCCCCTGGTCCTTCTCAGCCAAGCTACTGGAAACATCAATTTAAAAAGTCACCAGATGAGATCATTCTCTGAGCCCTGGACCGCAGCCTCCTGCCTCCTGCCTCCTGCCTCCTGCCCGGCTGCCCGCACAACAGCGGGCTCTGCAGTGTGTGAGCAGTCACCCTGTCCCGTCAGACTGCCCAGCCTGGACAGACACGGTGGCCCTGCAGGAGGTGGCCAGGCGCTGGCTCTCTCCAGCAGCCCCTGGCCCACTGTCGCTGCTGTCTTCACAGCCCAGGGCCTGACCTTGTGTGCAGGTGGGGAAGCTCAGGTCCAGGCCCGAGGTCCAGGCCCGAGGTCCAGGCCCGAGGCCCGAGCGGGGTGTTGCCCGGGCTGGAGCCAGCTCTTCTGAAGCTCCCCCTGCCCCGTGTCGACCTGATGGGGAGTGAGGGCAGCACTGTGGTCCTCAGGGTGCAGCAGGGCAGCGCCCAGGCACACAGCAGTACCTGGTGCCCAGACCTGTGAACATGGGAACTTACAGGTAAAAGGAACGTCACGGACATGTTAGACTCCTGAGATGGGCAGGCGGCCCTGGGGGATGGTTATGCTGTGGAGCCCAGTAATCACAGGGTCCTGACAGAGGGAGGCGGGGGGAGGGGGAGGGGGAGTGGGGAGGGGAGAGGGGAGAGGGGCTCAATGTGACGGAAGGAGACCCGACAGGGTGGTGACACACAGTACAACATGCAGATGACGTGTTGTAAGACTGTACACCTGAAGCCCATACAGTTTCATTAACCAATGTCACCCCAATCAATGCAATAAAAATAAGTTGTTTTAAAAGAGGGAGGCAGCCCTGGCTAGAGTGGTTAGAGCATCAGCCCGCAGACCGAAAGGTCGCGGGTTTGATTCCCAGTCAAGGGCTCCTACCTGGGTTCACACACCTGGGTTGCAGGTGCAGGGGCAACCAATCAACATCTCTCTCTCTCTCTCTCTCTCTCTCTCTCTCTCTCTCTCTCTCTCTCTCTCCTCCCTCCCTTCCACTCTCTCTAAAACAGCGTTTCTCAACCTGTGGGTCACGACCCCTTTGGGGGTCGAATGACCCTTTCCCAGGGGTCGCCTAAGACCATCCTGTATATCAGATATTTACATGATGATTCATAACAGTAGCCACATGACAGTTATGAAGTAGCAACGAAAATGATTTTATGGTTGGGTCACAACATGGACTGTATTTAAAGGGCCAGAAGGTTGAGAACCACTGCTCTAAAAGATCAATGGAAAACAATATCCTGGGAGTTAGGAGGCTCAGAGGCTGAGAGAGGATGGAAGATGGGAGCAGGGCTCGGAGTCATGTGGGGCCCGGCCTGAGGGATGCAGGCAGCCGTGAGAGGCTGAAGAGGCAAGGCAATGGTCTTCCCTGAACCCCCAGAGGAACACAACCCCCCCCAACTGTGAAAGAATGAACGGACGATAACTCTGTGCAGTTACTTGTCACAGTGGCCACAGGACACTCATACACCTGGTGACCCCACTCAGGAGGTGCTCCGAGGGTGAGTCAAGACTCAGAGGAGGCGGCAGAGGGGTCCCCGACATTGGGTGCTCGGCCCTGGCGGAAGGAGGGGGTGAGGGCAGCCCAGGTTGCTGATAGGTGACCCCTGCTCCTCAGGTCAGCATCTGGACGGACAGACGGGGCATGACATGGGTACCAGCCAAAGCTCAGGCCTCCACGTGGGTGGGCAGGGCAGGCAGCTGCTCAAGGTGAACACGCTTCACCAGCTGGGAAGACTGGCCAGCGGGGCCGGTCCCCATTAAAGTGGGGGTACAGGGGCCGTGAAGTGGGGTGCAGTGTGGTCAGGAGAAAGAGCCCTCCCAGGCCCCTCAGGAAGGACACCTCGGCCTATCCCTGAGCCCCAGCCCTGCTGCATAGGGTGGGGGTAGCTGTGGAGGTCCAGATCCCCCCCCCCCCACTGTGCCCCTCGGGATGGGCAGGGCCAGGGCAGGGACAACGGCAAGAGCTATTTTTGCTTATGCTGCTGCGGCTGCTGCAAAGAAGCATCAATCATTGATGCTCTCGCGTCCCTGCTGCCTGGAGAGGCGGAGAGCCCGGTCCAGAGTGGGGGCTCTGCCCGGAGCCAGGCCTGCAGAGATGTGGCTGGAGCCCCAGCTCCTCGCCCTGCCTCCAACAGTGCCCTGCACCCCAGCCCCAGCACCCAGGTGCCCAACCTGGGAGGCTGCAGGCAAGCCTGGACCCCGACCCAAGGGCCAAGGCCAGGGCTGGGTGTGGTCCGGGGTCCCGGGCTGGGGGTCTTGGGGGGAGGTGGGCCTGTTTGTCAGTGGGGAGCACTGCAGGACCCACCCGGCCCCCACCCAGGGGGTGGTACCCAGAGGTGGCGTGTATGCCGGGGGGCTGTGAGGTGGGCTCTCATCTCCAGCCTCTGGGGGACAGTGATTCCTGAGCCACGCCCAGATGCTGTGGCCGTCTGAAGTCAGGCATCTGTCCCCAGAGGGGGACACTGGGACAGGCTGCAGCTGAGAATGATGATCCAGCTCCTGGCAGCACAGGGCTCTGCGGCAGGCAGGTGGCCAGGCCTCGGCTGGGGGTCGGGCCCTGGGATCCTGAGGCCAGGCTGGGCTTCCAGGGCCCTGCACGCGGGAGGAGGGGTGCGAGGGGCAGGGAGGGGTCCACAGGAGGAGGCAGGGCCTGTCTGTCTGGCCTGGGGGCAATAGCCAACGTCTGGGCAGTCTCCCTCTGCAAACTGTGGGGTGCACTGCCCGTGGAGCCAGCGGCTCCCAGGGATAAAATGGGGCCCACATGGCCCTAGGGCAGCGGTTCTCAACTTGTGGGTCGCGACCCCTGACCCTTTCCCAGGGGTCGCCTAAGACCCTCCTGCATATCAGATATTTACATGACGATTCATAACAGTAGCAACATGGCAGTGATGAAGTAGCAACGAAAATAATGTTATGGTCGGGTCACAACATGAGGAACTGCATGTAGAGGGCCAGGAGGCTGAGAACCCAGTAGTGGGTACTGGGGGTGAGCACAGCAGGTGATGGATGCCTCTGCTTCAGAGCAGGGAGGAGAGGAGAAGGGGCAGCCCTGGAGTGGGGTCCCTGCCCCCAATCCTGAATCTGGGGCCCCAGGGACCCAGCTGCACAGGGGCCAGCAGTGCGTGGCTCAGCCCCTTCCTCAGTGCTCAGGCCAGGCAGCCCCAGCCTCTCACCAGCCCCCCCCCCCCCCCCCCGGAGCTGCTGGGTGTGCATCCTGCTTGGCAATCAGGATGTGCCACTTGGTCACCTGGAGTGAGGCTGCTTCATTTGGGGGGGAGGCCCAGGGTCCCCACAACTTCACCAAGGTCACATGCCAATGGGGACAGAGCTGTGCCCCAAGGACTCCTAAGACTGCCCGTGTCCCCCGGCACCCACAGCCAGATGGGTGGGCTGAGACCCCCGACAGACCTGCACAGACGCCGGACTTGACTCACTGCGGTCAGAGGAAGGCAGGGCTCCGGGGAGGGGGGGCAGGGTCTCTGGCCCAGGGCTGCTGCCCAGCCTGAGAGAAGACACCAGGGCAGGAGGGGTGAGACCGTGGCCGTGTCCCCTCCTGAAGGACAGGGCTGCTGTGCCCATCACGCCATGGGCTGGAGACGCAGGAGGCTGCCAGGGCCTCTTCCCGGCAGTGAAGCCGTGTCTGTCGGACCCGCTGCTGGAAGGCTGCCCGGCTGCGGCCGGCTGCCGGGAACTGGAGTCTGAGTCATGCAGCAGCGGCTCACCTGGGCCCTGTGCATCCAGGGAGCCAGCACACTGTGCACCTACGTGTGCGTGCGAGCCATGCGTGTGCGTGTGTGTGTGTGTGCACGCGTGTCCCATCCCAGCAGGTGGGCTGGGGTGGGTGCACGTGTGAGTGCGTGTGCCTGTCTCTGAGTGCAGGGGACCTGTCCAAGCAGATCTGTACCTGGGTATGGGGCCGGGTGTGCGTGTGCGTGTGTGTGTGTGCACGCGTGTCCCATCCCAGCAGGTGGGCTGGGGCGGGTGCACGTGTGAGTGCGTGTGCCTGTCTCTGAGTGCAGGGGACCTGTCCAAGCAGATCTGTACCTGGGTATGGGGCCGGGTGTGTGTGTGTGTGTGTGTGTGTGTGTGTGTGTGTGTCTGTGTTTCAAGGCTGTGTGTCTGAGTGGCCCTCGGTTGCAGCCTGGCCTGCAAGTAAAGGGGGCTGTGTGTCCATCTGTCCGTCCCGGCACCAGCCGGCAGCCCCGCCAATGCCCTTCTTGGTGCTGTGCTCTCCTGGGTCTGTTCTGCCCCCGGCCCCCACCCCCAGCAGGACCTGACCTCCAAGGTGCCCCGGCACAGCCTGAGCCTCCTCACCCCCGACTCCCATGGAAACAACTCTCCGGGGCTCCCCACTCGTTGGCCACTTCCCCGGGGGGGCCTCCCTCTGCATAGCACCCCTGGCCCCCAACTGTCCTGCCGCCCTCACCAGCTCCCCTCCCCCCGACACCCCTCCTCCCATCGCCCACCAGCTCCTCCCACCCCCAGGTGGTCCACCCCCACCCCCCGGAGGTCTCCGACTTCCAGCAGTTGCCCCAGGCACCCCCCCACCCACCCAACGGGGTGGTCTTTCCTCAGCCCCCACTGCCCCCGCCCACGGGCCTGCCGGCGGGTGAACCAGCCTCGGGTCACCGTCCTCCGCACACACTGCTCTGCTGCCTCTGTTCCCGCTCTCCTGAGGGCGTGGCCTAGACTGTCCGCCCTGAGACGACGGCCCAGGGCCTTCCAGGACCCTCTCCCCACCCACGGCCCCGAGGGGGGTCAGACCCCGAGTCACAGCCCCCTCCCTGCAGCCCCCCAGGGCGCCCACACCCAGCCGGTGACGACAATGCCCGTCCCTGGACGAGGCGCTAAGACTGCGGCTCACGGTCGACCCCACCCTGGCAGGGTCCAAAGTCACCTCTCCGGACCGGAAAGTGGGGCTGGGGGCGCCAGGGGCGGGCGGGGTCCAGCGGGAGGTCCGACGTGGGCGGGGCGGAGGGCGAGCATGGGGGCGGGGCCTCGAGGCGGGGCCTGCAGGGCCCTCCCCTGCCAGGGGCGGCTCGTGGGCGTGGTCTGCGCAACAGGGGCGGATAATGGGCGTGGTCTGGGCGCAAGGGGCGGGGCCTGTGCCCCCGCAGCCAATGGGCTGAATGAGGCCGGCGGCACGGCCCCCACCCGCTCGCAGTGGCTGGACGCGGGCTGGGCGGGGGCTGGGGGCGGGCTGGGCGCGGGCTGGGCGGGCCGGGCGGGCCGGGCGGGCCGGGGCGGGGTCCGGGTGGTGGCGGGGTCGCGGGCGCCGGCTCGGTCCGCAGTCCGAGGCCGGCCGTCACGGGCAGCGCAGAGCAGCGGAGCCTGAGCGCGCCGCCCGCCCCGCCCCGGGCCGCCGGCGCCCGGATCCGGACCAGCGACTGAACGCGAGGGCCGCCGCCGGCCCGCCCGCCCGGCCGCCGCGATGTGCGACTGCTTCCACATGGTGCTGCCCACCTGGCCCGGAGCCCCCGGCAGCGGTGCGCCTCCTCCCGCCTGCAGCCCGCTCCCCGGGGCGGGTGGGTCCGCGCGGGGTGCGGTGCCGGCCGGGGTGAGGGGCCTCGGGCACCGGCCCGCGGTGCCGCGCGCGTCCGTGCGTCTCGGGAGCCTCTCGGTCTCTGCCTGCCTCCTCCCGGGCCTCTCTCCCCGCCTCCCATCGCGCACCTGCCTCTCCAGGTCGCCACTCCTCTAACCACTGTGGCCCCTGCCCCTGCCCCTGTCTCACTGTCCGCCGCTCTCCCGGCCGCGGTCCCCCTGCTGTGACCCTCTGGGAGGTGGGCCTGTCCCTAGAGATGCCGCACGTGTGAGTGGGGCGTGAGGGCCGCGGGCCACCAGGCCTGCCGTCGAACACGTTTTGGGGGCGAGCAAGATTTGGGGCTGTTGGTCTCGGTCCAGGACTGCCCGGCCGGCGGGGCTGGGTCCGTGGTGTGGCTCCTATGCGGCCGGGCCCCTGGGCGGGTGGTGGCTGTGGCAGGAATGGACCTGAAGTCTGGGGTTGGGTGAGGGACCCGAGGGGTCAGAGGTCAGGCCACAGTGCTAGGCGAGGGGAGGGGGGTATAGTGCCTTCGGCCTGGGGATCACCGCCAGGTGCTCTCCGTCCCCGTCTGCTGGGCACTAGGCCTGGCCCTGGACCTCAGCGTCTTGCAGGGAGGGTGGGGCGGAGGCTGTCCTCCCGGCCGCGGGTCAGGGATGCGGGTCAGAGATGCGGGTCAGGGATGCGGCAGCCTGGCCACGCCCGGACACCTGGCCTGCTGCCGGCGGGGGCTGGGCTCAGTGGCTTCGGTGCAGGCTGGACCCCCCTCCTTGGGGAGAGCAGATCAATGAGGGTGATGGCGCTGCTGGTGCCGGGGACGGGGTGCTCCCGCCTGGGCACACCCTCCAGCCACAGCGGGACCTGCCTGGCCCCCCTGCTCCCCATTTGTCTGATGGCACCGAGGCCCAGCTGACCTCCTGTGTGGGCCTCCCTCACCCAGATGGGAGCGGGCGGGAGATTGATGGCCACTGTGGGCCCCCAGCCCCCAGCCCCCCCCTCCTCCCCCAGGGCTGGCCCTGGCTCACCTCCCTGGGACCCAGCACATCCCAGGGAGAGCAGAGGGGGCCTGGAGGACACGGGGCGTCGCTCTGCCTCCGCCCAGGGGCCGCCCCAGGCTGCAGGCTCGAGGGTCCATCTCGCCAGCCTCCTGCCTCTCAGAGGCCTGGGCCCCTCCCCATTCGAGGCCCTCATTCTCTGCTTGATTTTGGTGGTTCCCTGGCCTCCTGGCGTCCAGCTAGGCGTCCGCTCTCAGGGATGGAGGTCAGTGCCTCCCGTGGGCAGTTGTGGGAGACCTGCTGCATCAGAGCGGGGGTGGGGGTGGGGCCTGCGTCCCTGATAAGGCCCCAGGGGGTTGGTCCAGGCCTTTTCCAGCTGATTCCTCCCTGGCAGGCTCGGAGGGACCACACGCCCTGGTCTCTCCACCCACCCAAGCCTGCCCCCTGCACCAGCCAGGCAGGGCGGGTCTGCACCCCTATCCAATCTAGGGGGAGAGAGCCATGTCCCGTCCAGCCTTCGTGTAAAGGCTGCCCCCTGGTGGCTGTGCAGGGAACACACCCAGCCTCCCCCCACCAGACCAGGTCCAGCTCCCTCTCCACACCCCCAACCGCCCTCCCAGGTGACCCTTCCCTCTTCCAGAATGTCCCGTGCCACCCCCACCCCCACGCAGGACCCCGAGTCCTTCACCTGCGATGGCTCCAGTGGTCACATCCCTTCCTATCCCGGGGCCACGGGTTCCTTCCAGAGGCACAGCAGGGTGTGGGCAGCTGGGCTGACGGGGAGCCCCTGACCTCCGGCCGGGGGACCCGCCTTACACCTGAGAGCCCCTGGCTTGGCTGAGACCCCCCCGGAGAAGCTCCCACCAGGGCCAGGGAGGCCCAGGGCCAGTGCTGACCATGCGGGGGGCTGGGGGGCTCTGGGAATGCCAAGGCCTCCCCAAGGGCAGGGCAGTGCTGGGCCCCCCGTAGCCCCGCCCTCCTGCACAGCCCAGGGCTGGAGGGGCTGGAGGGGCTGGAGGGGCTGGAGGGGCTGGAGGGGCTGGAGGGGCTGGAGGGGCTGGATCTCGCATCTGTGAACAGGAGTGACCACAGCTGCCACGTCCAAGGTCAGGCAGAGCTGGGCAGCCGGGCAGGCAGTCTTTGCGCCGTCCACACTAGCGCGGGGCTGTGTCCCCATTTTGCGGATGGGAACAGAGTCTAGGAGCAGCGTGGAGGCTCTCTGGCCTCTGCAGGGCCCAGAGCGGCCATGTCGCATGCTTTACGCCGTGACGAGTGACCGGTGCCGGCTCGGCCCCACCCCACCGGGCAGGGGTGGGCACGGAGGAGGAGGCAGGCGAGGTCATCTTGGCCCAGGTGCCAACCCTCCCGACCCCTTAATGAGACGGATGCTCAAAGCCTCTGCTGGGGATGGCTGTGCCCCTGACAGCACCCCTGGGTCTGGGACAGCTCGGCGCGCGCCCCAAGTCCTGGGAAAGGGGCTCCACAGGTCCAGTGCCCAGAGGCCCCGCCTCCCCTGGGCACTGAAGCAGTGTGTGCCCACCCGCCTGGGCCCATGGTGTGTGGACCTGCGGCAGGAAGGCCCTTGTGGCCTTGTCTCCCTCGGTCCAAGCTCTTCTGTCCTGGACCAGCCAGGAGCCGCCTCTTCCAGGAAGACCCCCTGACTGCTGGGCCCACCCGCTCTCCTTCAGGCTCTGACCCTCTCTGCCTCCTTCTAGGGTGGCCCTTTGTTGAAGGCTCTTGTGTTTTAGGTTCGGCCTGGGGGTGAGCCCCGGGCAGGTGGGGTGAGGCACTGGCCATCTGGGGGCCCTGCCACCTACTTCAGGGCTGAAAACCCAGACCTTCCCAGCTTGGTCCTCTGCCTGGGAGGAGGCAGACCCTGTGCTCAGAGCTCATGTGAGGGGGTCTGTCTGCCTTCCGAGGGCCGGGGACTTGGAGGTCATGGGCAGAGGTGAGTCAGGCAGCCACAGGGGCAGGAGCAGTCAGGGAGGGCTCCCTGGAGGAAGCTGTCAGACGGGAACAGCGCATGTGCAGGAGGCCTGGAGAGTGGTGGCTGGGGGAGCAGCAAGTGGCCAACAGGGTGGGGGTTCAGGGGAGCGGGCGGGCACCAAGCTGTCAGGAGGGAGGGCTCTTTTGAGGGCACCAGGACACTCCAAAGGGTTTCAGGGCAGGTCCTGAGAGGAGGGGAGAGGCTGGATGAGAAGATGGGGGGCTGAGGGCTGAGAGGGGAGCTGGGGTGAGCCCAGAGCGGTCTGGGTGTCCACCCGGGGAGAACAGCTGCCTCCATGACCCCCACCCCCATCTCCACTCCAAGGCAGCTGCCACCTGTGGGGGGTCAGAGCCTTGGGGGCGTCTCTGCCAGCCCCCCCTCCCCCGCCCCGGCACCTCCAGGCTTCCCGTGTTTTTCTTTTTTTGGAAGCCCAGGGGCCGGGAGCCAAAGGCCCGCCTCGCTGGGATGAATATTTAATGGCAGAAGCACTTTCTAAAACGGAAAAATGGACCTGGGCCCACAGCTGGGAGGTGGGGTGGGGCGGAGGCAGCCCCCCTGTGTCCCCCTCCACGGCTGGTCCCTGCCCCTCAGGAGCCGCGGGAGACCCTGCTGGCCCGGGGCCCACGGGAGGGCGGCCTCGCGGGCTCATGGGCGGGGGGCTGGGGTGGACCCGCGCTCGAGCTGCTGAGTCCTGGGGAGGGTCCTCCAGCCGCATCCGGCCTGGCCCGGGGGTGGGGGGTGGGGGGTGGGGGGGTCCACGGCCAAGAGCACAGCGAGGCTTGGAATCGAGGCTGGCGGGGCCTCGCCTTCCCGCGGGCACAGTGGGTGGAGGGGCGGCTCAGGCCCACTGGCCGCTGGGCAGCTGCACGCAGTGGGTCCACCACGTCCCCTGGACTCTGCCCTCCGGCCGCCCGCGCCCCGCCGGACCCTCCTTGCCCAAGAGCTGCCGGCCTTGCTGGACCCTCGGGGGCGGGACGAGGGCGGCCTCGCGGGCCGGGCTGTAGGACCCTCCAGGGCGGCCCCTTCCCAGCAGGCCTTGCTCCTGGGTGGCGCCCGCACCCGAGGGCGCCTCGTGACACATCCCCGGAGAATGGCACGCTCAGTCCCGGCCGTCATGCCAGCTGATTCACTATCAGCTGCCCTGGCCCTGCCCTCCCGCCTGCAGCGCCTCCCAGGGGACTCTGCAGGGCCGGGCCGACCGCCTGTGCAGGGGCCACCGCGGGCACAGGCTGGGCAGGGGGCTCCGGCCCACGCGCTGCAGCTCCGAGCCTGCCTGCCAGGCGGGCCGCGGGGAGCCAGGGGTCGGGCAGGGCCTGCTCAGCGCCCTTCCCTGCTGGGGGCCAGGCGCGGCCCTGCAGGACTGGAACCAGCTGGGGCAGCTGTGAGGGCCGCCCCCTGGCTTGAGCCTCACGGTGGTCTTGACGCTGAGCCCCGTGCTCCCAGCCCGACCCTCCCTCCCTGCCCAGGGCTCCCGGCCTGTGCGGCCCGCGTCCTGCTACCACCCACCTCCTGTTGGTCCATCTGGGAGCCACAGTGCACAGCCCGGGCCGCCTGGCTGCTGGTGCTGCCCCCGGCGGGTGGGGTCCGGGGTGGGGGTGCGGGGGAGTCCCGTCTGAGCTGGGAGGGCGCTTCAGGCCCAGCCAGCGGCATGAGCACAGTCCTGGGTCAGGAGGGGCCTGTCTGTAGTGGGGGGACCGAGCCTGGGGGGTCAGGGAGGGCCCAGCTCGCAGGCCCCAGAGCAGAAGGACTGGAGGTGCCACCCTCGGCTTCCCAGGTGGGGGCCCGACCCAGGCGACCCCACGGTGCAGGGCCTGAGGTCAAGGAGGCCGTGGGGTTCAGGAGACGGGGCCCCCAGGCTGAGGAGGGGGTGCGGCGACCCTGCCCCCTGCCAGCCCCCTCCTGCTCCTAGCTAGGCTCCGCCTCCGCCGCGGAGACAGCCAGCGCCCCGACGGACCCTGGGAGGCAGTGAGGGTTTGTGGGGCATCGGGCTGTAAACAAGGAGCTCCCAGGTGAGAGCGTGCGGCCGTGGGAGGGGTGATCTCACCCGCCGGCAGGCCTGGCTGCTGTCCTCTCCCCGGCAGTGAAGTTGTTTATGGCTGTTAAGGTTTTAGGGTGGAGGCGGCCAGGAGGGGCCGAGGTGGCACACCCCAGGGCCTCGCACCCGTCTGCCCACCGGGCTCCCTGCGCCGGGGTTGGAGCTTTCTCAGGGAGCCCTCGGAGGAGCCAGGGCCCTTCTCTGCCGTTGCCCCCCCTCCCACTGCTCCGGCTCCTTGCATCCGGGTGTGTGGGGGGGTGTCCTCTCCAGCAGCCGCTTTTGTGCCTGGGTACCCCAGCTGCCCAGGGCCCCGGCCTGCAGCCACCACTGCCCTCCCTGACCACTCGCTGCCCCCAGCCCGCTGCGCGCCTGCTGCGACCTGCGCGGGATGCAGCGCCCCGGCCAGCGGCCCACCTGCAGGCCTGGGGCGAGGGCGGGCGGCCCTGGTGCCGCAGATGCTGGAGAGCACGGCGTGTGCCGTCCTGCCCGGGCCTGCACCTGCCGGCCTGCCAGGGCTCCCGGAGCTGGGAGGAGCCCTCACCCGGTGTGGGCTGGTCCTGGAGGACGGCCGGGGGAGGTGACAGAGGTGGCAGGCCAGGCAGTTGGATCTCTGGGGAGCTGGGGGCCTGGGGTCTTCAGCCGGGGGGGGGGGGCGGGGTGCATGCCCAGCCACCTCTTCTCGGCAGATGGCTGGGTGGGGGTGTGGAGATGCTGGCCCCCTCATGCCTGAGCTCTGAGTGGCAGGGCCTGCTGAGCGTGGGCTGAGAGGGCCGGAGGGTCCGGCTGCCCTCCGGGGCACAGGCAGGCCACGGCCACTCCCCCCAGGTCCCGCGGGTGGGCTGGCCCAGCCCTGTCTGGCCTCGGTGGCCCGGCTGCTGCAGGGCTGGCCGTGCCGGGCAGGGGTCTCCGCCGCCTGAGGCCCCAGATGGAGCAGGATCGCGCCCGTCTCGGTCCCTCCAGGAAGGGCACCAACCGGGAGGCTGAGGCCGGGGGCTGCGTGCGGCCTGTCCGCCTGTCCGAGGGTCCCATCTGACATCCGATCTGTCTGAGGCAGGAGTGGGCCGGCCGGGCCGGGCAGAACTGGCCTGGCTTGGGCGGGGCCGTGGGGGCCGTGACTCAGACATCCCCACGCCCGGCGGTGTTTCCTTCCCCAGTCAGCTGCTCGGGCTGGGGGGCTGGGGGAGGGGCGGCCCCCTCCCTCTGGTGGGGCTCTGGGCCAGCCTGGGCGGAGGCCTGGGGGAGGGGCATCGGAGGGAGGGGCCCAGGAGGGCAGCTGGGCGAGCCACGGGCTGGGGATCTCACTCCTGGGCGAGCTGAGAGGACGGGCTGGGTAAGTGGCTGCAGCTGTGCCCCGTCCCCACCCTGCCCCTGCCCCTTCCAGGTCCTGCATGGCACCTGCAGGTCTGTGGGGCCTGGCGGGGGGCAGAGCTGGGCTGTGCACCTCCCGCGCCCTGCCCTGCCCCCGCTGCTGTTGGAGGGCTTCCCCCAAGTTGGACCATGTGACCTGGGGGGGGTCCTGAACTTGTTTGGCATCTGGGGCCCCTGGAGTTTGTGGAGGGCGTTCAGGCAGCCGCCCGCTTACCTAAAGGTGACAGGTGGGCCTGGGGCCGAGGGGTCAGCCACCGTCAGGGCCACACTGTGCTGGGCACCTGGGGGCTGGCCCCTCAGCCCCGAGAGAGAAGCAGGCTCTGCCCCTGGGCCCATCTGGGGTGGCCACGCCTTTGGCTGTTGGGCCCGTGGAGTTGGGGGCTGCCTGTCTCCCCAGTTACTGCAGGAGGCGCGCGGAGCCCACCTGCTGCCACTCTCAGTCCCCGAAACTTGGCTGCGCCCTTGGGCTGGGCAGGGCCCCGCTCGTTCCAGGAGATCTGCCCGCTCCTCCCCTTCTTCGTGCATCGCTCCCTGCTCCAGCACTTATTATGCACCTACTGTGTGCCTGGCTCTGGTGCTGGGTGAGCAAAGTGGGGGACCAGGGAGCTGGCAGTGGCCGGAAGGGATGGAGGTGGCCGGGTGGGTCTGTGAGTTGGCGGAGGAAGCAGTGTGAGAAGCTCGGGGGTGAGGGGCGAGCCCGGAAGGTTGGGGCGCAGGCACAGCAGGGCGGGCGGCCGTATGGCTTGGGGGGCCCTGAGCCTCGCTGACCGCTGACCGGGAGGTAGCAGGGAGCTTTGAGGGGTGCTGTGGAAAGGGTGCCCTGTGACCCCTGATGGGGTGGCTGACCATAGGGGCTGCTGAGAGGGCTGGTGGGGAGGCGCGAGCCCCCCCAGATCTCGGGGACCCAGGCTGGTCCCGGCCCCCCTGGAGCCCGGGGTACAGCAGGAGCCGGCCTTCTGGCCACAGTTATCTCGAGAGACAGCGGGAGGGGTGGCTGCCTCGGGTCCGGAGGTCTCATGACCAGTCAGCCGAGCCCAGCGCTGTCCTCGTGCAGCTCCAGGGCGAGGGGGGCTGTGTCCCTGGGGTGAGCCTCCGGGGGGGCGTGGGGGTCACTCCCACCTCTGCCCGGCACGGTGCACTGGAGCTTGAAGCGGGGTCCTAGGCCCAAACACACTTGTCCACCCCTCTTCCCCCTGCCCTCCCCCCTTCCCGTGACCTCTCAGGCCACCATCTGGGGGCCCCGCGGCAGCTCTCCCCCCAGCAGGTCCAGGCCCCACCGTTGCCGGGGAACATGCAAACGTGCCCCCCACACCTGGCCCCCGCTGGAGGCCTGTGCCGGGCCAGTGGCTGTTTGGATGCAAACTGGGGTTTTGTTTAAGCACCATTGCCGTCCACGGGCTCCTACTGGGCATGGCCCCTCCAGGTCCCCTCTCCTGTGCTCTGCCCCCTCCAGCCACTTCCTGGCATGCCCCCCCCAGAGATTCCAATTCCTGGGACTGCAGCTTTTGGGATAAAGGGGTGCCCCTCCATGCACCCCAAGTCCAGGGCCTCCTCCCTGGAGTGTTTAAGGCCTGTTTGAGGCCGCAGAGGATTGGGGCGGGGTCCTGAGCCGGGGGATGGGGGGGGCATGTCACCTGCAGGTCCCCCTGTGAAGTGGGGCTGAGGTGCCCTTATAATCGTCATCATTATCCGAGGGGACTGCGGGCCGGGCCTCTCCTGTCTTTGAGCTGCGGGGGCCCTGTGCGGGCGGGGGGCCTGGCCCGGTCAGGCAGCTCATGGGACACCCGCACTGGGGGCAGGGGGTCGGTGCCCTCGGGGCAGGACGGCAGCGAGATGCTCAGGGCCTGGGCGCCCTCCTGGTCCCTCTGTGGGGCCTGGCATGTGGCCTTGCCGGGCAGCCAGCATTTCCTCCTTCTGGTGGTGCCCCTGGGCGGCCAGGCTCTCCCTCGGGGGCGCAGGGGACCCAGAGCTTGAAACTGCAGCCTGGCAACCCCCACCTGCCCCCAGCCTGCTCCTGGCCCCTGGCGAGGGCTCGGGGGAGGGCTCGCTGCCAGCGAGGGGTGGCTGGGCGGGTGGACGGGGCCTGCGTGGGGAGGGGCCTCCACCTCAGCCTCCCAGCCCGGTGTGCCCGCCTCCAGCTGTCAGCACCGTCCTCCCAGCCCTGGCGCCCACGGTGCTCCCTGGAGCCGGTTTGGGGCGCAGCTTCTCAGGGGCCTGGGTCCCTGCCCGGCTCAGGGGCCCTCCCTCCGCGGTGCCCCCTGCACAGGGCACCCCCGCACGGCGTCCAGCCCGAGCCCCGCTCTCCGGGGCACCCCCTGCCTGGGTCCCAGGGCCTTTCCCAGATCCGTGCCAGCGCCGCCCCCTTGGGCACGGACCCGCCTGCCGGCTGCCTGCCCAGGAGGGCGTCACGGCCTTGTTTTGTGTTTTGTTGTGACTCAGAGTCAGGCCGTGGAGGCTGTGCTGGGGAGGGAGGCGGGTTTCTGGGCTGCGAGTGCACCCTGCCCACCCTCCGCTGGGGCCCTGGGCCCTGGCCCCCGGCAGGACCTGCCACTGCCCAGCCCAGCGGCCCCCCTGCTGGCCGGCCCTGGGCAGGCAGCTTCCCCTCTCGGCCTCAGTTTCCCCACCGCCTGCCCACACTCACTCCCTGTGGGGGTGGGTGAGGGTCTGGAAGGGAACCCCCCCCCCAGAGAGTGGGATCAGTGGTGGGGGAGGGCGGGCTCCGCAGGATGGGTCCAGTTCCCACCCCTCCCCCCACAAGGCCAGAATCGGGGTCCAGGACGCCCTCTGCTCCCCGAGCTCCCCCTCCCCATTGCTCCCCCATGACCCCCCATCACCCCCATCACCCCCCCATCCCCTCTCCCCCCCAGTGGTTCTGGGTGGCCGGGGTGGCCCTGGGACATTTCCAGGGAAATCAAGGCTCAGAGAGGGGACGGGCTCCTCAGGGTCACACAGCAAATTGGCCAGAGAGCAGCTGCCAAACTCGCCCTCCCCCAGCTCCGGCTTCCCATCTGCTCTGGAGGGGCCCCCCCCACACCGCTGCCCCCCCCCCCGCCCCCCAGTCTCCAGCGGCGGGTGCTCAGGGCGGTGGGAGCTTCGCTATTTCTATTTCTCCGTACTTAGCGCCTTCAGGGCGGGCTGGGCCCGGGGTGGAGGGATGCGGGTCGGGTTTGGGGCGGAGTCAGCACAGACCATTGT
Organism: Myotis nattereri; assembly: GCF_964212035.1. Lineage (NCBI taxonomy): Eukaryota > Metazoa > Chordata > Mammalia > Chiroptera > Vespertilionidae > Myotis > Myotis nattereri. Next base: position 1,626,082 of record NC_138075.1, read on the forward strand.
CTTCGGCCGGTGGCCAGCGTCCCCCTAGGGCTGCGTCCAGTTCCTCTGAACGTTCAGTTTTATTGGCATCGCGTCTCCGGTTTCCGCATTTCACTCGCAGGGAGCGGGGAATGTGTTTTTCTGGGAACGGCAGCCCCTTTGGCTGGGCGCCCTGTTGCCAAACCTCATCCACACGCCCGGGCACCATTCGTCTGTGTGCCTTGCCCAGGACATTCCACGGGACAAAACCCACCGCTGTTCTCTTTCTTATTTTTTTTGTGTGGGCAATGTTTAAAATCTTTATTGTTCAGATTATTACAGTTGTTCCTCTTTTTCCCCCCATAGCTCTCCTCCACCCAGTTCCCGCCCCACCCTCCGCCCTTACCCCCACTCTCCTCATCCATAGGTGCATGATTTTTGTCTAGTCTCTTCCCGCACCCCCCACACCCCTTACCCCCCCAAGAATAGTCAGTCCATTCCCTTTCTATGTCCCTGATTCTATTATAATCACCAGTTCATTCTGTTCACCAGATTATTTATTCACTTGATTCTTAGATTCACTTGTTGATAGATGAGTATTTGTTGTTCATAATTTGTATCTTTACCTTTTTCTTCCTCTTCCTCTTCTTAAAGGATACCTTTCAGCATTTCATATAATGCTGGTTTGGTGGTGATGAACTCCTTTAGCTTTTTCTTGTCTGTGAAGCTCTTTATCTGACCTTCAATTCTGAATGATAGCTTTGCTGGGTAAAGTAATCTTGGCTGTCGGTTCTTGGCATTCATCACTTTGAATATTTCTTGCCACTCCCTTCTGGCCTGCAAAGTTTCTGTTGAGAAATCAGCTGACAGTCGTATGGGTATTCCCTTGTATGTAACTAACTGCTTTTCTCTTGCTGCTTTTAAGATTCTCTCTTTGTCTTTTGCTCTTGGCATTTTAATTATGATGTGTCTTGGTGTGGTCCTCTTTGGATTCCTTTTGTTTGGGGTTCTCTGTGCTTCCTGGACTTGTAAGTCCATTTCTTTCACCAGGTGGGGGAAGTTTTCTGTCATTATTTCTTCAAATAGGTTTTCAATATCTTGCTCGCTCTCTTCTTCTGGCACCCCTATAATTCTGATGTTGGTACGCTTGAAGCTATCCCAGAGGCTCCTTACACTATCTTCATATTTTTGGATTCTTTTTTCTTTTCCGGTTGGGTGTTTTTTGCTTCTTCGTATTTCAAATCTTTGACTTGGTTCTTGGGATCCTCTTGTCTGCTGTTGGATCTCTGTATATTATTCTTTATTTCAGTCAGTGTATGCTTAATTTCTAGTTGGTCTGTTTTCATATCCTCCAGGGTCTCACTAAATTTATCGGCAGTTTCTAGAAAGTTCTTGAAAAACCTTAAAAGTGTGGTTTTGAACTCTATATCTAGTAGTTTGCTTTCCTCCATTTCTTCATTTGTGATCTGTTTCTTTGTCTCCGCATTTTTATGCTTCCCTGTGTTGATAGAGTGGCTTTGTGTGCTAGGTGTCCTGTAGGGCCCAGTGGCTCAGCCTCCCCAATTACCTGAGGAGGACACTCTTGGTGCACCCCCTTGTGGGCTGTGTGCACAGTCTTGTTGTAGTTAAGCCTTGATTGTTGTTGGTATCACTGGGAGGAATTGACCTCCAGGCCAATTGGCTGTGAGAATCAGCTGTGTATACAATGGGAGAACTTCTGTGCTGGAGACACCCTTATGGGGCAAGAATTGCTTCAGTGGGGATTTGGTGCTCCCTGAGTCTGCCCCCTGAGTGTGTCCCTTATGGATCTGAGGAGTTGTAATCTGGATGGTCCCACTCTGACCTCTGGGTATACGGGCTCTTGGATCTCTAAGGAGGTGCTAATTTAGCCTCTGCCTGAGGCTACCCAGCAGGAGCTACAGAGAGATCTGCAGATTCCTCTCCCTTGTTTGGGGTTTGGAGGTGCCCAGATGAGGCCCAGCTGTGAAGCAATGCAAGCTGCTGTGGGGCCTTGGGCCTTCTTTTGGAAGTTCTGGGTCTCTCTGACCCAGCTGCAGTTTGTTAGGTAATTTTAGATTGCAAAGGGCCAGGGCATTCATATGCAAAAGCCTCTGCTTACAGCTTGGGTGGGGCAGGGTCTCAGGGAATCAACAGGGAGGAGCAAACAGCTATGGCTGATTCTCAGCCCTGCCCTATGGGGCCCTGTGTCTCAGTGTGTGTCCCGGTAATCGCTGCAAGCACCTCTGAGAGAAAGCCGCCCTCGAGTTCTGCCCAAGGCCAGACAGTCCAGTTTCTCCCCGTATGAGTCTGGGTCCCCAGAGACTCGCCTGGAACTGGAGTTCAGAGCTGTCGGGAGCTTGTGTCTCCCTCCCGATTGAAAAAGACAACCGTGTCCCCAGTTGCCAGCCCGTCCGCGTGCGCCTCCGTACCTCTGCACTTTACTGCCGCACCTCCTCTGAGTCTCAGTGTGCTTTTCTCTTTCCTTCTAGTTGTAGAATTTCCACTCAGCCAGCCTTCCTGTGGTTCTGGATGATGTCCGTTTTGTCTTTTAGTTGTATTTTTGAAGTGGTTGTGCGAGGCAGTAATCTCCGGTGTTCACCTTGCCGCCATCTTGGTTTCTCCTCTCTTTCTTATTTTTTTAAAAGATTTTTAAAAATTGCTTTTTAGAGAGAGAATAGGGGGGAGGGGGGAGACTGGTCACTGTCTCTGTGGGCCTGTGTCCTGACTGGGAATCGAACCGTGACCTCCTGGCTCCTAGGTCTGAGCCACCTGGCTGGACTCGCTCTCCTGTTGGTGGACGTGGAGCCCCTGGTGCCTGGCACTGACCGGGTGCCAGGGGCCGCGTTGGTAGCCGTCTGTTAGAGGCCACCGGCTCCTCCAGCGCGGGGGGGGGGAGGGGGTCCCCTGGCCTGCAGCAGCGGATGGGTGTGTCCTGAGGACTGAGGGTGCTGGGCCCCTCTTGGGTCAGCTGCCCCCTCCCGACCCCCCCCCACCCCATTGCTGCCTCCTGGACGTCCCTGTGAGTCGCTAGCCGTGTTTTCCTGCCCGTTTTTCAGTTGTGCCTGCGTCTCTCTTTTTGGGGTGCAGCTCCCTGTGTACTGGGGTGGGGGGCTGCCTGGAAAACTGTTGTGTCTCTTCGCCCAGGGACGGCTTGACCTTTACCCCCCTCCCCCCAGGTGCCCTTTGACTAACAGAAGCTCTTTACGGCGTCAGGTGGCTTCTTCCGGCCACTCGGGTCCTGGTTAAGGACTGTTTCCCTCTCCCCAGGCCATTTCCATTCGTCTTGGGAAGTTTGATTTTTTTGCGTTTGTTGTTGTTAATCCTCACCCGAGGGTATTTCCCGTTGATATTAGAGAAAGTGGAAGGGAGGGGAGAGGGAGAGACGGAGGCATCGATGTGAGAGAAACATGGATGGGTTGCCTCCTGCACGCGCCCCGACCAGGGCCTGGGCTGGGGAGGAGCCTGCAACCGAGGTCCGTGCCCTTGACTGGAATGGGACCCGGGGTCCTGTGTCCGAGGGCCGGGCTCTACCCACTGAGCCACTGGCTGGGGCCTGGATTGTTAAACCTCCCCCTCAGGTCTGCCTCTCCCAGGAAGCGCACACTTCCTGCGGCCGATGCGGGTCGCCAGGAGCATGTTTCCATTTGGGTGCCAGGGGGCACCGGCTACGGAAGGGCCTGCTGTCTGTCTGTCTGTCTGAGTCTGTTCCTGGGAGTTTGGTCCGTTCTCTTGGTCTGAATTCGCAGTTGCCTGGTGACTGCCGATCCCGACTGTGTCTGGCCTTGTGCTATTGGTGCATATTTGGGATGTGTCTGCTCAAACCTTTGCCCATCCCCCGCCCCAATATATTTGTATTGATTTCAGAGAGGAAGGGAGAGGGAGAGAGAGTTGGAAACATCAATGATGAGAGAGAATTATGGATCAGCTGCCTCCTGCACACCCCTCCTCCCCCCCAGGGATGGAGCCCACAACCAGGGCCTGTGCCCTGACGGGGAATCTCACCGTGACCACCTGGTTCCTAGGTTGAGTCTTAACCACTGGGCCACACAGGCCGGGCTCTTTTGCCCATGCTTAATGGTGTGTCTTGTCTTTTTCTATCCTGCTGTGGTTCCGGGTGCCAGTCCTTTGTCAGATACATGCGTTGCTTTTTCATTTCCTGAAAAATTTCCACCCTGGTCAGGTAGCTCAGTGGTTAGAGTGTCATCCCCCAAAGCCAAGGGTGCGGGTTCGATCCCTGATCAGGGCACGTGGAAGCATCAGCCAATGAATGCACGGATGGGTGGAGTAACAAACTGATGTCTCTCTCTCCCCCCTTCCTCCCTTCTCTCGAAAATCAATCAACAAAAAAACCAAAACTTTAAACAACGGATGCCTCTCCAGACCAGAGGTGCTTCATGAAGCCGGAACGGGCTTAACCCACTTTCTCTTGCGGGTCACGCCTTCCGTGTCCCCGGCGGCCTCGCGCCCCTCCCGGCCTCCTGCCTGGTGGTAGCTTCGGCCGCACGCTTGGCTCTGTGGCTCCTTTAGATCCATTTTCACGTGTGATGTGAGGTAAAGACCCGGGTCCCCCCAATACATATCCCGTCGCCCCGGCACCGCTGGGGGGAAGCGGTTGTTTTTCTTTTGCCATAACTTGCCTGCCTGGCCAAAGCCGCTGAGCACCTGAGGGTGGGTCTACGCAGGACTTTCTCTGTCTACACCGCACGGCCCCAGCCCCCTGGGAGCCAGAGAAACTCCTCAGTGGCTTAAATCATTTTACACTGATTGAGACTTTCTAAAAAATATGTCTTTATTGAGGAGAGAGAGGAGAGAGAGAGGAGAGAGAGAGAGAGAGAGAGAGAGAGAGAGAGAGAGAGAGAGAGAGAGAGACATCAGTTGGCTGCCTCCAGCAGGCCTGGCTAGGATTCCAACCCGCGACCTTTTGGCTTGTGGGACGATGCTCAACCAACCGACAGGCCGGCCAGGGCCGGGACATGGTGAATGAGCCGCATGCAGTTGTCTTGGCGACGGTCCCAGGTCCCAGGTGCCCTTAGCGAGCGCGGTGTCAGGCAGCGTGGTCCCCGGCGCCCCGAGGCTGAGGGCGGGCACCTGCGCGGGGTTACAGGCTGCCGTCCCTGAGTGAGGGCGCCCCCCCCGCCCCGGGGGACAGTGGGTCTGCCTGTTTGTCCTCCCGGTTTTCCCATCCATGTTCTAGACTCTGGGGGCAGGTGTCCACGGATCAGGTGCAGGTCGGAGGTGTGACCGCCGCCGCCCACGCTGGGCACGGCCATGGGCCGCCCTCTCCTGCCCCATCCTTAGACGCCTGCTGTCCCCCCAGCCCTGCCCCTCGAGGGGCCGCTCGCCCGTGGCCTCTGCTTGTCCCCCCACACGGGCCATTCGCCCCCAAGGCTGCAGACTCTCAGTTCATTATGTTTTCTGGTGAATTATCCACGATTTTCATTATGAAGGACAATTCTCCATTGCACTACGCACATATATATTTCTTTGGTTTTACTTTTTTATTTTTTATTCTTGTTTTTCCTTTGGTTTCACTTTAAAACTGCACACACACATATATACATATGTTCAGTTCTAGCATATAGCTAGGTCTCGATTCTTCATCTCATCTGACAATCTCTACCTTTTGTCTCAAATTGTAAATCCCCTTATGTTTAAGGGAACTGTTGATATGGTTGGTTTAAATCCTACTGTCCTGCTAATTGCTCTCTATTTCATCCCACCCATTCTCCGCTCCTCTTTCCGTACCTGGTTTTTAGGATCAAGTAAACATATTTATGTACATAATCACACAATACTACACATAATATGCATACGTTGTGTACATTTATATGTAACATGCTATTAGTATTCCATGTTATTTCCACTATTAGCCTCTTTTCCAATGGGCTTATGGTTTGCATGATGCATTTATTACATTTTTTTGTTAATCCTCACCCAAGGATATTTTTCCATTACTTTTTAGAGAGAGAGGGAGGGAGGGAGGGAGAGAGTGAGAGAAACATCGCTGAGAGAGAGACACATCGATGGGCTGCCTCCCACACGCACCCCGCCTGGGCCGGGGATCGAGCCTGCAACCCAGGAAGGTGCCCTTGACCGGAATCGAGCCCGAGGCCCTTGGGTTCGAGGGCTGGCGCTCGAACCAAGGAGGCCCCGGCCAGGGCTCCCGGCACCGCGCTCTGCTGTTCAGTCTCCGCAGGGAATTTCCGACCCCGGGCTGTCGGCCGGTGTTCTGTTTTTTATAATTTGTTTCTTTATGGCCGTCTTCCTTCACAGATGCCATCTATTTCCCAGTCATCCTTTAAACGTGCTTTCCTTTAGCTTTTTGGACAGTTTATTCATTTTTTCCAGGTTTCCAGTTTGTTCGCGATCATTTTATTTTATTTTAAATCTTTACCGTTGGAAGCATTACACAGGCATCCTCTTCCCCCTTAACCTCTGCCAGCCGTGCCCGGCCCCGTCCCCCCTCCCCGGACAGGTGTGTACAGTTGCTCTGAAGCCTGTGCCCCTGGGAGTCAGGCCCGCCCTGCCCTGCTCCCGGCCGAGGCCTCTGCCCGCCTGGAGTTTCTGTCCGACGCTGGCCTCGCTGGCGACACCCCGTGCCGCTCGCTTCCGCCGGGGCTGGGATTGGTTGTTCAGTCACTTTCTTGGAGAAACCTGTGAACTCTGTCACTTTGTCTGAGCTCCCCCGCTCCTGGCTCCCTGCCCGCCGTGGCCGTGGGCCCGCCCCCGCCCGCCTGCGATCTCGGACTCAGCGTCCAGGACGGGGCGACACCAGCTGGATGTGCACCTGCTCCCGGCCCCACCGCCAGGTGCCCGCCTGCCCCCCCCCCCCCCCCCCCGGCTCCACTGACCCAGCCTCTCTCCATCCGCAGTGTCCGGACGGCAGCTGCAGCCCGAGGACCCGGACGCAGACACCGAGGAGGACCGCTCTGTACGTGAGGCCCGGGGGACGCCCTCCGCACCCCTTCCCCGGGCCTGGGCAGGGCCCGCGGCTGAGGGTAACCTGACTCCCCCCCCTCCCCCTCCCCCCGCCGCCCAGGTGACTGAAGGGCCCGTGGAGGAGATCATCCGGCCCCGGCCACAGGGGTCCTCGCCCGTCTACGAGTGTGTGACCGAAGGTACCGGCTTCGGACTCCAGGTGAGCCGGCCGGACAGACCCCCGGGCTGAGGGAAGGCGCCAGCGGGGCCCTGTGGCCGCCTCCTCTCCCGCATCGCCCCCATGGGCAGCTCACAGGCGTGTCTGCGCAGCCCCGCCGCCCCGCCCGCCGCCCACGGTCACGGCTGTGCCTGATCGGCTGCCCTCTCTGCCCCCACCCCTCCCTTCAGCTAGTCAAGCAGGTCTGCGCACACGTGTGTGCACACACATATATGTATGCATGTGCGCACAGGTGTGCATGTATGTGCGCGTGTGTGAGGAGCAGATCTGCTCCTGTGGATGGCAGGGGAGGAGACAGGTGGTGTCCCACTGCCGAGGCCCTCAGCCCCCTCTGCACGCAGCCCCGCCCGGGGTCCCTGCCTCCCCAGGCCACTCGGTCCCCGGGCCGGGCAGGGGGGTGACCCGTATCTGTGGCCGCAGGAAGACACGCAAAGCCGGCCAGGCTCCTCCGGGCGACGGAGGTCCTGGTGGAAGCGGGATTCCGGGGACTCGCGGACCTTCTCCAGGATGAGCCGTTCGGAGGTGGGTCTGGTGGGAACAGGGGTCAGGGGGGTGGGTCCCCCACAGGGCTCCAGCCAGAGGCCCAGGCAGAGCAGGGGGAGCGGTGCCGGAGCCGAAAGCTGCCCGTGGCAGGGCGTGCACCCCGTCAGGCCGGGGTCAGGGCTCCAGGGGCCGGGCCAGGCTCCCCCCTGCCTGGGCCCCTATGAAGAGCCAGGCTGCTGGCTGGGGACCTGGGTGCACACACCTCCCCGCTCAGCCGCATGTGGTTGAGGTGGCTGCCTGCTGCACAGGCTGCGGAAGGTGCTGGATTCTGTGGGCTCCCAGCGGGGAGGGGGCACTGCCCCTGCGGCCACCTGTCATCGGGGTCCCTGGCAGTCCTCAAGCCCTGCCAGCCCCGCCCCGGCCACGCCCAGGCCAGGCAGGCCGCGCCCTTGGCTGCATTTGCCTCCGCATTTGTGACCCGGGCAGCTTGGCCTCCTTGGCGACCAGAGCTCACAGCGAGTGAAGAATGAACAACATGGAGGAGGGAGGTGGGGGAGGGGGGGCATGGAGGCCCTGACAGCTGGGAGCAGAAGCCCCTCCCCTTTGCTCCCCAAGTCCCCTGGGGTGGAGGGCTGTGGACGGGCTGCCCCTGAGTCCTGGCAGGTAGGAGCGGGGACAGGAGGAGGCCAGTCCCCCCAGGCGGCTGCAGCTGGCTTCCTGCAAAACTGGGCCACAGCGACCCAGGCCCACCTGGCTGCGCCCCCCCCCCGTGCCCTCTGCCAGGCCCACCTGGCTGTGCCCCCCCCCGTGCCCTCTGCCAGGCCCACCTGGCTGCGCCCCCCCCACCCCCCGTGCCCTCTGCCAGGCCCACCTGGCTGTGCCCCCCCCCGTGCCCTCTGCCAGGCCCACCTGGCTGCGCCCCCCCCACCCCCCGTGCCCTCTGCCAGGCCCACCTGGCTGTGCCCCCCCCGTGCCCTCTGCCAGGCCCACCTGGCTGTGCCCCCCCCACCCCCCGTGCCCTCTGCGGGCGAAGTTGGGCAGGACCTGGACTCTGTCCTGGAGGAGGCAGCCCCAGCCCTGGGCCCATGGCAGGACGCACAGGCGCTCACCCAGGCCCCGGTGTGCCCCGCTCCGTCCACGCAGGAGGCGAGCGAGGTGACACTGAAGACCGAGGTGGAGGCCGGCGCCAGCGGCTACAGCGTCACGGGCGGCGGGGCCCAGGGCATCTTTGTCAGGCAGGTGCTGAAGGACTCCTCGGCCGCCAAGCTCTTCAGCCTGAGAGAAGGTGCCCTGGCCGCCCGCCCCGCTCCCCGGTCCCATCAGCGTGGGAGGGTCTGCAGGGGCCAGGCCAGCCCGGAGCTCAGGATGTTGTCCCCATGCCGGGCTCTCTCCCCTGTGACGGGGGGCACCCGCCCGCGCAGAGCTCCGTGGAGGGAAGGGCTGGGCACATGGCGACTCCCTCTTGTGCACACACCCCTGCAGGCCCTCCACACCCCTGCAGGCCCCTCTGCACCCCTGCAGGCCCTCCACACCCCTGCAGGCCCCTCCACACCCATCCAGGCCCTCCACACCCATCCAGGCCCCTCTGCACCCCTGCAGGCCCTCCACACCCCTGCAGGCCCCTCTGCACCCCTGAAGGCCCTCCACACCCCTGCAGGCCCTCCACACCCCTGCAGGCCCCTCCGCACCCCTGCAGGCCCTCCATACCCATCCAGGCCCCTCCATACCCCTGCAGGCCCTCCACACCCCTGCAGGCCCCTCTGCACCCCTGAAGGCCCTCCACACCCCTGCAGGCCCTCCACACCCCTGCAGGCCCCTCTGCACCCCTGCAGGCCCCTGTATACCCCTCCGCACCCCTGCAGGCCCTCCATACCCATCCAGGCCCCTGTACACCCCTCCGCACCCCTGCAGGCCCTCCACACCCCTGCAGGCCCCTCTGCACCCCTGCAGGCCCCTGTACACCCCTCCGCACCCCTGCAGGCCCTCCATACCCATCCAGGCCCCTGTACACCCCTCCACACCCCTGTACACCCCTCCGCACCCCTGCAGGCCCCTCTGCACCCCTGCAAGCCCCTGTACACCCCTCCGCACCCCTGCAGGCCCTCCATACCCATCCAGGCCCCTGTACACCCCTCCACACCCCTGTACACCCCTCCGCACCCCCGCAGGCCCCTCCACACCCCTGCAGGCCCTCCACACCCCTGCAGGCCCCTCCACACCCCTCTGCACCCCTGCAGGCCCCTCCGTCCCAGCAAGGACAAACCTGGGGGAGCTAAGGCCACGGCCCCGCTGTCTCTGTCTAGGGGATCAGCTGCTCAGCGCGACCGTCTTCTTTGACCACATTAACTATGAGGATGCTCTCAAAATACTTCAGTACTCAGAACCGTACAAGGTCCAGTTCAAGATCAAACGGAAGCTCCAGGCCGCAGGGCCCGAGGACTGGGCCTCCAGCACTGCTCAGCGCGCCCCAAAGCACACGGGTACCCAGGTGAGCCCGCCGTGGCCCCCGGGGGGGGGGGGTGGCGGCCCTGAGCCCAGGGCGCAGACGGACTGCGGACTGCTTGTACCGGCTCCAACCGGCTCCTCTCCCTGCGTTTCAGGACGAAGATGTCGCCGAGGGGAGCACAGACACACCTGTGAAGACGCTGGAGAGAGACGGGGACCAAGAGAGGCTCATCTCCAAGTCCAGGGCAGGCAGAGGCCGGCGGGCCCAGAGGGAGAGGCTGTCCTGGCCCAAATTCCAAGCCACGAAGAGCAAGCGTGGGCCCCGGAGGTCGCACAGCTCCTCCGAGGCCTACGAGAGGGGCCAGGCCCCCAGCGGGTCCCCCACGAGCTCGGACACGGAGGCCCAGTTCCTGGCAGAGGAGCGGGAGCGGACGGCCGGGGCCGGCAGCCAGCGGAGGAGGCGGTTCCTAAACCTGAGGTTCAAGGTGGGCTCCGGGAAGGGACCGTCGCCGGTGGGGCGCCGAGGCAGAGTGGCCCGAGGCGGGACTATCCAGACCCCCCACCCGGCGGAGGCGGGGTCCTGGGGTGACAGCCGACAGGACACGAGGGAGGGCAGGGCGGCAGAGACCCCGGAGGGGACACCTGTTCGGAGCATGGATGGTGGAACGGGCATGGCACCCAGACGCCGAAAGAAGACAAAGGCAGGGCAGGGCCAGGGGGAGAGGGTGCCACGGGGGACAGCCGGGGCGGGCCCAGCCCTCGGACGAAGCCGGGCGGGCCACGGGGAGGGAGGCAGAGGCTGGGCACGGGCATTGCCAGGTGATCCCTGCAAGACCCTGCCGGTGAGGCCGCCCCCGGGGCCACCAGCCGAGTGCCAGACCCGAGCACCAAACCTACAGACGCCCACCTTCAGCTTTTCCAAAGGAAAAGAGCTGGGCACCGAAGGAGGAATGCAGGCCCGCGAGCCGGGGCCCCAGCAGGAGCAGCCGGCCGCTGCGGCCATGGAGGAGGGGGACCAGGGCCCAGACACTGCGTGGGACAGAGTCCCCACAGCGCACGGGCCGCACGGGGAGGATGCCAGAGCAGAGAGGGGCGCGGCAGGACTGAGAGAGGGCAGCAAAAGGGGGGACAGTGACGTGGGGGGCGGGGAGGAGAAGAGGAAAAGGCTGGGGTTGAAAATGCCGTCCTTCGGATGGTCGCCTGAGGAGGCAAAGCCCAGGGCAGGAACACGGGGACAGGAAACAGACAGACACTTCACGGCTGTCCATTTGCAGATGGACCCAGAGGACGCCGATGGGAAGGAGAGAGGAGGCCAGAAACACCCAGCAAGGAGGACAGCAGAGAGGGACCGGGGCGCCAAGCTGGAGGGCAGCCTCGGCCTCGGGGACAAGGAGGTGGTCGCCCACGACAGCAAGTTCAAGATGCCCAAGTTCAGGATGCCTTCCTTCTGCACGTCAGGGGCAGCCATGGAGGCCTCAGGGGACGTGTCCCTGCCAAAGGCTGAGGCAGACGTGTCCCTGCCCTCCATCCAGACTGACGTCAAGGCCAGTGACCTCAGTATCGAGCTGCCGTCTGCCGACGTGGACATCAAGACAGGGGAGCTGGGAGTGAAGCTCCCGGAGGGCCACCTGCCTGAGGGAGAGCTCGAGGGACCCTCCTCCGGAATGGGGTTCAAAGGGCACCTGCCCAAGGTGCACATGCCCAGCATGAAGATGCCCAAAGTAGACTTCAAGGGCCCCCAGGTGGACATCAAGGGGCCCAAACGGGACCTGAAGGGCGCCAAAGGGGAGGTGTCGGCCCCTGACATGGAGGTGTCGCTGCCCAGCATGGAGGCGAACATCCAGGCACCAGGCCCAATGGTGGAGGGAGATGTTGTCCTGAGGGACAGAGAGATGGACGCCTGGGAGGGGAAGGTCAAGATACCCAAGTTCAAGATGCCTTCCTTCGGAGTATTGAGGCCAGAGATAAACTGGGGGACATCTGTGGACATGCCCGAGACCGAGTCGAGAGGGGAGGCGAGACTTCCTTCCCTGGAAGGTGAGATGCAAGTCCCAGAGGGTAGCATCCACCTGCCATCTGCTGACCTCGAGATCCCTGGGGGAGAGTGGGCGGTGGCCGTCCCCGAGGGAGAGGTGACCCAGGGAGAGCTGAAAGGCAAAGCAGGAGCCAGATTCAAAGGCCACATGGCCAAGGTGCAGATGCCCAGCATCCAGGTACCCAAAGTGGATCTAAAGGGTCCCCTGGGGGACATCAAGGGGCCCAAACTGGACTTGAAGGACGCCAAAGGGGAGGTGAATGTACCCAATGTGGAGGTGTCACTGCCCAGCGTAGACAACATTCCGGCACCAGGGCTCAGACTTGAGGGTGAACTCATCCAGGGGGATAAGAAAGTGGCCGCCAAGGAAAGCAAATTCAAGATGCCCAAGTTCAAGATGCCTTCGTTCGGCACATCGGTACCGAGCAAGGATTGGGGAAGTTCCGTGGACATGCCAGGGCCCATGGACGAAGGGATGATGACGCTGCCTTACTTCCAAGGTGAGATGGGAGTCGCAGAGGGCAGCGTCAGAATGCCATCGGCTGATCACGAGCTCCCTGGGGGAAAGATGGAGGTGGCCCTGCCTGAGGGACAGGTGAGCCTGGGAGAGATGAAGGGCAAAACAGAAGGAGCCAGCTTCAAGGGCCAGATGCCCAAGATGCAAATGCCAGGCATGAAGATGCCCAAATTAGACTTCCATGGTCCCCAGATGGACTTCAAGGGGCCTAAACTGGACTCGAAGGGCACCAAAGCGGATATGACAGCCGCTGAAATGGAAGTGACACTTCCCAGTGTGGAGGTGAGCATGCAGAAAAAAGGGGTCCAGATGCAAGGTGACATTGTCCTAGGGGGAAAGCAGGTGGCCACCAAAGACAGCAAGTTCAAGATGCCCAAGTTCAAGATGCCTTCCTTCGGGACGTCTGGGCCCGGCAAGTCCATGGAGGCCTCAGTGGACGTGTCCCTGCCCTCCATCCAGACTGACATCAAGACCAGTGACCTCAGCATCGAGCTGCCCTCTGCCGACGTGGTCGTGAAGACAGGAGAGCTGGGAGTGAAGCTCCCGGAGGGCCACCTGCCCGAGGGAGAGCTCCAGGAGCCCTCCTCCGGAGTTGGACTCAAAGGGCACCTGCCCAAGGTGCACATGCCCAGCATGAAGATGCCCAAAGTAGACTTCAAGGGCCCCCAGGTGGACATCAAGGGGCCCAAAGTGGACCTGAAGGGCGCCAAAGGGGAGGTGACCGTCCCCGAGGGAGAAGTGAAGCTTGGAGAACTGAAGGGCAAAGCAGAAGGGGCCACGTTCAAGGGCCACATGCCCAAGGTGCAGATGCCCAGCGTGAAGATGCCCAAAGTAGACGTCAAGGCCCCCCAGGTGGACATCAAGGGGCCCAAGCTGGACCTGAAGGGCGCCAAAGGGGAGGTGACCGTCCCCGACATGGAGGTTTCGCTGCCCAGTGTGGAGGTGGACATTCAGGCTCCGGGCGCCAAGCTGGAGGGAGACATCGTTCTGGGGGACACAGAGGTGGCCACCAAAGACAGCAAGTTCAAGATGCCCAAGTTCAAGATGCCTTCCTTCGGGATGTCTGGGCCAGGCAAGTCCATGGAGGCCTCAGTGGACGTGTCCCTGCCAAAGGCTGAGGCAGACGTGTCCCTGCCCTCCATCCAGGCTGACGTCAAGGCCAGTGACCTCAGTATCGAGCTGCCGTCTGCCGACGTGGACATCAAGACAGGCGAGCTGGGAGTGAAGCTCCCGGAGGGCCACCTGCCTGAGGGAGAGCTCGAGGGACCCTCCTCCGGAATGGGGTTCAAAGGGCACCTGCCCAAGGTGCACATGCCCAGCATGAAGATGCCCAAAGTAGACTTCAAGGGCCCCCAGGTGGACATCAAGGGGCCCAAACTGGACCTGAAGGGCGCCAAAGGGGAGGTGTCGGCCCCTGACATGGAAGTGTCGCTGCCCAGTGTGGAGATCGACGTCCGGGCTCCGGGCGCCAAGCTGGAGGGCGACATTGTCTTGGGTTCCAAGGAGGTGGCAGCCCACGACAGCAAGTTCAAGATGCCCAAGTTCAAGATGCCTTCCTTCGGGACGTCTGGGCCCGGCAAGTCCATGGAGGCCTCAGTGGACGTGTCCCTGCCCTCCATCCAGACTGACATCAAGACCAGTGACCTCAGCATCGAGCTGCCCTCTGCCGACGTGGACGTGAAGACAGGAGAGCTGGGAGTGAAGCTCCCGGAGGGCCACCTGCCCGAGGGAGAGCTCCAGGAACCCTCCTCCGGAGTTGGACTCAAAGGGCACCTGCCCAAGGTGCACATGCCCAGCATGAAGATGCCCAAAGTAGACTTCAAGGGCCCCCAGGTGGACATCAAGGGGCCCAAAGTGGACCTGAAGGGCGCCAAAGGGGAGGTGACCGTCCCCGAGGGAGAAGTGAAGCTTGGAGAACTGAAGGGCAAAGCAGAAGGGGCCACGTTCAAGGGCCACATGCCCAAGGTGCAGATGCCCAGCGTGAAGATGCCCAAAGTAGACGTCAAGGCCCCCCAGGTGGACATCAAGGGGCCCAAGCTGGACCTGAAGGGCGCCAAAGGGGAGGTGACCGTCCCCGACATGGAGGTTTCGCTGCCCAGTGTGGAGGTGGACATTCAGGCTCCGGGCGCCAAGCTGGAGGGAGACATCGTTCTGGGGGACACAGAGGTGGCCACCAAAGACAGCAAGTTCAAGATGCCCAAGTTCAAGATGCCTTCCTTTGGGATGTCTGGGCCAGGCAAGTCCATGGAGGCCTCAGTGGACGTGTCCCTGCCAGAGGCTGAGGCAGACGTGTCCCTGCCCTCCATCCAGGCTGACGTCAAGGCCAGTGACCTCAGTATCGAGCTGCCGTCTGCCGACGTGGACATCAAGACAGGCGAGCTGGGAGTGAAGCTCCCGGAGGGCCACCTGCCTGAGGGAGAGCTCGAGGGACCCTCCTCCGGAATGGGGTTCAAAGGGCACCTGCCCAAGGTGCACATGCCCAGCATGAAGATGCCCAAAGTAGACTTCAAGGGCCCCCAGGTGGACATCAAGGGGCCCAAACTGGACCTGAAGGGCGCCAAAGGGGAGGTGTCGGCCCCTGACATGGAAGTGTCGCTGCCCAGTGTGGAGATCGACGTCCGGGCTCCGGGCGCCAAGCTGGAGGGCGACATTGTCTTGGGTTCCAAGGAGGTGGCAGCCCACGACAGCAAGTTCAAGATGCCCAAGTTCAAGATGCCTTCCTTCGGGACGTCTGGGCCCGGCAAGTCCATGGAGGCCTCAGTGGACGTGTCCCTGCCCTCCATCCAGACTGACATCAAGACCAGTGACCTCAGCATCGAGCTGCCCTCTGCCGACGTGGACGTGAAGACAGGAGAGCTGGGAGTGAAGCTCCCGGAGGGCCACCTGCCCGAGGGAGAGCTCCAGGAACCCTCCTCCGGAGTTGGACTCAAAGGGCACCTGCCCAAGGTGCACATGCCCAGCATGAAGATGCCCAAAGTAGACTTCAAGGGCCCCCAGGTGGACATCAAGGGGCCCAAAGTGGACCTGAAGGGCGCCAAAGGGGAGGTGACCGTCCCCGAGGGAGAAGTGAAGCTTGGAGAACTGAAGGGCAAAGCAGAAGGGGCCACGTTCAAGGGCCACATGCCCAAGGTGCAGATGCCCAGCGTGAAGATGCCCAAAGTAGACGTCAAGGCCCCCCAGGTGGACATCAAGGGGCCCAAGCTGGACCTGAAGGGCGCCAAAGGGGAGGTGACCGTCCCCGACATGGAGGTTTCGCTGCCCAGTGTGGAGGTGGACATTCAGGCTCCGGGCGCCAAGCTGGAGGGAGACATCGTTCTGGGGGACACAGAGGTGGCCACCAAAGACAGCAAGTTCAAGATGCCCAAGTTCAAGATGCCTTCCTTCGGGATGTCTGGGCCAGGCAAGTCCATGGAGGCCTCAGTGGACGTGTCCCTGCCAGAGGCTGAGGCAGACGTGTCCCTGCCCTCCATCCAGGCTGACGTCAAGGCCAGTGACCTCAGTATCGAGCTGCCGTCTGCCGACGTGGACATCAAGACAGGCGAGCTGGGAGTGAAGCTCCCGGAGGGCCACCTGCCAGAGGGAGAGCTCGAGGGACCCTCCTCCGGAATGGGGTTCAAAGGGCACCTGCCCAAGGTGCACATGCCCAGCATGAAGATGCCCAAAGTAGACTTCAAGGGCCCCCAGGTGGACATCAAGGGGCCCAAACTGGACCTGAAGGGCGCCAAAGGGGAGGTGTCGGCCCCTGACATGGAAGTGTCGCTGCCCAGTGTGGAGATCGACGTCCGGGCTCCGGGCGCCAAGCTGGAGGGCGACATTGTCTTGGGTTCCAAGGAGGTGGCAGCCCACGACAGCAAGTTCAAGATGCCCAAGTTCAAGATGCCTTCCTTCGGGACGTCTGGGCCCGGCAAGTCCATGGAGGCCTCAGTGGACGTGTCCCTGCCCTCCATCCAGACTGACATCAAGACCAGTGACCTCAGCATCGAGCTGCCCTCTGCCGACGTGGACGTGAAGACAGGAGAGCTGGGAGTGAAGCTCCCGGAGGGCCACCTGCCCGAGGGAGAGCTCCAGGAACCCTCCTCCGGAGTTGGACTCAAAGGGCACCTGCCCAAGGTGCACATGCCCAGCATGAAGATGCCCAAAGTAGACTTCAAGGGCCCCCAGGTGGACATCAAGGGGCCCAAAGTGGACCTGAAGGGCGCCAAAGGGGAGGTGACCGTCCCCGAGGGAGAAGTGAAGCTTGGAGAACTGAAGGGCAAAGCAGAAGGGGCCACGTTCAAGGGCCACATGCCCAAGGTGCAGATGCCCAGCGTGAAGATGCCCAAAGTAGACGTCAAGGCCCCCCAGGTGGACATCAAGGGGCCCAAGCTGGACCTGAAGGGCGCCAAAGGGGAGGTGACCGTCCCCGACATGGAGGTTTCGCTGCCCAGTGTGGAGGTGGACATTCAGGCTCCGGGCGCCAAGCTGGAGGGAGACATCGTTCTGGGGGACACAGAGGTGGCCACCAAAGACAGCAAGTTCAAGATGCC
The DNA here is from genome assembly GCF_964212035.1 of Myotis nattereri. Lineage (NCBI taxonomy): Eukaryota > Metazoa > Chordata > Mammalia > Chiroptera > Vespertilionidae > Myotis > Myotis nattereri. Next base: position 1,643,202 of record NC_138075.1, read on the forward strand.
CAAGTTCAAGATGCCTTCCTTCGGGATGTCTGGGCCAGGCAAGTCCATGGAGGCCTCAGTGGACGTGTCCCTGCCAGAGGCTGAGGCAGACGTGTCCCTGCCCTCCATCCAGGCTGACGTCAAGGCCAGTGACCTCAGTATCGAGCTGCCGTCTGCCAACGTGGACATCAAGACAGGCGAGCTGGGAGTGAAGCTCCCGGAGGGCCACCTGCTTGAGGGAGAGCTCGAGGGACCCTCCTCCGGAATGGGGTTCAAAGGGCACCTGCCCAAGGTGCACATGCCCAGCATGAAGATGCCCAAAGTAGACTTCAAGGGCCCCCAGGTGGACATCAAGGGGCCCAAACTGGACCTGAAGGGCGCCAAAGGGGAGGTGTCGGCCCCTGACATGGAAGTGTCGCTGCCCAGTGTGGAGATCGACGTCCAGGCTCCGGGCGCCAAGCTGGAGGGCGACATTGTCTTGGGTTCCAAGGAGGTGGCAGCCCACGACAGCAAGTTCAAGATGCCCAAGTTCAAGATGCCTTCCTTCGGGACGTCTGGGCCCGGCAAGTCCATGGAGGCCTCAGTGGACGTGTCCCTGCCCTCCATCCAGACTGACATCAAGACCAGTGACCTCAGCATCGAGCTGCCCTCTGCCGACGTGGACGTGAAGACAGGAGAGCTGGGAGTGAAGCTCCCGGAGGGCCACCTGCCCGAGGGAGAGCTCCAGGAACCCTCCTCCGGAGTTGGACTCAAAGGGCACCTGCCCAAGGTGCACATGCCCAGCATGAAGATGCCCAAAGTAGACTTCAAGGGCCCCCAGGTGGACATCAAGGGGCCCAAACTGGACCTGAAGGGCCCCAAAGGGGAGGTGACCGTCCCCGAGGGAGAAGTGAAGCTTGGAGAACTGAAGGGCAAAGCAGAAGGGGCCACGTTCAAGGGCCACATGCCCAAGGTGCAGATGCCCAGTGTGAAGATGCCCAAAGTAGACGTCAAGGCCCCCCAGGTGGACATCAAGGGGCCCAAGCTGGACCTGAAGGGCGCCAAAGGGGAGGTGACCGTCCCCGACATGGAGGTTTCGCTGCCCAGTGTGGAGGTAGACATTCAGGCTCCGGGCGCCAAGCTGGAGGGAGACATCGTTATGGGGGACACAGAGGTGGCCACCAAAGACAGCAAGTTCAAGATGCCCAAGTTCAAGATGCCTTCCTTCGGGATGTCTGGGCCAGGCAAGTCCATGGAGGCCTCAGTGGACGTGTCCCTGCCAGAGGCTGAGGCAGACGTGTCCCTGCCCTCCATCCAGGCTGACGTCAAGGCCAGTGACCTCAGTATCGAGCTGCCGTCTGCCGACGTGGACATCAAGACAGGCGAGCTGGGAGTGAAGCTCCCGGAGGGCCACCTGCCTGAGGGAGAGCTCGAGGGACCCTCCTCCGGAATGGGGTTCAAAGGGCACCTGCCCAAGGTGCACATGCCCAGCATGAAGATGCCCAAAGTAGACTTCAAGGGCCCCCAGGTGGACATCAAGGGGCCCAAACTGGACCTGAAGGGCGCCAAAGGGGAGGTGTCGGCCCCTGACATGGAAGTGTCGCTGCCCAGTGTGGAGATCGACGTCCAGGCTCCGGGCGCCAAGCTGGAGGGCGACATTGTCTTGGGTTCCAAGGAGGTGGCAGCCCACGACAGCAAGTTCAAGATGCCCAAGTTCAAGATGCCTTCCTTCGGGACGTCTGGGCCCGGCAAGTCCATGGAGGCCTCAGTGGACGTGTCCCTGCCCTCCATCCAGACTGACATCAAGACCAGTGACCTCAGCATCGAGCTGCCCTCTGCCGACGTGGACGTGAAGACAGGAGAGCTGGGAGTGAAGCTCCCGGAGGGCCACCTGCCCGAGGGAGAGCTCCAGGAACCCTCCTCCGGAGTTGGACTCAAAGGGCACCTGCCCAAGGTGCACATGCCCAGCATGAAGATGCCCAAAGTAGACTTCAAGGGCCCCCAGGTGGACATCAAGGGGCCCAAAGTGGACCTGAAGGGCGCCAAAGGGGAGGTGACCGTCCCCGAGGGAGAAGTGAAGCTTGGAGAACTGAAGGGCAAAGCAGAAGGGGCCACGTTCAAGGGACACATGCCCAAGGTGCAGATGCCCAGCGTGAAGATGCCCAAAGTAGACGTCAAGGCCCCCCAGGTGGACATCAAGGGGCCCAAGCTGGACCTGAAGGGCGCCAAAGGGGAGGTGACCGTCCCCGACATGGAGGTTTCGCTGCCCAGTGTGGAGGTGGACATTCAGGCTCCGGGCGCCAAGCTGGAGGGAGACATCGTTCTGGGGGACACAGAGGTGGCCACCAAAGACAGCAAGTTCAAGATGCCCAAGTTCAAGATGCCTTCCTTCGGGATGTCTGGGCCAGGCAAGTCCATGGAGGCCTCAGTGGACGTGTCCCTGCCAGAGGCTGAGGCAGACGTGTCCCTGCCCTCCATCCAGGCTGACGTCAAGGCCAGTGACCTCAGTATCGAGCTGCCGTCTGCCGACGTGGACATCAAGACAGGCGAGCTGGGAGTGAAGCTCCCGGAGGGCCACCTGCCTGAGGGAGAGCTCGAGGGACCCTCCTCCGGAATGGGGTTCAAAGGGCACCTGCCCAAGGTGCACATGCCCAGCATGAAGATGCCCAAAGTAGACTTCAAGGGCCCCCAGGTGGACATCAAGGGGCCCAAACTGGACCTGAAGGGCGCCAAAGGGGAGGTGTCGGCCCCTGACATGGAAGTGTCGCTGCCCAGTGTGGAGATCGACGTCCAGGCTCCGGGCGCCAAGCTGGAGGGCGACATTGTCTTGGGTTCCAAGGAGGTGGCAGCCCACGACAGCAAGTTCAAGATGCCCAAGTTCAAGATGCCTTCCTTCGGGACGTCTGGGCCCGGCAAGTCCATGGAGGCCTCAGTGGACGTGTCCCTGCCCTCCATCCAGACTGACATCAAGACCAGTGACCTCAGCATCGAGCTGCCCTCTGCCGACGTGGACGTGAAGACAGGAGTGCTGGGAGTGAAGCTCCCGGAAGGCCACCTGCCCGAGGGAGAGCTCCAGGAACCCTCCTCCGGAGTTGGACTCAAAGGGCACCTGCCCAAGGTGCACATGCCCAGCATGAAGATGCCCAAAGTAGACTTCAAGGGCCCCCAGGTGGACATCAAGGGGCCCAAACTGGACCTGAAGGGCCCCAAAGGGGAGGTGACCGTCCCCGAGGGAGAAGTGAAGCTTGGAGAACTGAAGGGCAAAGCAGAAGGGGCCACGTTCAAGGGCCACATGCCCAAGGTGCAGATGCCCAGCGTGAAGATGCCCAAAGTAGACGTCAAGGCCCCCCAGGTGGACATCAAGGGGCCCAAGCTGGACCTGAAGGGCGCCAAAGGGGAGGTGACCGTCCCCGACATGGAGGTTTCGCTGCCCAGTGTGGAGGTGGACATTCAGGCTCCGGGCGCCAAGCTGGAGGGAGACATCGTTCTGGGGGACACAGAGGTGGCCACCAAAGACAGCAAGTTCAAGATGCCCAAGTTCAAGATGCCTTCCTTCGGGATGTCTGGGCCAGGCAAGTCCATGGAGGCCTCAGTGGACGTGTCCCTGCCAGAGGCTGAGGCAGACGTGTCCCTGCCCTCCATCCAGGCTGACGTCAAGGCCAGTGACCTCAGTATCGAGCTGCCGTCTGCCGACGTGGACATCAAGACAGGCGAGCTGGGAGTGAAGCTCCCGGAGGGCCACCTGCCTGAGGGAGAGCTCGAGGGACCCTCCTCCGGAATGGGGTTCAAAGGGCACCTGCCCAAGGTGCACATGCCCAGCATGAAGATGCCCAAAGTAGACTTCAAGGGCCCCCAGGTGGACATCAAGGGGCCCAAACTGGACCTGAAGGGCGCCAAAGGGGAGGTGTCGGCCCCTGACATGGAAGTGTCGCTGCCCAGTGTGGAGATCGACGTCCAGGCTCCGGGCGCCAAGCTGGAGGGCGACATTGTCTTGGGTTCCAAGGAGGTGGCAGCCCACGACAGCAAGTTCAAGATGCCCAAGTTCAAGATGCCTTCCTTCGGGACGTCTGGGCCCGGCAAGTCCATGGAGGCCTCAGTGGACGTGTCCCTGCCCTCCATCCAGACTGACATCAAGACCAGTGACCTCAGCATCGAGCTGCCCTCTGCCGACGTGGACGTGAAGACAGGAGAGCTGGGAGTGAAGCTCCCGGAGGGCCACCTGCCCGAGGGAGAGCTCCAGGAACCCTCCTCCGGAGTTGGACTCAAAGGGCACCTGCCCAAGGTGCACATGCCCAGCATGAAGATGCCCAAAGTAGACTTCAAGGGCCCCCAGGTGGACATCAAGGGGCCCAAAGTGGACCTGAAGGGCGCCAAAGGGGAGGTGACCGTCCCCGAGGGAGAAGTGAAGCTTGGAGAACTGAAGGGCAAAGCAGAAGGGGCCACGTTCAAGGGACACATGCCCAAGGTGCAGATGCCCAGCGTGAAGATGCCCAAAGTAGACGTCAAGGCCCCCCAGGTGGACATCAAGGGGCCCAAGCTGGACCTGAAGGGCGCCAAAGGGGAGGTGACCGTCCCCGACATGGAGGTTTCGCTGCCCAGTGTGGAGGTGGACATTCAGGCTCCGGGCGCTAAGCTGGAGGGAGACATCGTTCTGGGGGACACAGAGGTGGCCACCAAAGACAGCAAGTTCAAGATGCCCAAGTTCAAGATGCCTTCCTTCGGGATGTCTGGGCCAGGCAAGTCCATGGAGGCCTCAGTGGACGTGTCCCTGCCAGAGGCTGAGGCAGACGTGTCCCTGCCCTCCATCCAGGCTGACGTCAAGGCCAGTGACCTCAGTATCGAGCTGCCGTCTGCCGACGTGGACATCAAGACAGGCGAGCTGGGAGTGAAGCTCCCGGAGGGCCACCTGCCTGAGGGAGAGCTCGAGGGACCCTCCTCCGGAATGGGGTTCAAAGGGCACCTGCCCAAGGTGCACATGCCCAGCATGAAGATGCCCAAAGTAGACTTCAAGGGCCCCCAGGTGGACATCAAGGGGCCCAAACTGGACCTGAAGGGCGCCAAAGGGGAGGTGTCGGCCCCTGACATGGAAGTGTCGCTGCCCAGTGTGGAGATCGACGTCCAGGCTCCGGGCGCCAAGCTGGAGGGCGACATTGTCTTGGGTTCCAAGGAGGTGGCAGCCCACGACAGCAAGTTCAAGATGCCCAAGTTCAAGATGCCTTCCTTCGGGACGTCTGGGCCCGGCAAGTCCATGGAGGCCTCAGTGGACGTGTCCCTGCCCTCCATCCAGACTGACATCAAGACCAGTGACCTCAGCATCGAGCTGCCCTCTGCCGACGTGGACGTGAAGACAGGAGAGCTGGGAGTGAAGCTCCCGGAGGGCCACCTGCCCGAGGGAGAGCTCCAGGAACCCTCCTCCGGAGTTGGACTCAAAGGGCACCTGCCCAAGGTGCACATGCCCAGCATGAAGATGCCCAAAGTAGACTTCAAGGGCCCCCAGGTGGACATCAAGGGGCCCAAAGTGGACCTGAAGGGCGCCAAAGGGGAGGTGACCGTCCCCGAGGGAGAAGTGAAGCTTGGAGAACTGAAGGGCAAAGCAGAAGGGGCCACGTTCAAGGGACACATGCCCAAGGTGCAGATGCCCAGCGTGAAGATGCCCAAAGTAGACGTCAAGGCCCCCCAGGTGGACATCAAGGGGCCCAAGCTGGACCTGAAGGGCGCCAAAGGGGAGGTGACCGTCCCCGACATGGAGGTTTCGCTGCCCAGTGTGGAGGTGGACATTCAGGCTCCGGGCGCCAAGCTGGAGGGAGACATCGTTCTGGGGGACACAGAGGTGGCCACCAAAGACAGCAAGTTCAAGATGCCCAAGTTCAAGATGCCTTCCTTCGGGATGTCTGGGCCAGGCAAGTCCATGGAGGCCTCAGTGGACGTGTCCCTGCCAGAGGCTGAGGCAGACGTGTCCCTGCCCTCCATCCAGGCTGACGTCAAGGCCAGTGACCTCAGTATCGAGCTGCCGTCTGCCGACGTGGACATCAAGACAGGCGAGCTGGGAGTGAAGCTCCCGGAGGGCCACCTGCCTGAGGGAGAGCTCGAGGGACCCTCCTCCGGAATGGGGTTCAAAGGGCACCTGCCCAAGGTGCACATGCCCAGCATGAAGATGCCCAAAGTAGACTTCAAGGGCCCCCAGGTGGACATCAAGGGGCCCAAACTGGACCTGAAGGGCGCCAAAGGGGAGGTGTCGGCCCCTGACATGGAAGTGTCGCTGCCCAGTGTGGAGATCGACGTCCAGGCTCCGGGCGCCAAGCTGGAGGGCGACATTGTCTTGGGTTCCAAGGAGGTGGCAGCCCACGACAGCAAGTTCAAGATGCCCAAGTTCAAGATGCCTTCCTTCGGGACGTCTGGGCCCGGCAAGTCCATGGAGGCCTCAGTGGACGTGTCCCTGCCCTCCATCCAGACTGACATCAAGACCAGTGACCTCAGCATCGAGCTGCCCTCTGCCGACGTGGACGTGAAGACAGGAGAGCTGGGAGTGAAGCTCCCGGAGGGCCACCTGCCCGAGGGAGAGCTCCAGGAACCCTCCTCCGGAGTTGGACTCAAAGGGCACCTGCCCAAGGTGCACATGCCCAGCATGAAGATGCCCAAAGTAGACTTCAAGGGCCCCCAGGTGGACATCAAGGGGCCCAAAGTGGACCTGAAGGGCGCCAAAGGGGAGGTGACCGTCCCCGAGGGAGAAGTGAAGCTTGGAGAACTGAAGGGCAAAGCAGAAGGGGCCACGTTCAAGGGACACATGCCCAAGGTGCAGATGCCCAGCGTGAAGATGCCCAAAGTAGACGTCAAGGCCCCCCAGGTGGACATCAAGGGGCCCAAGCTGGACCTGAAGGGCGCCAAAGGGGAGGTGACCGTCCCCGACATGGAGGTTTCGCTGCCCAGTGTGGAGGTGGACATTCAGGCTCCGGGCGCCAAGCTGGAGGGAGACATCGTTCTGGGGGACACAGAGGTGGCCACCAAAGACAGCAAGTTCAAGATGCCCAAGTTCAAGATGCCTTCCTTCGGGATGTCTGGGCCAGGCAAGTCCATGGAGGCCTCAGTGGACGTGTCCCTGCCAGAGGCTGAGGCAGACGTGTCCCTGCCCTCCATCCAGGCTGACGTCAAGGCCAGTGACCTCAGTATCGAGCTGCCGTCTGCCGACGTGGACATCAAGACAGGCGAGCTGGGAGTGAAGCTCCCGGAGGGCCACCTGCCTGAGGGAGAGCTCGAGGGACCCTCCTCCGGAATGGGGTTCAAAGGGCACCTGCCCAAGGTGCACATGCCCAGCATGAAGATGCCCAAAGTAGACTTCAAGGGCCCCCAGGTGGACATCAAGGGGCCCAAACTGGACCTGAAGGGCGCCAAAGGGGAGGTGTCGGCCCCTGACATGGAAGTGTCGCTGCCCAGTGTGGAGATCGACGTCCAGGCTCCGGGCGCCAAGCTGGAGGGCGACATTGTCTTGGGTTCCAAGGAGGTGGCAGCCCACGACAGCAAGTTCAAGATGCCCAAGTTCAAGATGCCTTCCTTCGGGACGTCTGGGCCCGGCAAGTCCATGGAGGCCTCAGTGGACGTGTCCCTGCCCTCCATCCAGACTGACATCAAGACCAGTGACCTCAGCATCGAGCTGCCCTCTGCCGACGTGGACGTGAAGACAGGAGAGCTGGGAGTGAAGCTCCCGGAGGGCCACCTGCCCGAGGGAGAGCTCCAGGAACCCTCCTCCGGAGTTGGACTCAAAGGGCACCTGCCCAAGGTGCACATGCCCAGCATGAAGATGCCCAAAGTAGACTTCAAGGGCCCCCAGGTGGACATCAAGGGGCCCAAAGTGGACCTGAAGGGCGCCAAAGGGGAGGTGACCGTCCCCGAGGGAGAAGTGAAGCTTGGAGAACTGAAGGGCAAAGCAGAAGGGGCCACGTTCAAGGGACACATGCCCAAGGTGCAGATGCCCAGCGTGAAGATGCCCAAAGTAGACATCAAGGCCCCCCAGGTGGACATCAAGGGGCCCAAGCTGGACCTGAAGGGCGCCAAAGGGGAGGTGACCGTCCCCGACATGGAGGTTTCGCTGCCCAGTGTGGAGGTGGACATTCAGGCTCCGGGCGCCAAGCTGGAGGGAGACATCGTTATGGGGGACACAGAGGTGGCCACCAAAGACAGCAAGTTCAAGATGCCCAAGTTCAAGATGCCTTCCTTCGGGATGTCTGGGCCAGGCAAGTCCATGGAGGCCTCAGTGGACGTGTCCCTGCCAGAGGCTGAGGCAGACGTGTCCCTGCCCTCCATCCAGGCTGACGTCAAGGCCAGTGACCTCAGTATCGAGCTGCCGTCTGCCGACGTGGACATCAAGACAGGCGAGCTGGGAGTGAAGCTCCCGGAGGGCCACCTGCCTGAGGGAGAGCTCGAGGGACCCTCCTCCGGAATGGGGTTCAAAGGGCACCTGCCCAAGGTGCACATGCCCAGCATGAAGATGCCCAAAGTAGACTTCAAGGGCCCCCAGGTGGACATCAAGGGGCCCAAACTGGACCTGAAGGGCGCCAAAGGGGAGGTGTCGGCCCCTGACATGGAAGTGTCGCTGCCCAGTGTGGAGATCGACGTCCAGGCTCCGGGCGCCAAGCTGGAGGGCGACATTGTCTTGGGTTCCAAGGAGGTGGCAGCCCACGACAGCAAGTTCAAGATGCCCAAGTTCAAGATGCCTTCCTTCGGGACGTCTGGGCCCGGCAAGTCCATGGAGGCCTCAGTGGACGTGTCCCTGCCCTCCATCCAGACTGACATCAAGACCAGTGACCTCAGCATCGAGCTGCCCTCTGCCGACGTGGACGTGAAGACAGGAGAGCTGGGAGTGAAGCTCCCGGAGGGCCACCTGCCCGAGGGAGAGCTCCAGGAACCCTCCTCCGGAGTTGGACTCAAAGGGCACCTGCCCAAGGTGCACATGCCCAGCATGAAGATGCCCAAAGTAGACTTCAAGGGCCCCCAGGTGGACATCAAGGGGCCCAAAGTGGACCTGAAGGGCGCCAAAGGGGAGGTGACCGTCCCCGAGGGAGAAGTGAAGCTTGGAGAACTGAAGGGCAAAGCAGAAGGGGCCACGTTCAAGGGACACATGCCCAAGGTGCAGATGCCCAGCGTGAAGATGCCCAAAGTAGACGTCAAGGCCCCCCAGGTGGACATCAAGGGGCCCAAGCTGGACCTGAAGGGCGCCAAAGGGGAGGTGACCGTCCCCGACATGGAGGTTTCGCTGCCCAGTGTGGAGGTGGACATTCAGGCTCCGGGCGCCAAGCTGGAGGGAGACATCGTTCTGGGGGACACAGAGGTGGCCACCAAAGACAGCAAGTTCAAGATGCCCAAGTTCAAGATGCCTTCCTTCGGGATGTCTGGGCCAGGCAAGTCCATGGAGGCCTCAGTGGACGTGTCCCTGCCAAAGGCTGAGGCAGACGTGTCCCTGCCCTCCATCCAGGCTGACGTCAAGGCCAGTGACCTCAGTATCGAGCTGCCGTCTGCCGACGTGGACATCAAGACAGGCGAGCTGGGAGTGAAGCTCCCGGAGGGCCACCTGCCAGAGGGAGAGCTCGAGGGACCCTCCTCCGGAATGGGGTTCAAAGGGCACCTGCCCAAGGTGCACATGCCCAGCATGAAGATGCCCAAAGTAGACTTCAAGGGCCCCCAGGTGGACATCAAGGGGCCCAAACTGGACCTGAAGGGCGCCAAAGGGGAGGTGTCGGCCCCTGACATGGAAGTGTCGCTGCCCAGTGTGGAGATCGACGTCCAGGCTCCGGGCGCCAAGCTGGAGGGCGACATTGTCTTGGGTTCCAAGGAGGTGGCAGCCCACGACAGCAAGTTCAAGATGCCCAAGTTCAAGATGCCTTCCTTCGGGACGTCTGGGCCCGGCAAGTCCATGGAGGCCTCAGTGGACGTGTCCCTGCCCTCCATCCAGACTGACATCAAGACCAGTGACCTCAGCATCGAGCTGCCCTCTGCCGACGTGGACGTGAAGACAGGAGAGCTGGGAGTGAAGCTCCCGGAGGGCCACCTGCCCGAGGGAGAGCTCCAGGAACCCTCCTCCGGAGTTGGACTCAAAGGGCACCTGCCCAAGGTGCACATGCCCAGCATGAAGATGCCCAAAGTAGACTTCAAGGGCCCCCAGGTGGACATCAAGGGGCCCAAAGTGGACCTGAAGGGCGCCAAAGGGGAGGTGACCGTCCCCGAGGGAGAAGTGAAGCTTGGAGAACTGAAGGGCAAAGCAGAAGGGGCCACGTTCAAGGGCCACATGCCCAAGGTGCAGATGCCCAGCGTGAAGATGCCCAAAGTAGACGTCAAGGCCCCCCAGGTGGACATCAAGGGGCCCAAGCTGGACCTGAAGGGCGCCAAAGGGGAGGTGACCGTCCCCGACATGGAGGTTTCGCTGCCCAGTGTGGAGGTGGACATTCAGGCTCCGGGCGCCAAGCTGGAGGGAGACATCGTTCTGGGGGACACAGAGGTGGCCACCAAAGACAGCAAGTTCAAGATGCCCAAGTTCAAGATGCCTTCCTTCGGGATGTCTGGGCCAGGCAAGTCCATGGAGGCCTCAGTGGACGTGTCCCTGCCAAAGGCTGAGGCAGACGTGTCCCTGCCCTCCATCCAGGCTGACGTCAAGGCCAGTGCCCTCAGTATCGAGCTGCCGTCTGCCGACGTGGACATCAAGACAGGCGAGCTGGGAGTGAAGCTCCCGGAGGGCCACCTGCCTGAGGGAGAGCTCGAGGGACCCTCCTCCGGAATGGGGTTCAAAGGGCACCTGCCCAAGGTGCACATGCCCAGCATGAAGATGCCCAAAGTAGACTTCAAGGGCCTCCAGGTGGACATCAAGGGGCCCAAACTGGACCTGAAGGGCGCCAAAGGGGAGGTGTCGGCCCCTGACATGGAAGTGTCGCTGCCCAGTGTGGAGATCGACGTCCAGGCTCCGGGCGCCAAGCTGGAGGGCGACATTGTCTTGGGTTCCAAGGAGGTGGCAGCCCACGACAGCAAGTTCAAGATGCCCAAGTTCAAGATGCCTTCCTTTGGGACGTCTGGGCCCGGCAAGTCCATGGAGGCCTCAGTGGACGTGTCCCTGCCCTCCATCCAGACTGACATCAAGACCAGTGACCTCAGCATCGAGCTGCCTTCTGCCGACGTGGACGTGAAGACAGGAGAGCTGGGAGTGAAGCTCCCGGAGGGCCACCTGCCCGAGGGAGAGCTCCAGGAACCCTCCTCCGGAGTTGGACTCAAAGGGCACCTGCCCAAGGTGCACATGCCCAGCATGAAGATGCCCAAAGTAGACGTCAAGGCCCCCCAGGTGGACATCAAGGGGCCCAAAGTGGACCTGAAGGGCGCCAAAGGGGAGGTGACCATCCCCGAGGGAGAAGTGAAGCTTGGAGAACTGAAGGGCAAAGCAGAAGGGGCCACGTTCAAGGGCCACATGCCCAAGGTGCAGATGCCCAGCGTGAAGATGCCCAAAGTAGACGTCAAGGCCCCCCAGGTGGACATCAAGGGGCCCAAGCTGGACCTGAAGGGCGCCAAAGGGGAGGTGACCGTCCCCGACATGGAGGTTTCGCTGCCCAGTGTGGAGGTGGACATTCAGGCTCCGGGCGCCAAGCTGGAGGGAGACATCGTTCTGGGGGACACAGAGGTGGCCACCAAAGACAGCAAGTTCAAGATGCCCAAGTTCAAGATGCCTTCCTTCGGGATGTCTGGGCCAGGCAAATCCATGGAGGCCTCAGTGGACGTGTCCCTGCCAAAGGCTGAGGCAGACGTGTCCCTGCCCTCCATCCAGACTGACGTCAAAGCCAGTGACCTCAGTATTGAGCTGCCGTCTCCCGACGTGGACATCAAGACAGGCGAGCTGGGAGTGAAGCTCCCGGAGGCTCACCTGCCTACTGTAGAGCTCCATGGATCGGCCTCCGCAGGTGGCAGCAAATGGCACCTGCCCAAGGTGCACATGCCCAGCATGAAGATGCCCAAAGTAGACTTTAAGGGCCCCCAAGTGGACATCCAGGACAACCTGAAAGGCTCCAAAGGGGTGGTGACTGCCCCTGACTTGGAGGTGTCCGTGCCCAGTGTGGAAGTTGAAATCCAGGCAGATGGCTCGAAGCTGGAGGGAGACATTGTCCTGGGGGATAAGGCAGTGGCTACCAAAGACAGCAAGTTCAAGATGCCCAAGTTCAAGATGCCTTCCTTCGGTGCATCTCCACCAAGCAAGGATTGGGGAACTTCAGTGGACGTGTCCATGTACAACACCACGGGGACGGCCACTCTGCCGTCCATGGTAGGTGAGATTCACGGCCCAGAAGGTAGCATCCACCTGCCATCTGCTGATCTCGAGATCCCTGGGGGAGAGGTGGAGGTCCCCCTGCAGGAAGGAGAGGTGACGCTGGGGGAGCTGAAGGGCAAAGTAGAAGGGGCCAAGATCAAAGGCCACCTGCCCAAGATGCAGATGCCCAGCATTAAGGTGCCCAAGGTGGACATCAAGGGGCCAAAACTGGACCTTAAATGCGCCAAAGGGGAGGTGACCCCTCCTGACACAGAGGTGTCGCCGTCCCGTGTGGAGGTGGCTATCCAGGAGCCACACACCAGGGTGGTGGGTGCCATTGGCCCGGAGGACAAGGAGGTAGCCACCCGAGAGAGCAAGTTCAAGATGCCCAAGGTCAGCATGCCGTTCTTCCGACCATCATCCAGTAAGACGTACTCGGTGTCGGCGCACGCCCGCGGAGGTGCCACCGTTGCAGAAGTGACTTCCTCTCCTGACAAAGTGCATACAACTGTTGACTCAGCTGATCATTCTGTTTCCACGGGCGACGCGGGTTGGGAGGACGCCACACGTACGAAGTGCCAGGTGCCTCTCCCCAGAGCGAGCGTCTCTCCAGAGGTGCCTTGGGAAACCCTCTCTGAGTCCAAGGGGGGTGCGCCCCAGTTCAGCGCCCCACGTGCTGCCGACCTCCCATCCTGGGAGCCCGTTCCTTCGTCCCAACCTGACAGCCGCCCTGGCCCTGCGGACCCCCCGGTTCACATGTCTTATGGCCGCGTGACTTTTCCTAAATTCCATCGACCGAAGTTCCGGTTTTCAGTCGCAGTGGCAGCCGAGGCCGAGGGAGAGCCCCGCGCCCGGGAGGGTGCCCCCTCCCCTCGCAGCCCCACACAGGTCCTGGACTCTGAGGAAGCCACAGTGTTCCTGGGCTCAGCCACTCCGCTGCCACCTGCAGGCGTCTCCATGTCCAGGGGCACGGAGGAGCCCGCGGGCAGTGCTGGGACATCCGCCATGGCTGCAGGGGGGGTGCCCGTGGGGGACGTGGCAGCCGGAGCCGAGCGGGCCAGCTCGCAGGACAGCTGGTTCAGGATGCCCTCGCTCCGCCTGCCCAGCTTCTGGCGCTCCTCGAAGGAGCAGGGGGGGGCGGGGGCACCGAGGGAAGGGGAGGCCCCCGCTGCAGCCAAGAGTCCAGGGGTCTGTGCTCCTGGGTCAGAGGCGGAGGCAGCCGTGGCCCCATCGCCCCCAGAGGCAGAGGCAGAGGCAGAGGCGGATGCGGCGGAAGCTCTCAGGGGAGGTCTGCACAGCCCAGCCCCAGGCTCGGGGCTGCACCTGCCTCCTGCCAGCATGTCCCCCGATGAGCCTCCCACTTCCCAGGCCTGGGTGGGTCCCAGCAAAGGCCCCCTTTCCCTTCAGATGCCTGGAGGGAGACTTTCAGAAACCCAAGCTCCTGCCAGAGGGGCAGGGAGTGCTGAGCACCCGTCTACCTCACCGGAAGGCCCTCTCAGACTGAAGGCTTCGAGGACAGACGTGCCAGCCCAAATCTCCATCGTGGGTCGGGTCTGGGAGGATTCTGTGGTCACTGTCAAGTTCCCCAAGTTAAAGGTGCCCAGGTTCACCTTCCCCGCCCCCAGCTGCGAGGCCGACATCTTCATCCCCCCGGCTGTGCGAGAGGTGTGGTGCCCGGACAGCAGACTGGATCTGGCCCTGAGCAAGGAGCACCCTGGGGTGTGGGGCGTGAGCCTCCTGCAGGCCGGTGCTGTGGGCCCTGGGCAGCAGCCGGTGGCCGTGGACCTCCCCGCCGAGGCCAGCCCCATTTCCAAGGTCAGAGTCCACATTCAAGGTGCCCGGGTGGAGAGCCGGGAGGTCACCATACACAGCAGGGTCCTGGCAGAGCCTGCTGACTGGCCGGGACCCCAGGCTGGCTCCACTCAGATCGTCCGGGAGTCAGAGATCCCAGCCTCCGAGGTCCAGACGCCTTCCTATGGGTTCTCCTTGCTCAAGGGGAAGGTCCCCGAGAGCCCCTTGCGGGCCCAGGTGCAGGTGGTCACTCAGGGCAGCCAAGCCGCTTCCCAAGGTGACCCGGCGGCCCTGGGAGCTGACCGGCGGCCTGGAGCCCTGCAGCCGGACACAGAGACGTTTGAAATCATCTTCTCTGGCACCGACGAGGGACCGCAGACGGCCACGTCGGAAGGGAGCTCGGGCCTCCAGCCTGCAGACAGCGGTTTCGACGACGAGGAGCCCGCGGAAATCCTCGAATTGCCCCCTGAAGAAGGCCGAGCGGGAGACGGGGCTGCCAGGGAGAAGCCGGAAAGCAAACGGTCCTCCGGGCGGTTCCGGTTTTGGCTTCCGAGCATCGGGTTCTCCTCCGCGGCGGCCGAGGACACCAGCACCGCAGCCACAGAAGAGGAACCCGCACCGGCTCCGGTCCAAACGCAGCCCGAGGCCCGCCCGGCGGCCGAGCTGCCCAAGAAGCCGGAGAAGGCGGGCTGGTTCCGATTCCCCAGATTAGGGTTCTCCTCGGCCCCCAGCGGGAAGAGCGAGAGCGCTGGGGACGAGCCGGGCCCGGCGGAGGCCAAGCCCCAGGAAGAGGCGCTCACGTTTTTCGATGCCCGAGAAAGCTTCTCCGCCGAGGACAAGGCGGGGGAGCCCGGGGAGCCCGCGGGGGCTGCAGGCGCCCGGCCGGCCCCCAGCGCCGCGGCGACGCCCAAGGCCGGAACGGAGGCAGCCAGGCCGGAGCCGAGCGGGAAGGCCGGTGCCCAGCCCGCGCCCGCGCCCCAGACCCAGTGAGGCCGCAGGGCCACTTTCCAGGGGGCAGAGGCGCCCGTGTCCAGCCGCGCGCGCCATCGGGACCGACTCTGCAAGCGAAGGGCCACGCGGGGCGGGGGCTCCCGAAGGCGTGGCTGGAGGGCTCATCGGATGGGGACCTGCGCTCACGCCCTGCCGGGCTCTGCTGGCTGCGCACGTGGCCGTGGCCTTGGCGGTGGCGCGCGGCTGTGGTGTGGTGTGGGCGTGGTCACGGTGTGCGCATGGGCGTGGCTGCAGGTGTGCGCGGCCGAGGTGTGGGCGGGGCCTCCCCTGCTCTGCACCCTGGCTCCTCCAGCTCCCTCCTTGCAGACAGAGTCCCCCATATCCCTGGGAACCCCGCTGCCCGCTCGCAGATACGTGTAACCAGCTCACTCCGTTGTTGACCGCCCCCCGCAGCCTGGGTCGCTCCCTGGGCCCCGCGCAGACCCCGGCAGGAGGGCGGTGCCAGGTGCTGGCTGTGGGTGTGAGCCAGCGGGGGTGCCCCCGCGCGCCCCAGCCTCTCGCCGTGCCCTGCCGACTCCACCCGCTGTTCCCCGCCAGGCAATAAAGGAGGTGATGCGCCCACGGTGCGGCTGCGAGGGCTTTTGTTCTGGAAGCGCGTCCCAAGGTCCCCCCCCCCCCCCCAACACACACTGCTGGTCCCGGGTTGTCCATGGATCCCTCTGGCCGCGCAGCCCCTCCTGGGAGACCGAGAGGTGGTGGCCTGGGGCTCCATGTCCCACCGACGGGCACAGCAGACAGTGCGGAGGGGCCTAGGCCTGGAGGGGCAGCAGGGTCCCAGGCCGCGAGGGGGAGGGGGACCATCTCGGAAACTTGCCTGCCCTAGCGCCTTCCCCCGCACAGCAAGCCCACGCTGTGTGTGTGTTGGGGGGGGGGGCGGGGGGGGTAGGGGTTCCCACAGTGGCCCCGGTTCCGGGCTCCGGGCTCCCGGGCCTGCTGTGTTCGGAGGAGCCTGGCCCCCATGCCGGCCCTGGTGTTGGAGGGGATGCTGCTGCCCTGGCTGTGGGTGCGGGGGCAGGAGCTGGGCTCTATGCCCCCGGGGACTGCTGCTCCCGAGACTGCCCCCCCCGCCCCAGGCCCTGGGACGGCAGGAGGCAGCGTCCACAGGGACATGAGGTCAGGTCGGGAGGAGGCCAGGTCTCTGCCCCGTGGTGGGTGGGAAGGGTCATCCAGGTTCGGGGACTGGGACCCCCTGGAGGGGAGCTGACAGCAGGTCCCTGAGCGCCTCCTGAGTGGGGGGCATGAAGGAGAGCTCGGTGGGCCTTCCTCCTGCAGGCAAGCGAGGATGGACCCGCAGGCTCCGGCCCCCCGCCCCAGCCCCCGCCCGGCCAGGGCAGGCCTCTGGGAACACGGGTGGGGCTGCCTGGCTCAGGGATTCACCCCCCCACCCGCCCGGACCCCGGGATCAAGGCCTGCGATGCTGACCAGCGTGGCCGCCTCCCTCGTGCGTGTTATGTGCACTGTGTGAGAAACCACCACAGCTCGCGGGGTGGACATCACACGGTACCGTCTCCCAGTGTCTGGCGGGGAGGCCAGCCCACGCCCCTCCGCAGGTCCCGGGGGCTGGGACCCAGGTGGCCGGGGGGGCTGGACGGCGAAGAAGCTGCTTCCGAACTGACAAGCGGCTGGCAGCTTCAGGTCCTCGCCCGCCGGCACAGGGGCCTGGTTCCTGCTGGCAGCGTTCACTGCCCCTGGGCAAGGGGGGGGCCCTCCTGGCTGCCCCCCTCAGTCCCGCCCCCCTGTGTGCACTGTATTGGTTACAAGGAAGGACAGGCTCCCCTTGGGGCTCCGCAGGAGGGGGTTCCAGGAGGTGGCACCCCCAGAAGGGGCCACGTTAGGGAGCTCCCTTCCGCCCTCATCCCCCCACCCCCCGCATCTCTCAATCCTCATCCATCTGGGCTCTGGGGAGGGGCTCTGCCATCCAGGCAGCCACTGAGGTGGGGCCCCCAGACCAGAGGGCAAGGCCTGGGCTCGCTGAGGCACCCGGGACGGGGTGGACAGGCCTGGGCAGCAGGTGGGGTGGGTGGTGTCCGCTCCCGGCCCCGCTCGGTCAGTGCAGCTCACACACCGACCAGCCCCAGCCGCCCGCTGCCCTGCAGGCTGTGTGGGTCCGGCACCCCCGCAGGTCCGTGCCTGTGGTGGGCGTCAGGTGGGCTCTGGGAGCACCTCCTCACAGGCAGGATGCTGGTATCCGAGGCGTCCCACCCGACCCCCGCAGCTCCCCAGGGGCAGCGTGGACTTGGGGGGCAGGAAGGGCCAACCCCGGGTGTGGGGGAGCGGGACCCCGGTGTCTCCTCGCTTCGCTTCCTCAGCGTCCGCTGCCCCTGGGCCCCTGAGCCAGCCCCAAGCGCCACCAGCCTCGGTGACCGGGGCCTCCGCCGGGCGGTGGGTCGCAGCCCAAGTCAGAAGCCAGCAGGCGGGACAGGCGCCCGATCCGAAGGGCTGGAACCGAACGCAGACCCTGCCTTTGCAGCCCAGGTGCAGGCGGTTCCGGTTCCGGGGTAGGGTGCGTCCAGGCCGTCCCAGCGGGGCCACCCTCCCCCAGCTCAGCCAGGTCCTCCTCACTCTACCCCCTCCCCCCCCCACCACACACACACACAGTCCTGGGCCACCTCCCCCTCCAGCCCCGCCCACAGGTCTGGGTCCCGCTGCCACACCAGGCACTGCCCAGGACACACCTGGGTCATTGGGGGCCAGTCCATCTGCTCCTGCTCCCCCACCCCCAGCCAACGGCTCTGGCAAATACCAATGCCCAGGTTCCTGGGGGCTGGGCATTGAGGGGAGTCAGTGGCTCCATGCAGACACGCGGGGCCCGGCTGCCATGGGGACTGGGGCTCCTCACAGGGTCGGGATTTGGACTCCGGCCACGGGCTAGACCCACACAGACCAGGAGACGCACATACTCCGAAGGCCCCACTTCTGGGCCAGGATTGCAGTTCTGTGGGAATTAAGAGGCATCCTGGAGGGCTCCCTGGAGGAGGTGGGGGTTAGGGGGCCTGTATTTGGACAACAGGAGAACAAACAGTTCACAACACTGGGCATTGGGCAGTCTCGACCCTGACCAGGGCTTGTGGGAAAGGAGCTGCTTGGAGCCCAGATGGGGGACAGACCGGGAGGACTGGGGTGGGGGGGGGACAGTGGCCACCAGAAGCTGTGCCGGCCGGGAGCCAGGCAGGGCTGGGCCTCAGCCCTGCCACACGCAGTCCTGGCCCTGGGCCTGTCCGTCCAGGCCCACGGCGTAGCGGGAGCTCCAATCTCGCTCGAACAGCTGCCGCAGCTGCTCCTGTACCGAGCTCAGCCGGGGCCGGGGCCCAGAGGCCCGCTGGCTGACCACCAGGCCCACGCCCGACGTGCTGCTGAAGTAATCTTCCGACCAGTTGGAGGTGCCTGGAGGGCGTGCAGGAGAGATGCTGGCGCCTGGCCTTGCGTAGGACCGTGGGGATGGGGATCACGGGGCTGGTTTTGTGCCCTCGGAGCCGCACGGAGACCCTCTGGTCTGAGAGCCACGCCCCCCGTCCCCCTCCGCGGGTCTGTGGCCTCTGTGTGTCCCCCCACTCACAGGGGCCCTCACAGACGGGTCTGCGGGCCCAGCCTGGCCCTGCCCACAGACCTGCCCCGGGCTCACCTATGTAAGCCGTCTTCTCCGTGACCATGAACTTGCCGTGACTCATTCTGCTGAACGGGATGTTGGAGTGATTCCCCACAGGCACGATGAAGACTTTCTTTGGGGACAGAGAGCGAGCGTATGGAGGAGGGAGAGGGGGAGGGGGAGGAGGGGGGAGGGGGAGGGGGAGGAGGAGGGGGAGGAGGAGGAAGGGGGCGGGGGAGGGGGGGCGGGGAGGGGGAGGGCAGAGGCCGTCCGCTGGGGACTGGGTCCTCACCACGTCCACGGACACGTTGGCCGCGGGGTTGCTGAAGGCCTGCAGGGACCGCAGGTAGGGGAACATTCTGGGGTCCGTGTGCAGCGAGCAGCTGACCAGCAGGCGCACCTGCACGTGCCTGCCGAAGGCCGCCTCCCGCAGCGCGTTGTCCAGCACCGGCCAGTACCTGGGGGCGCGGAAGGTCAAGGCCCTGGCCGGAGGGGGACGTGCCAGGAGCTGCTGTGGGCAGAGCGGGTCTCCCCTCCGGGGCCACGGGCTCCCACCCACCTGGGCGGGCGGCTGAAGCGTGTGGTGGGAAAGTAGTCCATCACTGAGACATAGAGGAACCGCCGGGCCGCCCCCATCACCTCCAGCAGCGCGTCCAGGTCCCGCGTGCGGCCATGGGGGCAGAGCGCAGGCGGCGAGGCCTGTTGGGGGGCGGGGGGGGGGGGAGAGAGGTCCCTGAGGGCGCTGCCCGCTGCTCAGAACCACTCGGCTCCTGGACCTGGGAGCCCTCCCTGCAGCCACCCTCCAGGATTTGGGGTCCAGGAGGAAGATGGGGCGCTGCCTAGAGAGACGGGAGGGGCTGAGGGGCCCTGTCCAGGCCAGCCTTCCCACCTGCCCAGGGCGACCCCTTGTCCAGGGTCACGTCCCCGCCCTGACGCCAGGTCTCTGCTCTGGACCAGCCCGGGGGCTGAGGGCATCTGCTGGGGGCATGGCCGGCCGCGGGGCTTCCTTCCGACCCACAGAGCAACAGGACGTGGGATGAGCTGGCCCGGCAACCTCCCGGGCGAGCTGGAGCCCCTCCCCCCTCCCCTGTTTGGAGTCCCCCCAGACACCTCTCAGGCCGCCTGTCTCCTGTGGGTGCTCGTAGCTGCCTCCCCTGGCACTGCCTGGGCCTGCCCTCCTCCAGACACAGCCCACCGGCGCCCCCACTCCCCCCAGGACCTCGCAGGCTGGTGGGGGCCGCAGAGCAGGCCAGGGCAGGGCCGTCCCTGTGGGTCCGGGCAGCGCTCTTACCGAGAAGTAGGCTGTGGTGGGCACCCCATCGAAGCGGGCCCGCAGGGGCTGGAAGTGGTTGATGTGGGACGAGAAGTTGTGAGGCCAGTGCTTGGGGAGCACAGCCCGGGGCGCCCCCAGCACCCAGTAGGTCTGGAAGGTCTTCTCCAGGTCCCGGGCCAGGCGGCTGCAATTGTGCACCACCGCCCCCAGCTCCTTCACCTGCGGGGCGAGCGGCTGTGGGAGGAGGCCCGAGGGCAGGGGTGCGGCCCCCACCAGCAGCTGCCCCCCCCGCCCCCCCCCCCCCCCCCCCGCGCATCGCCAGGAGGAATCCCTAACGGACAGGGTGCTGGGAGGGTGGAGTGGGGTGCCCGGCGGGTCCCTGTGTGCCTTGAACGTTGCTTCCAAGGATGGAGGCCACACAGGTTTCCTTCCGAAACGCCCGGAAACGCGTAAAGCGGGAAGGAGGAGAGCCCGCTCCTCCTCAGGGTCAAGGCCAAGCACGGTGACCGTCCAGCCGCGCTTGACGGCGTTAATGCGTCGATTTTCCTACAAGGGATCAGGCTGTGCCGTCTGTGTGTTTGCCTGGATGGAGGCACCAGTTAAGTGAGGTTCCACAGCCCTGGCCGGCAGGGCCCAGTGGTTGGAGCGTCGCCCTGCGCACCAAAGGGCCATGGGTTCGCTTCCTGCCCCCGGTTGGGCGCTCTGTCTCTCTCTCTCTCTCTCTCTCTCTCTCTCTCTCTCTCTCCCCCTCCTCCCTCCCTTCCACTCTCCCTGAAAAGCAATGAAAACATATCCTTGGGTGAGGATTAACAACAACAACAAACCCCACTCAAGAAAGAGATTGCGCAGTGAGAGCTGGGGGCTGCGTGGCGTCTGTAACTTTGGGGTCAGCCTCAGGGGGCCCACGGGGGTGAGGTTATGGGCGTGGCCGCTCACCCACTTCCCTCCGGTGATGGTGACGGTGACAGTGACGAGCCGCGGGGACACCGGGCAGAGCCCCCGGAGGGCGGGGAGGGCCACCCCGGGACTCACCTGCGTCAGGGACCGCCAGTCCATGTTGGCGCTGCCCAAGTAGACGTGCCGCCCGTCCACGATCCAGAACTTGGAGTGCAGGACGCCGCCGGTGAGGCGCCCCATGGGCACGGAGCGCACCTGGGCGCCTGGCCGAGCCGGGGCAGCGGGTCAGCCTCCGTCTGCCAGCTGGCTCCACGCTTTCCCTCCCAACAGTCCCGCTCGGCCGATGCCTCTGTCACCCCCCTTTTACAGGCGGGGAAACTGAGGCATTGGCTGTCCCGGGACCTCCGCAGGGCAGCCTGGCTCCTGAGCCTCCTTGTACCAATTCTGCGGCCCGCCTCCTGCCGCCCGCGGAGCCCACCGCCCCCCCCCCCCCCCCCCCCCCGTCAGAGCGGCTGGGTTTGGCGGGACCTGGGACCCGGGCCACCCGTGCTGCGCCCGCGGCGATGACCCTCTGGCTCTGTCAGAGCCGGGTCCCAGGAAGCTCTGCGCTCCCACCTCCCGGCGCCGGGGAAGCTCTGGGTGTCTTCCCGCCGCCCCCCGGCCCCCCGCAGCTCCGGTTCTGTCTCTGTCCATGGCCCAGCCAGTCAGCTCGGCCCCTCCCCGCCCCGGGCGGAAGGTGCGGGCAGGCCCCTACCTCGGTCTGCCAGGACCCGCAGGTCGGAGGAGTTCCTGGCCAGCGTGGGGTGGCTGGTGGCCACGGCCAGGGACACGTTCCTGCCCAGCACCTGCAGCAGCTTCTGCAAAAGGGCCTCTCCCTGCAACCGGGCGGGGAGCGGTCACCAGCTGGCCCTCTGCCGCCCCCGAGGGAGGACCCAGGCCTTCCCCAGGGCCTCCCTGACCCCCACAGCAGTCACACTGCTGGGCCCCGGCTCGCTGTGGGGGAGGGGGGCGGGGGGGGGCGCACCAGCTGGGAAGAGGAGTCGTTGACCCCGATGTCCTGGCCCGTGAGCGACCAGTAGTAGGAGGCTATGTGGACGCTCTCCTGAGCGGCGTCCAGCAGCTGCAGCCAGGCCTGCGCCAGGGGCTGGGCGGACGGGCTGCCGGCTGCGAAGGGCAGGTCCTGGGGGTGGCTCTCCACGAGCACCAGCCTGGGGGCGGGGGGAGGGGGGCCATGAGCTCAGGAGCCCCCAGCCGCCTCCCATCTCTGCCTCATCCCTGCCCACCAAGCCTAGTGGCTGCTGCCCACAGGGCTCAAGGCAGAACCAGGCCAAGGGTGCAGGGAGGGGCTGAGCCAGCAAGCCTGCAGGGGTGGTGACACCCAGGAGCCTGCCAGGGAGGCGGCCAGGGCTGGCCCATGGGGAAGGGTCCACGGGGAAGGGCTGGCCCATGGGGAAGGGCTGGTTCACGGGGAAGGGCTGGTCCACGGGGAAGGGCTGGCCCACGGGGAAGGGCTGGCCCACGGGGAAGGGCTGGTCCACGGGGAAGGGCTGGCCCACGGGGAAGGGTCCACGGGGAAGGGCTGGTTCACGGGGAAGGGCTGGTCCACGGGGAAGGGCTGGTTCACGGGGAAGGGCTGGTCCACAGGGAAGGGCTGGTTCACGGGGAAGGGCTGGTCCACGGGGAAGGGCTGGTTCACGGGGAAGGGTCCATGGGGAAGGGCTGGTCCACGGGGAAGGGCTGGTCCACGGGGAAGGGCCCACGGGGAAGGGTCCACGGGGAAGGGCTGGTTCACAGGGAAGGGCTGGTCCACGGGGAAGGGCTGGTCCACGGGGAAGGGCCCACAGGAAAGGGTCCATGGGGAAGGGCTGGTCCACGGGGAAGGGCCCACAGGGAAGGGTCCACGGGGAAGGGCTGGTCCACAGGGAAGGGCTGGCCCACAGGGAAGGGTCGGTCCACGGGGAAGGGCCCACGGGGAAGGGCCCACGGGAAAGGGTCCACGGGGAAGGGCTGGTCCACGGGGAAGGGCTGGCCCACGGGGAAGGGCTGGTCCATGGGGAAGGGTCCACGGGGAAGGGCTGGTCCACGGGGAAGGGTCCACAGGGAAGGGCTGGCCCACGGGGAAGGGCCCACGGGGAAGGGCCCACGGGAAAGGGTCCACGGGGAAGGGCTGGTCCACGGGGAAGGGCTGGCCCACGGGGAAGGGCTGGTCCATGGGGAAGGGTCCACGGGGAAGGGCTGGTCCACGGGGAAGGGTCCACAGGGAAGGGCTGGCCCACGGGGAAGGGCCCACGGGGAAGGGCCCACGGGAAAGGGTCCACGGGGAAGGGCTGGTCCACGGGGAAGGGCTGGCCCACGGGGAAGGGCTGGTCCATGGGGAAGGGTCCACAGGGAAGGGCTGGCCCACGGGGAAGGGCTGGTTCACGGGGAAGGGCTGGTCCACAGGGAAGGGCTGGTCCACGGGGAAGGGTCCACGGGGAAGGGCTGGCCCACAGGGCAGACACCACTCCCAGGCGGGGCCTCGAGGTGCCACAAGCCCAGGTGGGACCTGCCTGGTCAGAGCCCTGGTGGCCCCTGTGTTTGCCGCAAAGAGCACCCAGGCCACGCGTTCCCGCCCACTCCAGCCCGTCCAGCCGGGCCTTCCCCACCCCTGCCCCTGCCCCTGCCCCACCGCCACCCCCTCGGGACCCAGGAGGTGCTGGGAGCCTGGGAGGCGGGATGGCCCGGGGCTGAGACCGGCCCCACGGCTCACTCACCGGCAGGAGTTTCGCCCCAGCCACTGGGCCTCCCCTCCCAGGGGCTCCCAGGCTGGGCTGGAGCCACAACCTGGGGACCCGGCCGGCCCTTCCTGGGGGTGTCGCTGGCCCCAGGGGGTCAGCCAGGGCGCTTCCCACAGGAGGCAGAGGAGAGCAGCCCCGAGCCCCAGCACAGCCAGCGCTCCCAGCACCTGCAAGCGGAGAAGGCATCACTGAGGGTCCCCAGGCCAGGAGCCCCAGCCTGCAGCTGGGGGGTCGGGAGGGAGTGAAGCCAGTTGCTGAGGGGGCCCAACCCCAGTGTTGGAGGGATCAGGCGGCCACATGGTCACTGGGGGTCCTTCCAGGCCCCCCAGGGGGTGGGGCAGGTGCCCCGCTGCTCTTGGGTTGGGGTGCCCTGAGGCTCCCCAGGGCTGGCTCTGTCCTCACCCTTCTGCCCACAGGCCTATGAGGCGGGTGGACCCCCTCCCTAAGCCCCATCCTTCCACGCCCGCCTGTCTGCCCCGGGGCAGCGTGGCTGTGGGTGCCTGCCTGGCCCCTGGCGCTCTCTGTGTCCCAGCCCCTGCAGGGCAGTCTGGGCCACCCCATCCTGGCCACATACCCGGCCGCTGGGCACTGGGGATCCCCACCATGGGGACGCTGCAGACACCTGCTCACCCCCGAGCCTCCAACTCCTGCCTGGGGCCCCTGGGTGTGAGGCTGCGCTCCTGCCCACCAGGGCAGTCTGCCTGCGGGACGGGCCCAGCACTGGAGGAGCCCTGGCCTTCCACTGGGGCGTGTGTGTGTGTGTGTGTGTGTGTGCAATTGCTCTGTGTATAACGGGCTGTGTGTGTGTGTGTGTGTGTGTGCAATTGCTCTGTGTATAACTAGCTGTGTGTGTGTGTGTGTGTGTAATTGCTCTGTGTATAACGGGCTGTGTGTGTGTGTGTGTGTGTGTGTAATTGCTCTGTGTATAACTAGCTGTGTGTGTGCACACGCACACACGTGCACGTCCCTCTCAGTGGGTGTCTGGGTGTCAGAATCTCGGTTCCTGTTTCAGCCACAGTCGCACTGAGTGAGAGTCCCTTCTGCCTGGGAGTGTAGCCTCCTCTCAGGCCTATAAATAGCTGCTTCCGGCCTGGCCTGGGCCCCCTCCGCCCCCACCCTGACCCCCACCCAGAGCTGCAGGCCCTGGTCCTGCCGGGGAGATGCCGCATGGAGAGGCAGAGAGGCCCAGTGTGGGCTGAGCTGGGACCCCACATGCTGTCAGGGGGCTGGGGGCTGAGTCAGGGGCCTCTAGACGCTGTGTGGGGCCTGGGGGCTGACAGGGGCCTCTAGACGCTGTGTGGGGCCTGGGGGCTGACAGGGGCTGTCCCTCTGCAGCATCTGGGAGTAGACGTGGCCTCAGAGTGGTCACTTCCCCAGGGAGCCGAAGCCAGGCCAGCAGAGCCCCCACTGGAGCCGGGCCCCTCCCCACAGCGGCCTCCGAGGCCGCCCTAAACAGGATGCCCCCTGGGTCAGTGAGCCCCCCTGGGTCAGCGACGGGCTGTGTGTGATGACTGGGTCACCCTGTACCGCCAGACTGACACCTTCATGGGGGGCACAGCCTCCCTCCCTCCCAGACGTGGCGGGAAAGGGGCTCTGCTGCCTGGGGCCTGGGCTGCACAGCACCCAGCACCCAGCACCCAGCTCACAGCACCCGGCACCCAGCACCTAGCACCCGGCACCCAGCTCACAGCACCCGGCAGCCTGCTCCGCTCTGAGGCCTCTGAGGTCAACCCTGGCCTGAGCAGGGGGAGGGGCAGCCACGGGAGCTGCACCTGGGTCTGTCTGCCCGGGGCCAGAGCATTCAGGGTGGTGGGGACCCTGAAAACCAGAACGAGGCAGGGGCTCTGCCAGAGTCCCCTGGGCTGGCACCCTCCCTGCCGGGAAGGCCCTACAGAGGAGAGTCAGGCTGCCTCCCCCCCCAGAGGGGAGCTCAGGGCCTTAGGGGTGCTCACTGCAACCCCCTCCCAGTGAGGATTTGGGGCCCAGCTTCGGGCCTTCACTAACTCTCAGGAGAGGTCATCGGTGTCCGGGGCGGGGGGACAGGTGAAGGGGGCCCAGGGGTGTCCTTGTACAGGATCCCTGAGCCCACACCATGTGGTGAAGGGGCCTCCCCCACAGCCCGCGGGCAGGGGCGGGTGAGCCCCGTCTGAACATGGGGCCACCGAGGCACCGCCCAGGCCACCGATCCCCAGAGCACACTACCCCACCTCTTGGCCACTGGGAGCTACAGGAACGGGGGGGAGGGGGAGAGGTGGGGGCTGGCCGCCAGGGTGCTAGGCAGGTGCTGACCTAGTCCCTCGCTGCAGCCCTGGGGACCCGGGGGCGTCCCTGGGTGGGGCCTGCTGCTGCGAGAGAATGACCCACTGGCTCCCCCCTGGGCAGCTGAGCCCTCAGCCCGTGTGGGCAGCCGTGGGCCCTGCAGGCACCAGAGGTCCTGGCTGAAGCTGCAGGGCTCCTGGCCTGCAGGGCGTGGGCGGCTGCGGGCCCAGATGGACACAGACGCTGGTGGTCAGCTCACGGGGACCCTGGCCCCGGTGGTTCCGGCAGAAGCTGGGAGGAACGGGTGGTCGCAGGCCCAGCGGCTGGCTCTGTGACCCTCTGGGCCGGGGTGGCTGGCAGCATGGGGCCAGGAGAGGACCACAGCCTCTGGCCCGGCCCCGTGGGCACTTACCTCCGGGGGTCCTGCCTTGGCACCCATCTTGGCTCCAGCTGCCGACCGCAGCCCTCAGCTCTCGGGGCGGGCTCCCCGCCGCCTCCGCCCCGCCCCTGCCGCCTCCCCCCTTGCCTGCAGCTTCCCCTTCGGCTACTTCCTCTTAGTCCTGAGCATCTCGCTCGGCACCGGGGAGGCCGAGAACTTTCACCTCCAGAGAGAGGTCACGCTCCGTCCACCTCCCAAGGTGGAGGCGCCCAGGCCCGCCTGCGGGTCAGGTGGACTTCGCGCCAGCCACAGGGACCCAAGGGACCAGCTCGAGCGAGATGGCTTATTCCCTCTGACTCTGGCCAAGCTCAGGGCTCGGGGCTCGACCCCGTGCTGGCTCCACGGCCTCGGGGGCCAGGCCCCTCAGCTCTCACTCGTGCCTAGGGGTCGACCAGCAGCCTCATGGCCCCACAATGGCTGCCTGAGCTCAGCCGTCACCTCCGCGTCCCAGCAGAGCGTCCAGGGCACCCCCAGGACTCCCCGGAAGTCCCACCGGGCACTTCTACTGGGGTTTCCTGATCTAGAACTGAGTCACATGACTGCATCTAGCTGCAAGGGAGGCTGGGAAATGGAGGCAGCCAGGACCTGGAGAGGGCACGGAGGGTGGCTCCTTGGCCGTCGGACAAGGCAGGCCCGCCCGGCCGTCTGGCTCAGGGGCTGAGCGTCAACCTAGGAACCAGGAGGTCACAGTTCAGTTCCCGGTCGGGCCACATGCCCGGGTTGTGGGCTCCACCCCAGGTGCGGGGCAGCCGATCGATATTCTCGCTCATCATTGATGTTTCTCTCTCTCTCTCCCTCTTCCTTCCTCTCTGACATCAATAAAAATATTTTAAAAATAAATAAAATAGAATAGAAACGGTGCCCACGTGAGGCCGATTGTGAAGGAGGCTGAGCCTGTCCCGTGTCCTGTGTTCTGTGTTCCGTGTTCCCGTGTTTGCCAGCTGGCAGGCCTCCTCTCCCGTGAGGCCTGGTTTTGTCTCGGGCCCATTTTTAAATTGAGTTGTTGACTTTTCCTTAAAGCGGACAACTGCATTAGAGGATCCACTCACTGTTCCGAGTTGCCTGTTTTAAGGGTGGCAATACCGTCTCTTAATTTACTTCCTCTTTTTCCCTTTTTTTTTTCTTCTAATTCTCAGACATGTGGAAATTGGCGAGGATGGTGCAATGACTCCCACAAGCTCACCACTTAGAATCCACAACTGTAGACATTGTCACGCCTGCTTCATTGACATTTTTGCTAAGGAACCTTCATATATATATTGATTTCAGAGAGGGAGGGAGAGGGAGAGAGAGACAGGAACATCAATGATGAGACAGCATCATTGATCGGCTGCCTCCTGCACGCCCCCTACTGGGGATCGAGCCCACAACCTGGTCATGTGCCCTTGACCGGAATCGAACCCGGGACCCTTCAGTCCACAGTCCGATGCTCTAGCCACTGAGCTAAACCAGCCAGGCATTGCTAAGGAATCTTGAAGCAAAGGAGGCGCCAATGACATTTCACTCTAACTACTTTCGTACACATTTCTAAATAAATAAATGTCCTACAAAATCATAGCCCAGTGATCACCCCGACCACGTCCGTAATTCCTTCATTTTATCAAATCCTTGCAAGGCTGTTATTATTACTAGAGGCCTGATGCACAAAAAATCTGTGCACTCGGGGGGGGGGGGAAGGGGGAGTCCCTCAGCCCGGCCTGTGCCCTCTCGCAGTCTGGGACCCCTCGAAGATAACGAACTGGTGGCTTAGGCCGGCTCCCAGGTGGCAGAGGGCAGGCCCAATCCCTAGGTGCAGCCCCTGGTCAGGCTCAGAGCAGGGCCGATTGGGGAGTTGGGGCACCGCTCCCCGTCATGCACAGAGTAAGGCGGATCGGGAGGTTGTGATGCCACCCTCAGTCACGCTCAGGGTAGGGCCGATTGGGGGGTTGGGGCACCGCCCTCTGTCACACTCAAGGCAGGGTCGATGGGGAGGTTGCAGTGCCACCCCCTGTCACGCACAGAGAAAGGTCGATCAGGGGGTTGGGGAGCTCCCCCCTGTCACGCACAGAGCAGGGCGGATCAGGGGGTTGGGGCGCCGCCCTCTATTACCCACAGAGCAGGGCCGATCAGGGGGTTGGGGAGCTCCCCCCTGTCACGCAGAGAGCAGGGCCAATAGGGGAGTTGGGGCACCACCCCCTGTCACACACAGAGCAGGGCGGATAGGGAGGTTGTGGCCCTGCCCCCTGTCACACACAGAGCCGCAGGGCGATCGGGGGTTTGGGCGCTGCCCCCTGTCACGCTGATCCCGGCGCTGGGAGGCATATTACCCTTTTACTATATAGGATAGAGGCCTGGTGCATGGGTGGGGCTGGCTGGTTTGCCCTGAAGGGTGTCCTGGATCAGGTTGGGGGTCCCCACTCAGGTGCCTGGCCAGCCTGGGTGAGGGGCTGAGGGCTGCTTTCAGGCTGGCGGGTGACTGAAGCTCCTAACTGATCCTTTTTTTCTTTTCTTTTTTTATTCTGGGCCA
Organism: Myotis nattereri; assembly: GCF_964212035.1. Lineage (NCBI taxonomy): Eukaryota > Metazoa > Chordata > Mammalia > Chiroptera > Vespertilionidae > Myotis > Myotis nattereri. The sequence goes on from NC_138075.1 coordinate 1,671,970, forward strand.
GCTTTAGCTCTGAGGCTTGGCTCCAGCTCTTAGGCCTCCACTGCTGAAAGCAGGTATCTGGTTTGTTTGGGTTCTATAATCGAAACAATGTATAACTCCAGCTCTGACTCCAGCTCTGAGATCCCGGCTGGCTGAAAGCAGGTTTCTGGGGTTTTGTTTAGCTTCTATATTTGTTACAATGTTTCAAACTGCAGGCTCAGAGGCCGGCAAGGCAGGCAGGGAACGTTGGTTTCCTCCGTCACTGAAGCAAGCAAGCCTCATGTTAGTTTCAAGCTGCCTGGCTGCCGGCCACCATCTTGGCTGGCAGTTAATTTGCATATCGCCCTGATTAGCCAATGGGAAGGGTAGTGGTCGTACGCTAATTACCATGTTTCTCTTTTATTAGATAGGATTATTTTAAGCCCCATGAGTTATACACCTCATAATTCTTCATCGGTCAGGGTAGGTTTAGAATGACCCACTTTTGCCAATTTGTCTACTCACTTTCCTTGTTTTGTTTGTTTCTTTGAGACCCTCCCTCTGTGACCACGGGCCTCCTTCCTGGAAGGCCTCCTTTAGCACCGACTGGACATACTTCAGCTGGACATAGAAGTCCTGGTTGCCCATGGAGGTGCCTTGCGTGGGGATCCGTGCTGTTCTCGGGAGCGTGGAAACGCTTCTACCTTTCCTCCATGGCTGAGGGGCGTTTTCTATAGACGGAGCTCCCGATTGGCGGTTTTCCTCTGGAACCCGGTCCTCAGGTTCTGTGATTGTTGTCGGGAAATCCGCGTCCTCGCTTAGCGGGGACTCTCTCCTCCCTCTGTGGATGTTCTCTTGGTCTCTGGGGTCCTTCATCGTGACAACGACGAAATGAAGTGTTGTTTCCTTTTACAAATCCTGTTTGGACCAGCCGGCGTGGCTCAGTGGCTGAGCATCGACCTATGAACCAGGAGGTCACGGTTGGATTCCCTGTCAGGGCACAGGCCTGGGTTGTGGGCTCCATCCCCAGTAAAGGGTGTGCAGGAGGCAGCCAGTCCATGATTCTCTGTTATCCTTGATGTTTCTATCTCTCTCTCCCTCTCCCTTCCTCTCTGAAATCAGTAAAAATATATATTTTAAAAATATAAAAGTCCTGTTTGGATTTTTTATTGTCCCTGAAGCGTCCTGTACCATGGGTACATATACTAGTTTGCTAGGGCTGTTGTCACAGAGCCATACAGCCTGGGCGACTTAAACACAGAAATGGTCCCAGTTCCAGAGGCCAGAAGACCCAAGTCCAGGTGCCAGCAGGGCTGGTTCCCGCTGCAGGCCGGAGGGGGGGTCTGCTCCCAGCCTCCCTCCTCATTTCTGGTGCCCTCAGGCATCCCGGGCTTGCAGATGGCATTCTCCCTGTGTCCACGCATCATGTTCCCTCTGTGCAACCTCTGTCTCGGTGTCCAAATGCCCCCGTCCTGTAAGGACACCAATCACAGTGGATTAGGGTCGGACCTGATGACCTCGTCTTAACTAGATCATCTGTAAGGACCTTATCTATACTAATAAAAGAGTAATGTGCACGCGTGCGTGCTCTCTCTCTCTCTCCCTTCTCTCTCTCTTTTTTAAAAAAAAGTAATATGCTAATTAGACCAGGTGACTGGACATCTTCCGGACATCCGACTTCCTTCCGGACGGTTAGGGAGCGACCAAGCTGGCAGGGGGGCAGTTGGGGGGGGGGCGACCAGGCAGGCCAGCAGGGGGGCATTTGGGGGTCAGCCAGGCAGGAGAGCAGTTAGGAGCCAGTGGTTCTGGATTGCGAGAGGGTTGTCTGCCGGTTTAGGCCCGATCCCTGCGGGCCTAAACTGGCCATCAGACATCCCCTGAGGGGTCCCTGGTTGGAGAGGGTGCCGGCCGGGCTGAGGGGTGCCCCACCATGCACGAAAGCCCACGGCCACAGGAACTGTTCTTCAGCATCTTTTGGGGAGGAGGGGTGACATAACTCAGCCCATCGCACGTCTTTCCCAACTCTGAGCGTTTCTTCTCCCCACCCCCTCCTCGGGAACTAACGCACAGGTACGTTATGTTTTGTCACAGGATCCTCCGTGCCCACTAACCTCTGCTTCCCATTTTGTCTCCACATTCCTGTGCTGTGCACTCGGGGTCATTTCCGCCGATCTTTCCTGCAGCTGACCAATCCTTGGCTTTGCTGTGTCTCATGTGCTAACGCTCCTATTGAGGTTTCTTAAAAAAGCTTTACTTCCACTCATTATTGTTTTCAATGTGATGCTTTTCCCACTCTAAGCAGCTATGTTTTACTTCCTTTCCCTTTTTTTAAACCCCATTTTCTATTCCATTTTCACTTGTGATGCTGTGCTGGTGTGGGCTATGACTTCTGGTCGTGAGTTCACTGCTGGCCGACTTTACCGAGGGTTTGCTGAGGGTCCTGGGCCCAAGGCCTTTCTCTGGAGATAATTCGCATTTTTCTCCTGCAGGAACAGGGGTCCCTATCCACCTGGAGCCACTCTGAATGGAAACAGAGAGAAGAGCACAGAAGACACGCAGGGCAGGGTGCAGGCCGAGTCCCTGGGAGGGAAGGCGGGGAGCAGAGCAGGACAACGTCGGAGAAAGGCTCGAGCAGGCTCTTCCACCACCGGCGAGACACCGAGCCACCAGCCCCCGAAGGGCTGCGGATTTCAACACAGATAACAGCAGATATTTGTATGCAAACTGTAGTCAATTAAACCACTGAGAATCCAATAACAGAAAAATCCACAGAAAGACACGTCTCAAAGAGGCAACGTGCGTACTTGACTTCTCCATGTGAACAATGGAAGCCGGAAGAAGATGGAATGTTACGTGTTAAGCGCTGAAACACTGGCCAACTTAGATGCAATATCAAGTGAGAGGCGCGGGGACATGCATTCTCTTGGCGGCCGGGGGGGGGGGGGTACATAGCGGGGGGGGGGGGGGTGCTGTGTGAACAGGGCTGCCGGAAGCCCTCCCAGGTGCCTTCCCAGGCCGTGTGCCGCAGTTCTCCTGGGTCGGGGCAGGCACTCGGGCAGTGCTAGCGCACGCTGCTCACTCGGCCTGGGCGAGCGCCCGGTGGGAGCCGTCCTGCTGGCCGCGTGGGGTAACTGCATGGCTCTGAGCAGGGGCTGACCTCGCGGGTATCCCCCGGCTGCTCGCTCGAGCCCTTGCCAGTGTTTTATTGGGTCATCTCTCTGCTTCTGGCTTGTAGAGCTGTCACATGCTTCACGTACAAATTATTTATTGGATCTAAGAATAGTAACATCTTTCCTTTTCACTTCTGAGAGGTGTCTTCTGAGGAGCTGAGTGCCTGTGGGGTCGCCACGGGGCCAGGAGATAAGGCCCAGCAGGGAGCCGCTGGTCTCCTGGAGGCCTCCACCGGGGGTCGGAGAGCCCAGCTGCTGAGACTGGCGAGGGGAACAGGGACGTGGGGAACAGAGCTGGTGAGGGGAACAGAGGGCGTGGGGAACAGAGCTGGTGAGGGGAACAGGGACGTGGGGAACAGAGCTGGTGAGGGGAACAGGGACGTGGGGAACAGAGCTGGTGAGGGGAACAGAGGGCGTGGGAACTGCTGAGGTGCAAGTGCCTCCCGCGCTTCTGGCCGAGTGACTGGCCTTGTCGGTCCCCACCTGCTGGACACTGGCTCCAGCCCAACTTGTCCCTCTTTTTTTAAAATCTATTTTTTTACTTAAAATTTTTTTTTAAATCCTCACCCAAGGATTTTTTTAGATTTTTAGAGAGAGAGGGAGAGAAACATCGAACCCGGCCAGACTGAACCGGCCACCTAGGCATGTGCCCTGATCTGAGTGGGACGATGCTCAACCAACCGAGCCACCAGCCAGGGGCTGACCTGTCCCTCTGGCCTCAGGGCCCCCCCCGGCAGCTGGAGGTGGGGTGGTGGTGGCCGTGGGTGTGAAGGCGCAGGCTGCGGGCACTGGGTGGGGGGCACCACAGGGGGCCCCCAGCACAGCTGGCTTTGGAGAACTGCTCTGGGCGTTGCCCTCCGGACCCGCTGGAATCAAACAGCTTTTCTCTTGGAGGAGCAAATCTCTGGAAATTTCCACTCTGCCTTCTGGCCTCGGCTGCCCCCTGGTGGCGATGCCCCTGCATTGCAGTGTCCCCTGGGCTTGGGGGTCAAACGGGAGTTTCCATCCCAGGAAGGGAGACCGTGGGCCACGCGCTCCCTGCCCAGCCACACGCCGCCACCGAGAAACAAGGCCACGGCGCCGCCGCCGGAGGCTGCCACGTGATAGAATGATTTATTAGAACAAATTCCATGACAAATCATATAAAATAACCATTTTCTGAAAGACACCCACAGACCACCTGAGGACAAACCCGGAGGCGCCTCCGCGAAGCCGGACAAATAAGTTACTGACCCCGGGTCGGGGCTGGAGGGGACACGCGTCTGTGAATAAAAAAGTGTGCGGCGACCGGGAGGGTGGGCGGGGAGGGCCTCGCGGCCGGGGATCCGTGGCCACCACGTGTCCAGCGGCTGCGGGCGGGGCGTGGGGATGCGGGTGGGACCAGCACTAGCACCTCCTCCGAGGGGCTCCGCAGGCTCTCGGGGGGACGCCAGGCAGGGACCCCACTGCCACTCACACACGTAAACATGGGGGGGGGGGGCGCAGGCCACGCCCGGGCGCCCAGTGTAAACAGCCACGACCCCTGTGGCCTCCGTCCAGCTGCAGTGCCCGCCCCCCCAGATGCTCCCTCGGCAATCGACTCGCATGCAGACATCAGGGGCTGCCCTGCGCACCCACACCACTCTGGTCGAGGGGGCACCCCGCCCCCCAAACAAGCTCTTTGGATTAGAGGCTCCAGAAACACAGGCCCCCAGGAGGGGCCGCCTGGCATGTTCCCACCAACAGAATCCTGAGAAAACGAACCTGCTCCCGGGGCCTGTCCCTGCCCCATGGACGGGGCCTGTGGGGCCCGAGCTGAGTGTAGATGCCCCGTTAATGCCCGGCGTCCGGGACGGGCGGCGTGCTGCCTCGGGAGCTCCTGGGAGCCCGGCTGCAGCCACTTTGGCCGGCAGTCGCCTCCACCTGGCCCAGAGGCCCGCGAGCCAAGAGCAGGGGCCGGCACCACCGCTGGGGCAGGCCCTGCACACGCAGATGTGCCCGGGCTGGTGGGGAGCAGGGGTGGGCGTGTGCGTGCACCTGCCAGGCGGCCGCCCGCCCAGCAGCCTCCCGCAGAGGCCGGCACGCTTGGGTCTGCAGCTGTGTTGGCACCGAAGGCGGGAAGTGCTGGGGCCCCTGCCCGGCCGATGGGCCCTGGGCAGCTGGCGCGGCACCTGCCTGGCCTGCACCCTCGCGTCCCGAGGCATCCAGCCCCTCCGCTCCCTGTTTGGCACTGAACGACCCACGGATGCCCCCTCCCCTGCCGGCCCGGCCAGCGCCCGGGGACACGCCAGGCAAGCACGCGCTCCAGCCCACGAGGCCGGCGGGCCCTCCAGGCGGGGAGGCTGCTGAAATGGAACAAACTACTTTCCTCCAAAACTAAAGACAAAAGAACAACGATGCAGAGGGCACGGGAGGGCCCGGACACCGGCCCTTGGCAGCGGCCGCAGCAGGAGCTGGGCCAGGAGGCCGGCGGGTGGGGGCAGGTGCTGGCTGGGGGCGGAGGGGGCCTGGTGCGGCACCGCCCGTGGGGTTATGGCACGTGTGGGGGTCTTCACGGCGAGCCGGCCACAGCCGGGAGGGGCCGAGGCGGGGGGAGGGGGGGGCGGGGGCAGGGACACGGGCACACGGGGCGCGGCCCGGCCCCTAGATCAGGAACCGCTCTGAGTCCGGGAGGAAGTCGGGGAGGAAGGCAGGGTCCGGGAGGCCGGGGGACCCACAGGGGGCCCGCTGCGGGAAGCCCCTCAGGGTGAGGGCCGAGGGCGGCGAGGCCGGGCTCTGGGCGGGTGGCCGGCCCTTCCCGAGGGGGCCGGAGCCGGCGGAGCCCCTGTTTGCCGCGAGCAGGTCCAGGTTCCCGCTGGGGTCCACGATGGCATTGATGACTGCAGGGGGGGCAGCGTCAGGGGAGGGTCCTGCCCCCCCACACACCCACCCTGCGTCTCCGCCCAGGTCCTCGCCTCCACCCCAGCTGGGCCACCCACCTTCCAGCTGCTTCTGCACGCGCCTCAGCTCCTTCAGGATGGAGCTGATCTCCTGCAAGAGGGGGGAGGAGGCTGATGGGCGGGGCCTGACCACCGAGGGTCCCACCCTGGGCCAGCGCCCAGGCCTCTCTGCAGCCAGGGCTGTGGATGGGGGTCGGGCCCTGCCTGTGGGCTGTGGGCTGTGGGCTGTGGGTCGGGGCCCTGCTTGTGGGCTGGGGGATGGGGGTCGGGCCCTGCCTGTGGGCTGGGGGACGGGGGTCGGGCCCTGCCTGTGGGTTGGGGGATGGGGGTAGGGGCCCTGCCTGTGGGCTGGGGGACGGGGGTCAGGCCCTGCCTGTGGGTTGGGGGACGGGGGTCGGGCCCTGCCTGTGGACTGGGGGTCGGGGGACGGGGGTCGGGCCCTGCCTGTGGGTTGGGGGACGGGGCTCGGGCCCTGCCTGTGCCCGCACGGCCGCCCAGCTCACCTTGTTGGACGTCTTCAGGATGGGCACCTCGTTCTCGGCGTTGATCCGGGCCTCCAGGTCCTCCCACGCGCGCCCCGAGTTCTGGAAGAGGATCCTGCCCAGCCGGGGGGCGGGGGGACAGACAGGATGGTGACTGGGGCCTGAGCACCTGCCCTGACCCCGTCCTGTGCCCCAGGGGAACCTGAGGCCCAGAGCAGGCCCTGGGCTGCTGGTACCAGCGTCCGTCTCTGCCTGGCCTGGGTCAGGGCGGGGGAGGGGGTGCCCCGGGCTCAGGGTCAGTGTCCGGGAGCGGCAGGGTGGGCGGGTGTGTGCGTGTGCGTGTGCGTGGGCGTGGGCGCACGTGTGCCCTCGGAGGACATCAGCCCCACCGTGCACATGTGCCTGTGGGTCTGAGGGTGTCCAGCTGGGCCCCCCGGCCCCCCCTTCCCGGCAGGGCTCCCGCCGCCAGCGGAGCACCGGGGACTCACTTCATCTTCTCGGCAAGGTGCTCCGTGTTCTCGCGGATGGCCTGGGACAGCTGGGACACAGGGTTCAGCATGAGGTTATCGAAGATCACCTGCGGGGACCAGGCGTCAGCACAGCACGCCGGCCCCCAGAAAGCCCTGCTCCTCCCCCCGCCCCCGTCCCCGCCCTGAGGGACCCCCGGGCGCGGCCAGGTCGGGGAGGGCTGCCTGCCTCCTCGCGGCTCCGAGGCCGCGTCTTGTTGGCCAGGGTGTCCTCACGGCGGTCGTTCATGTTCTGGTCCAAGTCCCGGGAGTGCAGGGAGCCGGGCGGCACCTTCTGGAAGTTGAGGCTGGCCTCTGGGATGCGCTGCACCAGCTGGGGGGCCGGGGGCGGGTCAGCGGAGAGAGCGGCACCCCCCCTGCTACGACCCCAAGCCTGGGGCTCAGGGACCCCGGACGCCCCCCCCCCCCCCCCCCCCGATGGAGGCAGGTCCTGGACCTCGTGCTCCCAGGTGGCCTCCGTGAGGGCCCACAGCTCCCTCGTCCTCGGCCCGGCCGGCTCACCTCCTCGCGGGCAGAGATGGTCGAGGCGGGGGTGCTGGGCATGTTGCCGAGGGAGGCGCTGCGGGTGGGTCCCGGGGGGCCCAGCGTGTCGCCGTCCCCCGCCACGTCGTGGATCTCCCGGGCGAGGATGGCCACGTCCTTCACCAGCGTCTGGCTCAGTCTGCGGCAGGAAAGGGGCAGGTCTGTGGGGCCTTCCCAGCCTGCCCAGCGGGGGGGGGGGGGGGGGGCGGGGAGGGGGGCGGGCAGGAGGACTCGATGCTCCCTCCCGGGCCACACCCTCCCAAGGATGAGTGCCTCCCAGGGCAGCCGCTAAGCGGGGCATGCAGCCTCCCAAACTTCGCCCAACCGGCCACTGGCAAGGGCTCCCCTGGGAGGCACAAGTCCCGGACGTTGGGGAGGAGGTGGGCGTGGGGGGGGGGCGGGGGCAGGGCCGGGGCAGGGAGTTTGGGCAGAGACACCCACAGGCTCCCAGGCAGGCACCCCCCCCCCTCCTCCTCCTCCTCCGGTGACGGGCTAAACACCAGGGCTGCCACAGAACACGGAGCCACACAAGCCCTGCTCTGCAGGGAGGGAAACTGAGGCAGGAGAGGGGGCGGGGTCTCAGATGAGAGTCAGAATGGGGCCGAGGAAAAGGCAGGAAAACACACAGAAGCCAGGGACCTCCCCACCACGTAGGGCGGCCAGGGAGCTGAGCCCCAGCACCAGCCGGCCCGCCTCCCGCTCCACAGTGACACCCGGCTCCCTGAGGCTCCCAGACCACCCAGCCAGGACCCTCCTGCCCTCCACGGGCCCTGCACGGCCCGATCACTGCTGAGAGAACGACCGCAACCCCCCAACACACCTCTCTGCACCCCTGGCCTGGAGGTGGGCCTTCTGCTAAATGACTGCACACGGGAGCACATCTTTAACACAAACCTTCTCGGAGGCCCGCCTCCCACCAGAGGTCCCCACCTCCCAGGAGCATCGGCATCCACCCACCCATCTCTATCTGACATCCACCCCTCACCCACCCACCCATCCATCCACTCATCCATCCTCCCATCCACTCATCCACCCTTCCATCCACCCATCCATCCACCCATCCATCCACCCTTCCATCCACCCATCCAATTACCCACCCACCCATCCATCCACTCATCCATCCTCCCATTCACTCATCCACCCTTCCATCCACCCATCCATCCACCCATCCACCCATCCATCCATCCATCCAATTACCCACCCACCCATCCATCCACTCATCCATCCTCCCATCCACTCATCCACCCTTCCATCCACCCATCCATCTACCCATCCATCCACCCATCCACCCATCCATCCAATTACCCACCCACCCATCCATCCACTCATCCATCCTCCCATCCACTCATCCACCCTTCCATCCACCCATCCATCCACCCACCCATCCATCCACTCATCCATCCTCCCATCCACTCATCCACCCTTCCATCCACCCATCCATCCATCCATCCAATTACCCACCCACCCATCCATCCACTCATCCATCCTTCATCCACCCATCTATTCACCTGATCTATCCCTCACCCTTATCCATCCTCCCATCCAATCACTCATCCATCCAACTACCCATCCATCCATCCACCCAATAACCTACCCATCCATCCTTCATCCACCCATCCATCCATCCACCTGACCATCTATCCCTCACTCTTATCCATCCTCCCATCCAATCACCCATTCATCACCCATCCATCCATCCATCCATCCAACCATCCAATTACCCACCCACCCATCCATCCTTCATCCACCCATCTATTCACCTGATCTATCCCTCACCCTTATCCATCCTCCCATCCAATCACTCATCCATCCAATTACCCATCCATCCATCCACCCAATAACCTACCCATCCATCCTTCATCCACCCATCCATCCACCTGACCATCCACCCCTCTTCCCTCCTCCCTCCTCCCATCCATCCAAAGAGCATTTGTGAAGCCCATTTGGGAAGAAAGCCCAGCCCCAGCCCTGCCCTTGGGGGGCTCTTGGCCCCCAAGGGAGGCCCCCCGGTCCAGGGTGCCCACCTGGCGATTTCCGCGATCTCCGCCGTCTGCACAATGAACCCGTAGGGGTCGGGCTCCTCCTCGTCGTCGGTGTCCCGGAGGCCGGGGGCCCGGGGCCGGGCCCGGGTGGAGCCAGCCCGAGGGGTCTGCGTGGCTGTTGAGGCACGGGAACGCGTGTGTTTGGGGGAGCCGTGGCGGGAGCCGTGGCGGGAGCCGTACTCCTCCTCCGAGGTGGACGTGCAGTCGGAGCCCTGCTGCCGGCGACGCGCGCCTGGGCGAGTGAATTGGTTCCAGAAGCAAGAACAGAACGGGGCAGCGCTCAGCTCCCGTGGCAGCCCAGGCTCCCCCAGCAGGCCTGGTGCCACACCCCGCAGCCCTGAAGCTGGCACCCTGCACCCTGGCACTCAGCCGAAGTGCCGGCAGCAGCTAAGCGCCCGGGTCCGTGAGGCCACACCAGCCCAGGCACATGCAGGGCTGGGCAGCCTGGCTTCTCCACGGACCAGGCTGTGCGTCAGGTGGGAGCTGTCCTGGTGGCAGGGAAATGGTGCCCACACACCAGGTGGGTAAACTTCCCCAGTGGGTTGGCCCAGCCCTGGGTGGCTGAGCATGGCCTGGCCTGTGGGCAGAGCCTGGCCTCACCCCTCGAGACCTCCCTGCACCTGCCTGACCCTTCACCTGACCCTGTGCAGCCTGCTCTGAGCTCCAGGGGGGCCATGCCGTGCACAATAAATACAAGGGGGCGCGGGCAGCATTCGCAGCAAGCCACCCCTTCCTCCCATGCACCCCACGGCTCAGCACTGCTTGGAACTAGCTCTCAGGCTGAGCCAGCGTAGGGAGGGGGAGGGGTGGCCGAGTGGGGGAGGGGGTGTCTGGGTTGGGGAGGGGAGTCCAGATAGGGTAGGGGGTGTCCAGGTGGCAGCAGCAGCAGCAGCAGCGTCTACACCTTAAACCAATTCACTCGGAGCTGCGGGTCAGCCCCCCGTGGGTAAGCCAGCTGGGTAGGCATGAATGTCCAGCCCCCCTGGGCAGGAGGCCAGCTCCAGTGGCCACAGCAGCCCAGCCCCTCCTTGCTGCACACGTGGCTGCAGGTGACTCGGGTAGGGTGGGGAGAGGGACACAGCTGTCCCTTGGCCACAGGGCCCAGGCTCACAGGCACCTGGGGCGCCGCACCCCCACAGCAGCGGGCAATGTACCCTCCCCTGGCCCCAGCCCACACGGACGGCCCAGCCTGCACAAGGGCCTCACACGCCACCAGGGTCCCAGCTGAGGTCCCAACTCCCGGGAACAGGGGGACACACCCAGGTCCCCCCCAGGAGATGGAGGGGCTCCTCCATCCGGGACACCTGGCCATGGCCGGGGTCTCCCGCCCTCACACCAGGCCAGCGGGACACCTGGGGGCTGGGCACCTGCCCGCGAGTCCTCGGTGACACGCCCGCCCACGGATCAGGGCTCCGTGGGGCCTGGGCTGCCCCAGGAAGCTGCCCCCCTCCGCCCGCCCGCCCCCAGGGCACTCACTGGGTGAGGAGTAGCGGGCACTGCCCGGGCGGGCCCTGCTGAAGGGCTGGCGGGCGGCCGGGGTGGCGTTGGCGGCCTTCCGGGCGGCGGTCTGGGCCTCGGCCCGGGTGGGCTTGCGGCCCGTGCAGGACAGCTCTGCGCTGCGGCCGGAGAAGCCGGCGCGGGCGGGCGCCGCCTCGGACTCGCTGGGCCCCGTGAAGGAGCCCGCCCGCTTGCGGGGCATGGCCAGGATGTCCAGGCGCGAGAGCTTCTTGGCCTGCTCGGCGGCCGGGCGCCCCGCCGGCTCGTGGCTGGCCGGGGGCCCCCGCTCACCGTCCGCGGCCTCCGTATCGGAGGCGTCCCCCAGCCGGGCCCGCCTCAGCCGGGAGGCGCGTGTGGGCCGCGGGGTGGACAGGCTGTTGGAGCGGGTCAGCGCCTGCTGCACCTTCTGGGCGCTGGCCGACACGCGGCCCTGCTCCTCCCGGGCGGCCGGCGACGGCGGCGGGGCGGCGGGCTTCCGGCGAGACCCCGGCCGCCCGGCCCTGCTGAGCGAGGGCGTCTCGTGGTCGGAGGTGGCCGTGTCCGAGCCGTCCCGGGCCAGGCCAGAGCCGCGCTCCTCCTCGGGCCAGTCCAGGGACCCCTGGCCCCGCCGCACAGCCAGGCGCCGCCCGGGCTCCCCGCGGCCCGCGTCCGTGGGGCCCACCAGGCGACGAGGCTTCTCCGAGAGCCACTCCCGGGCGCTGCTCGGGGGGACGCCCCCCAGGTCCTGCGCGGCCGGCGGGGACGGCGGCTTCTCCCGCTGCAGCCCCAGCAGCTGGGGGCTCGTGGGGCTGGGCCCGTTCTTGCCGCTGAGCAGGCTGACCGTGCTGGCCGTGTCCACGTCGGAGTCCCCGGACAGGGAGTCCTCCGGAGGCCCCGGGGCGCTGCCCGCCTCGCCCTCGCCCTCGCCCGCGGCCGCAGACTTAGAGAGCAGCCGGGCCTCCAGGGCGGCCAGGGCCGTCTCGGTCTCCTTCAGGATCAGCCGGGTGTCCTGGGAGTGGACGTCCAGGCGTGAGGCCCGGGCCGCGGCCAGGTCCTGCAGGAGGGGGTGGCTGGAGATGTTGGGGAGCTGGCCGGGCGCCGGGGGGCCGCTGGCCGGCTCCTTGGTGAAGCTCTCCTGCCGGATGAAGGCTGTGGCCTCCCTGCCCGGGGCGGGGCCCTCGGGCTCGAGCGACCTGCCCGTCTGCAGCCTGAGGGCCATCCTGCCGCTGGCGCTGACGTACACACCGTCCCTCGCGGGGGCGCTGGGCTGGGGCGCCCGCCCCGGGCCCTCAGCCTCCCCCGGAGCCGCAGACGTTTTCCGGGGAAGGGCCGCCTCCCCGTTCTGGTCCCCGATGAAGAAAGCGCTGGGGGCCGGCTCCCCGGAGGTCCTAGGCGAGCACCGGCCCCTCATCCACACCAGCCCCTCCTGGGGGCTCCTGCGTCTCTCCTCCTGGGGGCCCCCGCCTGGCTCGGGGCCCCGCCCCCCGTCCGACCCGCTGGCATCACTGAGGCTGTCGGGCTCCACGTCCTCCTGGCCCAGTAGGCGGCCGGCCGGCTCGCTGCCCGGCTCCGGGGGCCCAGGCCCACTCTTCCTGGCGGCCTCAGGGCCAGCGGGGCTGCCCGCCCTGTCGCTGGGGAGCTGGGGGAGCAGCCGCCGCTGGCGCACAGGCACGGCCGCCTCGAGCTCCCCAGCCCTGCGCCCCGGGCCGTCCTCTGCGAAGACAAGGGCAGTGGTCAGAAGGGCCGCCGGCTGCAGGGTGGCACGAGCTCGCCCCCCTGCCCCTGGAACAGCCCTGGAGCCACTTACCCACCAGACCCGGGTCCGAGTAGCTGTCAGCCAGGCTGGCCCAGCGGGACGCCCACTTTGGACCTCCAGGGGAGCCTGGCACTGGGGGGTCCTGCAGGGAGAAGGCAGGGGTGTGTCTACAGGGTGTGGGAGCCCCACGGAGAGGGGCCGGGGCACGAGGGGTGCCCAAGGCAGCCATCCCAACACCTGGCTCACAACGCCATCGCCATGTCCGCCACGAGTCCCCCCCCCCCCCCCCCGCACCAACAGCCAGACGCCCTCCCCTGGGCTGTGAGACCCCAACATGCCACCTGCACCTGGGCCCAGCACAGCGGCTGAGACCAGCAGCCACGGCTCAGCCCAGCCCTGCCCGCGGGCGGCGCACACCCAGGTGCCCAACTGGACTCAGGGCCTCAGCGGCCGCCGAGCCCTCCCCCTGGCCCAGCCACCTGCCAGGGGGCCCGCTCCTCGGGAACGTGTGGGGCCCAGCCTCGTCTGGGGCCTGGAGTCCAGCTCCGGGCAGAAGCAGAGCCTGAGTGAGCGCATGCAGGACGCAATGGCCCCGCGTGGACCCTGGCGCTGCCTGCGCGTGACCTGCTCGTGGCCTGCGTACCTGGAGGTCCCCCTGGGGGGCCACGCTCACCGGCCGGGAGGTGAGCTCCTGCAGCAGGGACACCCGCTGGGCCATCCCGTCGCCGCCGTCCTCTCCGTCCCCGCGGATGACTGGGCGGAAGATGGCCGAGGACGCCCTGGAGAGGTCAGGGGCCTCCAGTACCCCGAACACCTGCGGGAGGGACGGGAGGGACAGCGGCTAAGGTCAGGGCACGCCCCGCCCCCGAACACGCCCCGCCCACCTCCGCCCAGGCACGCCCCGCCCCTGAACACGCCCCGCCCGCCCGGGGACAGGGGCCCTGATTGGCCGGCCGGCGCTGGGCCCCCAGCCGCGCGGCACCTGGTCGATCATCTTGCGGGCCTCCTCCACCTCCTGGTCCTGCGCCTCCGTCTCGATGGTGTAGGTGCCCGCGTCGCTGAGGCTGTCGTCCTCCTCCTGCCTGCGCGCCTTGGTGAGCTGGGGGTCGGCGGGGGGCGGCGGGGGCGAGGGGGCCACGGGACTGGCCCCGCGGGGCGTCAGAGGGGTGGGCAGTGCCGCGGGCGCCCTCTCGGGGCCGGGGCCGGGCCGGGCGGCCGGAGAGCCCTCCCGCAGACACTGCGCCATGAAGTCCTGGGCCAGGCGGGAGCGGCGCCCCACGGAGCCGAAGGGGCGGGCGGCGGCGCGGGCGGGGGCCGGGGGGCCGCTCAGCCGCTCCTCCGTCTTCTCGCGCTTGAGCGAGCTGGCCCGCTGCGGCCCGGAGCTGCCGCCCGCTCCCCGGGGCGGGGCCGGGGCCGGGGCCGGGGCGCCCGCGCGGTCCCTGTCGGCCGGCCCGGGGCCTCGGCGCCTGTCGGGCTTGGCGTCCGCGGGCGGGGCGTGCGTGAAGGACTGGGAGCGCTTCTTGCGGGGCGTGTCTTCGTCGAAAAACTCGATGACGAAGGCCTGCTGGTTGTGCAGCAGCTCCTGGGGGTCCCGCTTGATCTGCCTCTGCAGCCGCGCCTGCTCCCCGTTCTCCACGGGGACCCCGGCCGCCGCCGCCGCCGCCGCCTTGGCCACCGGGTCCTCCGAGTCGCTCTGCGTGCCGTCCTCGTGTTTGTGGCCTGGGGGCGGGGACCCCAACTCATGAGGCCCAGGGGGGCCCACACACCCAGCCACAGCGCCCCGCTCCACACGGGACCCAGCGCACGGGACCAAGGCGAGCACCAGGGACACGCTGGTCACCCCCGAGGGGCGCGCAGGAGGCAGCCGAGCCGTGGTTCTACCTCATCGCGGATGCTTCTCTCTCCCCCTCTCCCTTCCTCTCGGAAATCAATAAAAATGTATCTTAAAAAAGAAAACGGGAGATAGACACTGACGGAGCTGAGTGGGCCCTGCACCGGGAGGGCCGTGGGCCGCCGCGGGCACTCACCCTTCAGGGTGCGGGTGTGGACGGGCAGGTCGCTCTTGGCGCTGTGGCGGTCGTCGCCGGGGCCCGCCTGGCGCAGCAGGCTGGGGTCGTTCTGCACCAGCCAGTCGGCCACCTTGGTCTCCGCGGAGACCACCTCGCCGGGCGCGGCCTTGCCCGGCGGCCGCCGCTGGCGCAGGGAGAACTTGGTGACGTGGTCCTTGATCTTCACCTTGCCCGGGTTGCAGTCGTCAAACTCGATGGTGAAGGAGGCGTGGCTCTGCACCACGGGCGCCCCGCCCGGCTCCACGTCCTTGGTGGGCGCCTCGTGTGCGGGCACCTCGGGGGGCCTGGGCGGCGGCTGCGAGGCCTCCTTCGTGGGGATCTCGAAGTAGCTGGGCTCCCGGCGGAAGGAGTAGCCCTGGGGCTCCGTGGGGGCCCGGAGGACGGGCGGCGTGCCAGCCAGGTCCCCATCCTGCTGAGCCAGCTCCTTGGGCCGCTCTGGGGAGTCGGGGGGGACACCTCCTCAGGTGGGACCGAGGGCAACACCCTCACCCACCACCTCCCCTGGACTGGCAGCTCCAGGCCAGGCCGCCCTCGGGAGTCCGGGGCTCGCAGGGCCCTGTCCGGCCGGGGACCTACCTGGGTACGGCCCCTCCGGCGGCCTGTCCTCCGGGGGGGTGCCCGCATCGTCCTCCCCCCACCAGGAGGGCTGTCCGTACAGGGGTGTGCGGTAGGCCGCTGCTTCTGCAGAGGGAGCGTGGACTCTGGGTCACGGGGGCCCCAACCAGACAGGGCAGACCCCAAGCTGGGAGACTGGGGTGGGAGGGAAGCCTGGCATCGCCTCCCAGCTCAGCCTGCAGCTGCCCAGGACCCAGCCAGCTGCCAACAGCTCCAAGACTTTCCACGTTGAGGATGACAGCTCATGGCCATGAGCCCACGGCCATGTACCTCCCCAGCCCAGCGGGGCCTGAGCGCCAGGTGGGTGCTGTGGGCAGGCTGGCCTCAGGGGACCACTGTCCTCAGCACCCATCCTGGGCGGGCAAGCCCTTTACCCTGCCCTGGGCCTCTGCCTCCAGAGCCGGCCCGACGGGGAGCCCACATCCAGAGCCTGCCTCTTCCCAAGGCTCCGCAAGGGGGACCCTGGAAGCTGCGTGCCACCAGTCTGACTCGACCGCATGGGGTGCGGGGTGCACGGGTCTGTGTCTGCAGAATGCAGGAATGCGGGCACACACAGTGGGTGTGTCTGTAGAGCTGGAGGGCTGGGGCGTGCACAGGTGAGTGCATGTACACAGGTGCAGGAATGTGGGCACACTGGGTGGGTGTGTCTGCAGGGGACAGGGAGCACAGTGGGTGTGTCTGCAGGGGACAGGGTGCGCAGGTGGGTGTGTCTGCAGGGGGCAGGGAGCACAGTGGGTGTGTCTGCAGGGGGCAGGGAGCACAGTGGGTGTGTCTGCAGGGGACAGGGTGCGCAGGTGGGTGTGTCTGCAGGGCGTGTACATGGGCACCTGAGCTCATATGTGAGCGGGTTGTGCCATGGCTGCTGGGGGTGGGAGCCCAGGAGGCTGAGGTGGAGCGGGGAGTCATGGGGCGTGAGAGGACTGCTCCCCGTGAGGTGAATCAAGGGGAGCCTGTGGGGAGCCGCGTGGAGGGCAGGCCTGTGTGCGCTCCCGGCCCCGCTGCAAAGCCGTCCGTCGTACCTGTTCCGGGTCTCCGGTCCCGCTCCGGCCTGGGGTTCAAGGACTCGCAGTAAGGCGTGTGCTCCGGCAGGGCCTCGCCCCTCTTGGGCGAGGGCCCCTTGACGCTCACCTGCAGCTGGCTGGTGTACTTCTCGTGCTGCGGGAGGAGGGGGTGAGGGGCAGCCTGAGCCCCGCCTGCTCCATGCCCCAGCCTGGGGGGGGGCCCTCAGACCACAAAGCTTCCGGGGGAGCAGCTTGCTTAGGTGGAGGAGGGGGTGGGCAGCCATACCAGAGGGAAGACTGCCAACCCAGCCCCACCAGAGCGGGGTGGGCAGGCCCCAGACCACGGGGTCAGCCACTCAGGGCTGTGGGGTGAGGGGGGAGCAGTGGCCTGTCCAAGCAGATCGTGAGAGCATATGTATGCATGTGCATGCATGTCTGGGTGTGTGTATGTATGTGCATGCATGTGTGTCTGCCCACGTGCCTATGTGAATGGGTGCTCACTCACATACACACGTCTGCTCATGTACGTGTGTGTGCACGAGTATGTCTGAAAATGTACACACATTTTCGTATGCCTTTGCATGTGTGCGCATGTGTGGGTGTCTGTGCATGTGTGTGCTTATGTATGTCTGCACCTGTACACATGTGTGTGCGTGTGTGGGTATAGGTGTCTGTGCATGCCAAGGCCACCTGGCTGAGCTCTGCAGTCACCAGAGCTGGGCTCACACTGGCTGTCCACCCAGGGTCTGTGCAGAGCCCAGGCTCATTCGGAAAGTGAGCTGAGACCCAGGACCCTCAAGCTGGGCTGCCAGCCTCAACCCCTCTTCTACCTGCTGCTGGCCACCCACGGCGGCCGGATCAGGGTCCTGCCAGGGCTCAGGCTGCTAGGCAGGGCCTCTAGGGCCCCAGCTACACCCACCAGCCACGCCTCCCGTGGTGGCCACGGCAGCCTGGCGGGGAATGAGTCTCTCCACTGGCCGGACTGGGTGACCCTGCAGAGCAGGCCAGGCCGGCTGCAAACCACAGCCAGGCCAGGGTTGTGGGGAGGCTGGGGTGCTGGCCAGGGAGGGTGGGCGGTGGGGAGTGGAGGGCTGGGGAGACACAGGGACACGCGGCCCCGTGGCGGGGGTGGGGGTGGGGGTGGGGTCCCGGCCGAGCGCTGGTACTGACCCTGAGCGCCTCCTCAGGGACGCGGTGCTGCACGCGCTCCAGCACGTACATGTTGGCATGTGGCAGGGAGTTAAGGAGAACGGGGGAGGGGACAGCAGCTCAGCCCCGGAGATAAGAGGCCGCTCCCGGCAGGCGATTCAGGGGGGAGGGCCTGGCATCAGGTTGCCCCTCCCCCCGAGTGTGGCCACCGACCGGGCATGAGTCCACACCGCGGGCACAGTCTGCACCCTGTGCTGCCCCCACTGCAGGGGGTGGAGGGCAGAGGCCACTCCAGGTCCCACACATACATGCCCGAGGGCTCGGGGCACACTGTGCACCCCCCACTCCCCCCGGGCATGGCAGGCCGGAGCCCCCGAGGGCACCCCCCTCCAGCCATCCCAGAGCACCCAAGTCCCGGGGTACCAGGGCCTCGGCCAGCAGCCGAATGTGGGCTGCTACAGCACCGCTCCTGTCGTGTGCACGGCCCCCGCTGCCCGGCGGAAGCACCGCCCCACTCACCGTATTCTGGCCCAGAACGCCGGGCCTGCAGCCCCCAGGCCACACGGGCTCTGGGTCCCAGGGAGCGCAGGCCAGCGGGCGGGCGGCAGGGGCTGGTGTGGCGTTCATCCCTGCCACCCTCTCAGCCCAGCTGTGTCCGCTGAGGCCCCCACCTGCTCCCAGGATAAGGGTGAGGGTGGCCTTGGGCCTGGGGAGCCAGGAGGGAGAGCGGCAGAAAGGATATCGTAGCCGAAGCGGATGACATCGTTGAGCTTCAGCGTGATGTACTTCTGGTCTGGGATGCGCACCTCATTCACGAACGTCTGCGGGGAGACAGGCTGGCTGAGGGGGAGCCGGGCTGGCTGAGGGGGAGCCAGGCCGGCTGACTCTGGAGCCCCTTCCCTCTGGCTCTGGGCAGGCACTGCCCTCTGGCACACGGGCACCAGCCGCGAGACCACAGGCAGGACAGATGCCGCCGAAGGTGGGGGGTCGAAATGCCAGGCCTCGCCCGGTGCCCAGGGACGCGATGCAGCCCCTCCAACTGCAAACCCCTGGCCATCTCTCTCTGGGAAACAGACTCTCTCGTCCACAGACTCTGCTGGCCCCGGGCCCCAGCCAGACCCCACGGTGCCCTCAGGAGCAGCGAGCACACGCGAGGGCGGCCCCATGGCGAGGCTGGTCTGACTCCGCTCCCCACAGGAGCCTGCTGCGGGGGCCGCCTCCCCCCTGAGCTGAGGTCCTGGAGGGGCCGGGGCACCCAGCAGAGAGGTGTGGTCGGGAGTGGGGTGGGGACAGAGAGGGACAGAGTTGGGGTGAGGCCAGCAGAGGGCGGGGCCATGGAGTGGGGTGGGGCCAGTGCAGACTGAGGGGCCATGGCAGGTACTGGGCCAGTTAAGAGCGCGGGGCCATGGAGAGAGGCAGGAACAGTGCAGAGGGGCCACGAAGGGGGCGGGGCCAACGTAGAGGGAGGGGTGGGGCCGGTGCAGAGGGAGGGGCCATGGTGGGGGCGGGGCCAACACTCACCCCATTCAAGCTGCCCAGGTCCTTCACCCAGTGCTCATCCCGGTCCTGGTCGTAGTTGATGACGGCATGCTGCTTGTCCACACTGCGGGACTGGGGACACGGGCGACGTTCAGGTGACCTTCCCCGATAGGCCAGTCCCAGGAGGCAGAGGCACCCACAGGGGCCCCCATCGCCCCACCACGCCCCCAACGCCAGCCTCATACCAGAGCCCACGAGGTCCCACCCACACCTCGCACCTGGAGGGTGTGCGCCCTCCCAGCCCCCAGATCAGGCCAGAGATTTGCAAGATGCCGGGCCGGTTCCTCCCACCCCCTGGTGCCACCCTGGCCCCTCCCTTCGTGACCAGCCTCCACGGCACCATAGGCCAGTGCCCTCCCGTCCCCGTGGCTGCTCCCGGCTCTGCCTGGGAGGGTTGGGAACCCTCCGGTCCCAGCAGACCCGGCAGAAGCCAGAGGGAGGCCGGGGGCGGGGGGGGGGGCGGGGGGGGGACCGGGGAGGAGGGGAGAGGCCTCCCCCACTCCTGGCCCACCCAGCCGGCCTCCCGGGCTCACAACCGCTCCGAGTGATGGACACGTGCACCCGGACGTGGGTGCCGCCTCTCGGACCCTGCGGGCTGTGCATTCAGGCACAGGACTCGCACACCCTGGGCGCCCCGCCCCCGCACACACGTGCACATGGGTACTTCCCCCCGACACTGCCAATGCTTCCCCACCACCAGCCGCCAGGACCCCCCAGGACAGCAGCCAGCTCCCTCCTTCAGCTGGAGGGCCCAGCCCCGCTTCCCCCCACCCACACACACACACCTCCAGGGCTTGGGGACCAGGCAGGGACGGGTCAGGCCACCGTCCACCGGCTTAGGCACTGGCACGGCCGCCTCACCAGCCAAGAGGCCAGGTCTCAGCACGAGCTGCCTCCCCTAACCCCCCCCCCCCCTGCCCAGGCCCAGGCCCACGGCTGGAGGCCCTGGCCCATGAGGAGCCACATGTCCAGGCCCAGCCCCAGGAGACTCCAGCACCACCGGCCAGCCTTGGGCGCAGCACGTGACCCCGGGGGCCTGCCAGGCAGTGCCCCCAAGACTCCAGGCCGCCTCCACAGCACACACGGGAGCGAGGGGCCGTGCACTTGCTCCCCGCCGCCTGGGAAGGTGGCCCCGGACCCGAGTCCCTGCGTCACCACACCTCCCGGCCTCAGCTCTCACAGGCGTGTGCCCAGACCCTCCTCACCTGGGCTGCGGGCCACTATCCAGAGCCCAGGCTTCTCATACCCCCACCTGCCCAGCCTCGGGCACCACCCTGAAATGTCCCACAGTCTGGGGAGCCCCAGGGTGAGGCCTCCTTCCTCACCAGAGGCCGAGCCCAGGGCAGGGGAGGTGGGGGTGGGGGTGAGGGTGGGGGTGGGGGTGGGGGTGAGGGTGAGGGTGGGGGTGAGGGTGGCCTGGGCTCCGGCCCCGCCCCGCCCCCAACCAAGGTCACTGCAACCAGTTTGGATTCCGAGGCCCCGAGATAGCGGCTCGACCCAAAATGATGACACCACCGTGGGAGGCCTGGGGGCGCCGCGAGGAGGGAGAGAAGTGAGGGCAGGACCCACACAGCCTCCTGCGGCGGTGCAGGGGTGACAGAGGGCAGAACACAGTCTGCAGGGCCACCCTGAGCCCCCCGCTCCCCCAGCCTGGGAGGGAGGAACAGGGTGTCCCTGCCCCAGGTGCCCCCCCGGGGAGCCCCCAGAAAGGATCCTGCTGGCACTCCGGGAGCAGCCTGCCTCCTCCCAAAGCAGCGGGGCCCTGGCAAGCAGGGTCTGACCTTGAGACCCACTGCCCTCCCCCGGGCCTCACCTCTGCCCTGTCCTGAACGCCTCAGTGAAGCTGGCACAAGGCCAGCCAGCTCCCGGCCACCGGCACCACCTCCTCACGGCTCCTCGCTCTGCCCCACGCAGGCCTGCTGGGAGCTCACCTCCCCCAGAAGCCGGTCCGGTGACCCTGCCCGCGGCCTTGGCCAGAGCCTCCACGGCCTGGCGCCCAGGGCCACTGCGCTGCCCACTCGGGTCCTGCCCCCCGGGCCGCAGGGCACTGGAGGAGCTTCCCTGGGAATCCACAAAAATCAGCACCTCTCAGGCCGCCCCACCTCAGGCCCGGTCACTGCCTCTCTGGGCAGCCCCGGGTCAGGACCACGGCTCCTTAGAGCCCAGCCTGGCGGCGGGAGGATCGGCTCACCTCCCCCTGTGCCCCCTGCACCCCCATCACAGCCCAGGGCTCGGGAACAGGCCAGCTGCCCACTGGGCCAGAGGGACCCGCAGTCTCAAGGAAGCAAACCCTGAGCCGGGCCGGGCCCTGCCTGCTCATGGCCGGGATCGTCTGCTCAGGGGCCTCGCCGAGAAGGGGCACCGAGGGGGCACTGGTCTTGGGCTGCGCAAGCTCTGGGCCAGGATTCGGTGGGAGGGGCTGGCCCAGGCCTCGCCACCCCAGGCGACCAGGGGGGCGGCAGTGAGAGCACCCTGTCCCTCGCGCTTGGAGGCCACCTCTGATGACTGGCCCTGCAGCCTGAACATTCTCCTCCCTCTCCAAGCAGAAGGCCCCCCAATCCTGGCCACCCCCAGGCAGTGCCAGCGACCCAGCCAGCCCCGATCCGGCCTCACCTCCCTGACCGACCCCTGGCTTCCCAGCCGCTCCAGACACACACCCCTCACGCCTGGGTCCCCTGCCCAGGACCACCGCCCTGTGCCCACCGTCCCTCTCCAGCAAGATGCCCTGCCACCTTCGGGCTCCTTGGACACAGCCCACCCCCAACTGGCTCCCAAAGCCGGGGCTGCCCCGTCCACTCCTGGCCAGGGCTTGTCACCAGGCACAGCTCCTGCCAAGCCCCCTCCCGGACCTGGGGTCGCACCAGGGTTCCTCAGAGCAGGGAGGAACCCCACCGCCCCACCCCCACCCCCACCCTGGCCCAGAGGAGAGGCCGAGCGGAGGGAGCAGCTACAACTCAGACTCGTGGAACGGCTGACGCTCTAAACACAGAACACGGCGTCCGGGGAAGGGCCGTCCGTTCTCACTTTAAACGGAGCAACGATGTGCTTCCAACACTCACGCCCGCCGCCTCCGCGGGGGAGCCCCGCCCGGGGCCTCGCGATGGGCAGCAGCCAAACCCAGGCCCGCCGCCTCCTGCCAGCTCACCCAGCACGGCCCGCCCGGCCTGCGGAGTGTGCGGGCGCCGGGCTGCCCACGGCCAGTCTCCGGGGCAGGATGCCAGCAGACGAACCCCCGCTGCCACAGGCCCCCACCGGGGTGCAGGCTTGTGCGACCACGTGTTCACACACATACACACGCATCCGTGTGTGCACAGGCGTGTGTGTGCCTGTGCACTCACGTGTGTGCATACGCGTCCGTGCACGCATACACACCTGCACCGGAGCTCTGGCGCCAGGCGGACCTGGGCCGTGTCTCCCCCGCTGCCCGGAGTCCAGGCCATGACCCTCCTGCCCAGACCCGGGCACAAGCCTGCAGGCCGGCCTGGCTCCCTGGCCTTGCCCCCCCTCTCCACACGGCCTGCCCCTCGCTCTAAGCAGAGGCCCCTCCCCCACCACATCCACCCCAGCCCTAGTGTCACCTTCTTAGGGCAGGTGCGGGAGAGGCTGGAGCCCAGCGCAGGCCTGGTGGGAGGGGTGCCCTCAGGAGGGTGGAAGTGGCAGACAGGGACCCCCGGGCATGGGTAAGGGTGCGGGAAGGGCAGGGTTTGCCCCTGGACGGCAGGCAGGACGTCCATGCTGGTGGGGGCCCTGGTGGAGGGACAGGATGGCGGGTTTCCACAGCCCCGGCCTGGGCCCCTGTGACTGCGGGAGGCTAGGACAGGGGCGGAGGCGGGCGGCACTCCACACGCACTGCACGCCTGCAGACCCCCCAGGCCTCAGTCTCCCCACATGATGCACAGCCAGGGGCAGACACCCCGGCAGGCCCAGGCCAGGGCCCGGCCCAGCTTGAGGGCTGAGAAGGCCCTGCCGCTCCCACCCTGCTCAGGGCCCCCAGGGGGGGGACCCCAAACTCTTCCTGAGCACGACCCCCCAGCCCCTCTCAGCACACGGGAGGACGCCGGCCTGGGGCACCAGGCCCCGCACCCCACCCCCACCCAGGAGGCGCGGAGAAAGGACATGCGGCCGGCCGGACCTCCAGGGCCAGCCCCTCCCCTGCCCCGTCCTGGTCCCCAAGCGTCAGGCGGTGAGCCCCAGAAGCCGAACTCGGCCTCCCACACCCGGCCAGAGAGTCCTGATGCCGGTCCGGTGCCCGGCTGGCTGTGGCCCTGCCAGCTTTCCTGCCTGAGGCGCCCTCTCCCAGGGCACCTCCAGGGCACCAGCCGCGTGGACAGGCCTGAGGGTCGGAGCTGGCCCCGCGGCCCACACCGGCCCCGGCCCAGGAGCCGGACAGACCACTTCCCAACACCGTCCCGGGGCGGCCGGGCGCCTGAGTCCCACAGCAACGGAGCCCTGTGGCCACCCCGCAGCCGGAGCGTGCGGCCTGCACACGCCCACCAGGCCCAGAGCCCGCCTGCGCCCAGGCCCCGCTGTGCAGCCACCCCCCACCCGCCCGCCCCCCGGCCCCTACCCCCGCCCCCCTGCCGCCCGCTCACCTGCAGCATGAGCTCACACTCGTCGCGTCCCACGAAGATGAGCTCCCGCGGGAGCCGGTGGCGGGTGCCGCTGCTGCTCACCAGGAACCAGGAGGTGACGCTCATCTTGGCGCCCGAGAGGCCAGTCCGGCCTGGGGGTGGAGGGGTTGTCAGAGCGGCTCCCTGGTGGCTCAGGTCCTACCCGACCCCTAAGCCCAGCACAGACCCTGCCCCTCCGACGCCCAAGCTCCGCCCAGAAACGCCGGGCTCCCCCACCCCAGGCCCCAGCATAGCCTCCCTCTCCTGTGGGTGCTGCAGGGGTGAGTCTGGGCATCGGCGGCACGGCCTGCGTGTGGACCCACAGATGTCCCCGTGACCTGACCAGAGGCCGCTCCCCACAGTCAGGGTCCCCACCATGCCAGGCCCTCGGCACCCCACCCTCCCAAGACACAGATTCTCAGCCAGAGGCTCCGCTTCCCTGAGCGGGCACTCTGGGACCAGCCCTGGGCACAGGGGCTGGGGGGCAGCTGGAGGCAGGACCCTGACCCACCAATGCTCCCCACACCGAGAGGAGACCACACACCCCTCAGCGGCCACTGTGACCACCTGCAGGCGCCCCCTGGCCAGGCCAGGGCCGTGGTTGGGGCATCAGGCAACCTCTCCAATGCCCATGAGGGAAGGGGTGCCCGGGGGGGAAGGGGTGCCCGGGGAGGGAGGGGTGCCCGGGGGGAAGGGGTGCCCAGGAGGGAAGGGTGCTTTGGTGCCCAAGGTCCCGGAGCATCAGCAAAGGAGGATCTGAGGGCTGATGTGGTCGGACAGCAGGGGGCTGCACGGTGGTTTGAGGGGCACAGCGGGGGCAACCTGAGCAATGACAAGGGCTGATGTCACCCAGCCACCGGCAGACACTGCACACGCTCGCCACGAGCAGAGCTGTCCCGGCACCAGCACAGGGCACGGGCTCCAGGTGTGTGAACACACCTGCCACACCCATGTGCATGTGGCCTGGAGCACCACCCACATCCCACAGTGTCCTGGCCGCTCTCCTCTGCACACACTCACACCTGCACACCTGCATGGCACATTCACACTCACACCTGCATGGCACATTCACACTCACACACTCACACCTGCATGGCACATTCACACTCACACACTCACACCTGCATGGCACATTCACACTCACACACTCACACCTGCATGGCACATTCACACTCACACACGCACACCTGCATGGCACATTCACACTCACACACTCACACCTGCATGGCACATTCACACTCACACACGCACACCTGCATGGCACATTCACACTCACACATGCACACACTCACACCTGCATGGCACATTCACACACTCACACATGCACACACTCACACCTGCATGGCACATTCACACTCACACACTCACACACTCACACCTGCATGGCACATTCACACACTCACACACGCACACACTCACACCTGCATGGCACATTCACACTCACACACTCACACACTCACACCTGCATGGCACATTCACACTCACACACACACACACTCACACCTGCATGGCACATTCACACACTCACACATGCACACACTCACACCTGCATGGCACATTCACACTCACACACTCACACACTCACACCTGCATGGCACATTCACACTCACACACACACACACTCACACCTGCATGGCACATTCACACTCACACACTCACACCTGCATGGCACATTCACACACTCACACATGCACACACTCACACCTGCATGGCACATTCACACTCACACACACACACTCACACTTGCATGAAACATTCACACACACACATGCACACCTGCATGGCACATTCACACTCACACACTCACACCTGCATGGCACATTCACACTCACACACACACTCACACTTGCATGAAACATTCACACACACACACATGCACACCTGCATGGCACATTCACACACTCACACACTCACACTTGCATGAAACATTCACACACTCACACACTCACACTTGCATGAAACATTCACACACGCACACACTCACACTTGCATGAAACATTCACACACTCACACACGCACACTTGCATGGCACATTCACATACACATGCACACTTGCATGAAACATCCACAGACTCACATGATACACCTGTACCAGCACTGCACCCTTGCAAGACACACTTACATGACACACACATGCATACCCACAGTGCACATACTACACATACATGTTCACCACACACTGTATGTGTGCACACTGCACACACACGCTGAACACGGTGTGCACACACTACACGCATGCACACTACACACACATGTACACTGCAAACACACTCATACAAGCGTGCAAACCAGATCAAATGCATCCTGGGGCTCTCTTCAAAAGGAGGAGCTGTGAGTGACAGGAGGGTCAGGGAAGGCTGCTGGGAGGGGACACCTGAGCGACACAGGGGCAGGCGGAAGTGGGTACATGGCATGGGGGCGGGGGGGCATTCCAGGCAGAGGGAACAGCCAGGGCAAGGACCTGGGCCTCCAGCTCTGGGAGTCGGGTGGCTGGTCCTGGAGCCAAAGGGGAGCCCTGAGGCCCAGCCTGAGTTCAGGACCCGGCACAGGGGTCCCACGTCCACGGCCTGACCCGTGTGCAGAACAGGCGGAAACTCGCTAGGAGCTGAGTCAGTGACCGGGGAGCTGCTGGTGCCGGCACCGTGGAGGTCCCAGGCCCTGTCCCCGTCCCTGCAGGCCCGCACCATGGAGGTCCCAGGCCCTGTCCCTGTCCCTGCAGGCCCGCACCATGGAGGTCCCAGGCCCTGTCCCTGTCCCTGCAGGCCCGCACCATGGAGGTCCAGTCCCGTCCCTGTCCCTGCAGGCCCGCACCATGGAGGTCCAGTCCCGTCCCTGTCCCTGCAGGCCCCCATCATGGAGGTCCAGTCCCGTCCCTGTCCCTGCAGGCCCCCATCATGGAGGTCCAGTCCCGTCCCTGTCCCTGCAGGCCCGCACCCAGAGGCCTCTGCTACCTCCCAGGCGGGCAGTGGACCAGGCCAACACCAGGCCCCACCCAGCTGTGAAGGCCAAGGGACCGAGTGTCCCATACCCTCATGCTGCTGGGCAGGCAGATCTGAGGATGTGGACACTTCGCCCCAGGAGAAGGCAGCTCCGTCGGTCAGAGTCCTGTCGCCCTGGGCCCCCGGCACGTCCCCAGGGCCCACGGGGGCTGCCACTGGAGACCAAGGGGCGGGCACCACCCAGGCCCCTTCAGTCCTCGGAGGCCTCCACAGCCCCAACTCCTCAGAAACCCCTTCAGGCCGTGGGGGCACCCCCAGCCCATCATTGCTTTCCGGCCCTCAGCCCCTACCCCTGGGGGTCCCACACCTGCCACCACCTGCCCACGATGGGCAGGAGGCAGAGACCCCACCCAGAGGAGGCCACAGCCTTTGCGTGTGGCCAAGGGAGGCCCAACCCCGGCCCAGCCACGCTGCCTGGGAGCCGGGTGCTCTGCCACCCAGCGCGTCCTAAAGGCCCAGGCCCCCGGGCCATGGATGCTCCCCAACAGCCTGCCCCCGCTTCCAGGCTGGGCAGCCGCGTTGCTAGGAGGGAATAATAAACACCCCAAACGTGTCCCCTGGCCCCCCAGCCAGAGAGCCACCGCCGGGGGCGGGGGTGGGGGGGGGAGGCGGAGGTACAGGCTCTGGGGCTGGGAAAGGCGAGGGACAGGGGCCGGGAGGGGCCGGGCGGGCGGCTGGAAGGAGCAGACGGACGGAGGCCGGGACGGGCGTGGAGAGGAGGCAGGGACGGCAGAGAGACGGCGGCGGCGAAGGGAAATCAGGAGACGGAGGGGAGGAGGAGGGCACGGGGAGGGACGCGGGAGCAGAGAGACCAGCCGGGAGGCGGCGGCGGGAGCGCGGGCCGGAGGGGGAGGGAGGAGGGCGCCTGCTCCTGAATCAGCGCTCCCGGGCGGCCATGGCGAGCTGGTGCCGGGCCCGCGCCCCTTCCCAGGCCGCGGAGACGCGCCCGGCGGCCCCGCCCAGCCTGGCGCAGACCTGGGCCGTCTCCGCAGCGCAGGGACCGGCCCGGCCAGGTGCGCCCGCGGCCCCCACCCGCGCCTTTGTCCGGCCCGGCGGGGACTCCGATCGCTGCCCGGCCCCGGCCCCGGCCCCGGCGCCGGTCCTGCCCCCGCCCCGGCCCCGGCCGTACCCCTGCCCGCGTGGCCCCCGGGCGCACAGGTGCGGGCGGCACAGGCTCGGGCGCCGCGGGCGCAGGCGGCGCGTCTTACCTGCGGCTCGGCCCCGGCCTCCCGTCCGGCCGGCGAGCGCGGTCCCGGGGCCGCCACCTAGGACCTGCCCGGCGCGGCCCGCACGCGCGCGGAGCCCCGGCGCTGCCCGGGCTGAGCGGCGGCCTCGGCCTCCCGCGGCGGGTCCCTGACGTCTGCGGGCGCCCGCCCCGCCCCGCCCTCGCCCCAGGCCCCGCCCCGCGACCAGACCACGCCCCCTCGGGCCCGTCCCGCCCTGGCCCCGCCCCCAGGCGTTCTGGTCGGGCCGGGCCGGGCTCCAGGTGAGCGCGTCCCCGGCCCCCGCGCCCCCCGGCCCTGCCCCCGCCCCGGCCCGCAGACCCGCCTCTTCCCGGCTGCGCCCGGCCCGGTGCGGTGGGAACCCGGCGTCCGGCTGCCCGCGTCCTGGCCCCGGGCCCGGGGTTAACGCTTAACCGCGCCTGGGGAGCCGCGGCCCTGCCTAACCTTTGGGCCGCCCGCCCTCCCGGACCTTCCTCCTGCGCCCCCGGCTGGACGGGATGCAGGGCCGTAGGGGACGCCACCGGCCGACCCGGGGCCCGACCCGCCGGGGGCCGGGGTGGGCTGGGGCCGGAGGGCTCGCCGCGCCCGGGTGAGTTCTCCGGGCTCTGCCCCGCGATGGCCGCTACGACGCGGGTGTCCGGTGCCGCGGGAGCCGGGACGGGGGTCCCCCGGGGGCGTGGACGGCGTGCGAGGCGCCGGGCCCGGGGATCGCGCTGCGGGAAGTGAGCCCGAAAGTGGAGGCAGGTCCCGGGAGGCTGGGCAGGTGAAGCCTGAGCGTTCACGGCCACGGCCGCGTCCACCCCGCCCTGCCCTCGGGCCAGCTGCCGCCCCCTCCCGGCCACGCTCCACCGTCCGCCGGCGCCGGCCGCGCCCGGCATTGCCCTCCGGCCAGGCCCTGCCCTGGGAGCACCTGGGTGTGGAGCCCCACCTGCCGGGGGGAGCGGGCCGTGGGCGGGTGCCTGCGGGCTCACGGGGAAGACCGGAGGGGGGCGGCAGGGGAGGGACCTGTGCCCGGTGATCCGGTGATCGAGGAGTTTGGACCCCATTCCAGGGACTGGGAAGGTGTCTGACGCGCGAGGCCTGCAGGGAGGGGTGGGGGAGCGCTGGTCTGGGGGCGGAGGGCCAGGCGTCCAGCCAGAGGCCAGGAGGGGAAGGGGGTCGGCTGTTTGTCCTCCTTTGCCCCGAGACCTCAGGGCAGCATCAGGGACCCCAAGCCCCACCCTCCACTCCCAGGGCTTCCGGGTGAGTTTGGCCTCCAGCTCAGAAGTGGAGGGGGGGGGGGTTCCCCAGCTCTCCCTGCTGGGGGATGGCCTGCTCTCCCCGGGGCCCTGGGACAGTCCCACCCAGGGCTCCCAGCACCTGCTCCAGCCCCTCGTCCACACGTGGTAAATGGTCCTTCAAAAAATTTGTTTTCCTTCTTTGCAGCTTTCCCTGCCAGGACCCAGCCTTCCTCCAGGTGGGGGGGAGGGGGGCGCCCAGTGGCCACCTGGACCCCTGCTGTCAGTGGGGACAGGTGAGAGCAGGTGTGCAGGGACCGGGCATTCAGAGCTGGACCCAGAGGGATGGAGAGAGCTGAGGGCCTGGCCAGCGTTTGGTAGTTCAGCTCGGAGCCAGGGGAGCAGGTGTGGGTGGCACTTGGAGCCACGAAGGAGGGGGGTGGGGGGGTAGAGAGAAGGAGGTAGACCCAGCCAGGAACCTGCAGGGGAGACCAGGAGGAGTGAGGCCACAGCCCCCCCAAACGGACCCATACACTGCACAGCACCAGTGAGAAGGCACAGGGTGTGTTCCTACCACGGAGCCGCGTCTAAAGTCCGGAGGAAATACAGGTGCGAGATAAACGGCTGAGCACCAGGGACCGGCACAGCATGAGACTGAGTGTGACTGTGATTGAGACGGAAAGCGTAGCCCTGCCGGCTTGGCCCAGGACAGAGCGTCAGCCTGGGGACTGGCGGGTCTTGGGTTCGATTCTGGTCAAGGGCACGTACCTCAGTTGCCGACTCGATTTCCGGCCCAGTTGGGGCGTGTGCGGGAGGCAACCAGTTGATGTGTCTCTCTCATCGATGTTTCTCTCTCTCTCTCCCGCTCCCTCCCACTGTCTCTAAAAATCAACGGAGCTCGGCTGGCGTGGCTCAGTGGTTGAGCATCAACCTGTGAACCAGGAGGCCATGGTTCAGTTCCCGGTCAGGGCACATGCCCGGGGTGTAGCATGATCTCCAGTAGGGGGCGTGCAGGAGGCAGAATTTCAGTGATTCTCATCATTGATGTTTCTCTCTCCCTCTTCCTTCATCTCCAAAATCAATAAAAATATATTAAAAAATAGAAATCAGTGGAAATAA
Organism: Myotis nattereri; assembly: GCF_964212035.1. Taxonomy (NCBI): domain Eukaryota; kingdom Metazoa; phylum Chordata; class Mammalia; order Chiroptera; family Vespertilionidae; genus Myotis; species Myotis nattereri. Next base: position 1,702,362 of record NC_138075.1, read on the forward strand.
AGACCAAATAGTCTGCAGGGGGCGGGGAGTTAAGAAGAAAAAGAATAAATAGTCTGAAAGGACTTGAATAGACGGGTCCAGAGCAGAGGCCGAATGGCCAACCAGCACGTGGGAGGAGGCACAGGCTGCCCGTCAGCGGGAAAACGCACCCCAAAAGCGCGCGGGAGACCCCTCGCTCCTGGGAGGATGGAAGGACGTGCTGGCAGGGGTGTGGGGAGAGGGCCCCCTGCCCTGCGGGGGGAGGTCCGTGGTGCAGCCTCCGTGCGGAACAGCGTGGAGGGGCCTCAGAAGCTAGAAACAGACCACGCGACCAGCAGTCCCACTCCTGCCACCCGAGGAGGCAGCAGCCACGGGCAGTGATGGCGGAGCGCTAGTGAAACCGGCCGTGCCTCATGCCCTCGTCGGGGAAACTCGAATCCGTGCCGCTGAGAATGGAGCTCTCGCCCACAGTCCCCCAACACAGGAGGCGAGGGGTGGGGAGACTGGAGCCCGGTTATGCTGGGTGCGCCGGGGGCTGGGGTGGGGAGACAGTGCCTGTTGGCTTTCCAAAGGAGTTTGGCGTCCACCCCCGGCGTCCATGCTGCACCCAGCGCAGGTGGGATGTCATCCAGCTGGGATGCCCGTCCATCGGGGGCCCCAGCCGCGTGGGCACGACGCGGCAGCCCCCTGGGCTGGCACAGAACCACCTGGAATTCTAGGCACGGGCACAGCCCCCTCGCTCGCTTCACTGTCCGGTCCCAGGGGTGGCCTCTGTGGGCGGGAGCTGGACCTGGGTTCCGGTCTGCCCTTGTCTCTACCTGAGTCGGAGTGTTAACGGGGATGAGATGGGCTGTATTCCTCAGGGGAGCCGGGAGCCCAGCAGGTCTGGTGGACTCGGGGCCGAGGGCACCTGGCTTCAGGGCCTGGCAGGGGCCTGAGGTGGTGCCAGGGACTGGCGGGGGTGGGTAGAGGCCCCGTCCAGGGGTGGGAGTGGGCCAGGGGACGAATGGAAGAGAAAAGCAAGGTCGGGGGCAGAGGCTTCCCCCCCCCCCACTCCCATCTCGGGGCCCTGCAGCCCTTTGAAGCTCTGGGCTCTGCAGGTCCAGGAGGGCTGGGGCTGGACCACCCGCAGGACATCGGCCACGTTCCCTCCGGCTCCTGAACCCCATACCCCGCCGTCCGGGACTCAGGCCAGGGTCTGCGTCTGCACCGCGGCCTCCCTCCGGGGGCAGGACTGTGGGACCCGCTGTCCCTTTCCCTCTGTGTTTGCGTTCAGTCACCAGCTTCACTCCCTGCATTAAAGGCTCTGGCCACAGCCCGGCCAGTGTGGCTCAATGGGTGAGCGCCGACCCGTGAACCAGGAGGTCAGGGTTAGACTCCCGGCCAGCCAGGCTGCGGGCGCGATCCCCAGTGGGGGCCGTGCAGGAGGCAGCCGGTCCATGATTCCCTCTCATCACTGATGTCTCTCTCTCCCCCCCTTCTTCTCTGAAATCAATAAAAATATATTTAAAAATAATGCTCTGGCCACAGCCGTGCCCTTTGTGGCTACGGGAGGTGGCGGCCCCAGCGCTGGCTGCTGACAGGTGACGGCAGGACCCGGCGGAGAAGCCAGCGGTGACCGGCCCGGAGGCCGTGCTGCCTGCCCGGGGTCCGCCCGCCTGGCACACCCGGAGGTGCGCCCGGGCCAGCTGTGCCAGGAGCCCAAGGACTCCGCGCTCTGGGGCTGCTTCCTGGCCCCGGGTCCTGGGCGGCTGCCCGGGTGGGTGGACCTGTCCGGCCAGGGGAGGGCAGGATGGTCGGCGGGCCCGGCCCCCGCTGGGGAGCCCTCGGCTTGGGGGGGGTGTCTGCTGCCTGGGCACCTGGGGCAGCGGCCCAGACAGGTCCCCCTCGGCCTCGTCCGCATCGTAGTGGCGGCCCAGCTGCCCTCCGCCTGCTGGTCCGAGGCCCAGCCTGAGGCGAGTGATCCCAGACAGCAGGGGCCGGGCCCACCAAGCCTCCGCCCCGTGGGGTCCACGCCCCATTATTCGCCCAGCTGAGGCCCAGCAGCAGGGTTCCCCCCTCACTCGAGGATGGGGCGCAGCCTTCCAGGGCCGGGCTGTGCAGGGCAGTCAGTAGCCCCAGGACACGAAGCCCGAGGGCAGGGGCGGAGTGGAGGGGCTGCCAGGCTGTGTCCCCCAGCCCTCTCTCAGACGCCCCCCAAACCAGGGAACCTAGAGCCAGGAGGGCAATAACCCGCCCCCCTCCAACCACATTCAGGCCCCGTTGGCCCCTCTGATCCCCACTCCTGGCCACGGGCTGGGGGGCTGGCCTGTGCTGAGTGACGGGGGGGGGGGGGAGTTGTCCTCCGTTGTCCCCTCAAACTCTGCTCAGGGTGCAGGCTCATCATACCAGCCCCCACGTGGCCCCAGCTCCCGCAGCGCACGGAGCAGGTGAAGGACTGCGGGACCCTCCCTGCCTCCGTGGCCCTTCCTCGGAACGAGCCATGCCCCTGCCCCGCTGCTCCCGGCTCAGAGGCCTCAGCGCCCCTCCCCCCCAGGCCTCAGCGCCCCCCCAGGCCTCAGCACACCCCCAGGCCTCAGCACACCCCCCCCAGGCCTCAGCGCCCCCCCAGGCCTCAGCACACCCCCCCCAGGCCTCAGCGCCCCCCCAGGCCTCAGCGCCCCCCCCAGGCCTCAGCGCCCCCCCAGGCCTCAGCACCCCCCCAGGCCTCAGCACACCCCCCCCAGACCTCAGCGCCGCCCCAGGCCTCAGCGCCCCCCCAGGCCTCAGCGCCCCCCCAGGCCTCAGCGCCCCCCCAGGCCTCAGCGCCCCCCCACCTCAGCGCCCCCCCAGGCCTCAGCGCCCCCCCAGGCCTCAGCACCCCCCCACCTCAGCACCCCCCCACCTCAGCGCCCCCCCCCCCGCCTCAGCGCCCCCCCCAGGCCTCAGCGCCCCCTGACCTCAACGCCCCAAGCAGCATGGAGCTGCCTGCCCAGTACCTCCCTCACACCCCATCCAACAGCCCGGCTCTGCGCTGCCAGAGGGGAGCATGGCCAGAGGGGAGCGTGGCCGGGCCCAGATCTGAGTGTGGGCACTTGCCCCACTTTTTTTTTTTTTTTTAATTAACGTCAGAGAGGAAGGGAGCCGGCGAGAGAGATGGAAACATCATTGATGAGAGAGAATCATGGATCAGCTGCTCCTGCACACCCCACACTGGGGATCGAGCCCAGGCATGTGCCCTGACCGGAATCGAACCTGGGACCCTTCAGTCCACAGGCTGATGGACTGTCCGCCAGGGCTGGGCAGGTCTCTAGCGGAGAGTGACGGAGAGGCCTGCGAAAGCCCCATCAACGCCTTTTACCGCACCGAGCTCACCTTTTATTCAGCAAAGGGCCTTTTTATTTCGGCTCACAGAATGGAACATTTTGTTTCACGTCTCAGATTTATTTTACACTAGAGGCTGGGTGCACGAATTCGTGCACAGGTGGGGTCCCTCGGCCTGACTGGAGACCGGGGCCTATTCGGGCCCTCTTGCCCAGTCCCACTTGGGACCGATCAGGGCCGGCCGGCTGTGGGGAGGGACCAAGGGGAGGTTGGCTGCGGGAGCGCACTGACCACCAGGGGGGCAGCTCCTGCGTTGAGCGTCTGCCCCCTGGTGGTCAGTGCATGTCATAGTGGCCAGTCGTAATGGTCGCTTAGGCTTTTATATACATAGATTGCTAACACTCCGCCTCACTGTCCTCTGTGACATAGTCTTTGTCTAGTTAGGAAATTTTAATAAGTCAGCAAATGTTTTAAATGTGTTACAGCTGCATTTATAGATATTGTTATACTGAAACCATCTTTTTTTAAAAAATATTTTTATTGACTTCAGAGAGGAAGGGAGAGGGAGAAACATCAACGAGGAGAATCACTGATCAGCTGCCTCCTGCACGCCCCCTACGGGGGGTCGAGGACATGTGCCCTGACCGGGAATTGAACCTGGGACCCTTCAGTCCGCAGGCTGATGCTCTATCCCCTGAGCCAAACCGGCCAGGGCTGCAGAAACCACCTTGAGTCCCACCACGCACAGCGGCCGGGGTCCGCTCTCCCATCCACACCCGGCCGGGGTCCGCTCTCCCGTCCACACCCGGCCGGGGTCCGCTCTCCCGTCCACACCCGGCCGGGGTCCGCTCTCCCGTCCACACCCGGCCGGGGTCCGCTCTCCCGTCCACACCCGGCCGGGGTCCGCTCTCCCGTCCACACCCGGCCGGGGTCCGCTCTCCCGTCCACACCCGGCCCGGGTCCGCTCTCCCGTCCACACCCGGCCCGGGTCCGCTCTCCCGTCCACACCCGGCCGGGGTCCGCTCTCCCGTCCACACCCGGCCGGGGTCCGCTCTCCCGTCCAGGCGGCGCCCGCATCTGGGTTGCAAGTTGCACACGCATCACGGTGGCTGGTGCTGGTGACCCGCGGGCGCCACAGGCTGGACGCCGCCTCCGTGGGTCGGGAGGGGCCCGCAGCACCGATCTGGAGCGAATGTTTCTCTCTGGAGGCGATGGAGGGACCACGCTCCTCCAGCGCGAGGACCTGGGTGCCGTGGGCAGGGCTGTCCGCACGCGCAGGGGAGGTCCTGCGGTTTTTCTTAATTTATTTCATCCAGTTCTCCAGACGTGGCCTCGCCTCCGGACGGATTCCCGTAGGAAACGGGGGACTCCTGACCCAGACGAGAAAGAGGAACGGAGAACGGCCTTGGCAGCAGTGGGCCGAGCCCGCGAACCCGGCACCAGCTCAGGGGGAGCCAGCAGGTCACGGCTGCGCAGAAAGTCTACCAGGGGCGGGCAAACTTTTTGACTCGAGGGCCACAATGGGTTCTTAAACTGGACCGGAGGGCCGGAACAAAAGCATGGATGGAGTGTTTGTGTGAACTAATATAAATTCAAAGTAAACATCATTACATAAAAGGGGACGGTCTTTTTTTTTTTTTTTTTTTTAGTTTTATTCATTTCAAACGGGCCGGATCCGGCCCGCGGGCCGTAGTTTGCCCACAGCTGGTCTAGACACAGCCGCCCTGTGCGGGGATGGTGGGCCGCAGGAGAGGAGGTCCTGCAGCCGGGGCGCGCCAGAGGGTGCCGGGTCCAGACCAGACCAGACACGCTGCGTCACGAACGTGGGAAGCTGGGGAACCGGACAAACGGGCTCGGCCCGCGTGAGCCAGGGCGGAGGAGGACGTCAGAGCTCAGGTGGGTGTCCTAGAGCTATATCTATTCTTACATTTATTTTTACTGATTTCAGAGAGGAAGGGGGAGGGAGAGAGAGACAGACACATCCATGATGAGAGAGAACCATTGATCGGCTGCCTCCTGCACGCCCCCCACTGGGGATGGAGCCCACACCCGGGCCTGTGCCCTGACTGGGAATCGAACCGTGACCTCCTGGTTCATAGGGTGACGCTCAACCACTGAGCCAGGCTGGCTGGGCCTAAAGCTATGTTTTTAAAAAGGTAGATGTATGTGACTCTATAGAGATATTACACTGTGTGTGAAAAAAGATACCGCACACAAACTCAACACGAACGTGATAAATTTGGAAAAATACAGACAGACAAACGCTGGACATCTCTCACATACAAAGGGCTCTTGGAAACGACAAGAAACCGACTTATAAAACCCAACAGACAGACGGACAACATGTACACCAGCCGCTCACAGAAGAGCAAAGACCCAGGTAGACAAGGGTGGACTCCCTGGCTGCCCCCGCCCCGGCTGCAGGCGCCGCTGATGCGCCAGGGCCCAGGGGTCCGGGTAAGGGCTGGGGACCCTCCCCTGCTGATGGTGGAAAGGAGAATCGTCCGGCGCCTTGGGAGGGAGTCTGTCTGTCCACCGTAAATACAATTAAAGCGACGAGTGGACATCAATCGGCAGACGGTGCCCGGGAAGGAGACCCCCGCCAGCGGCCTGGTGCTGCGCTCTTCACGGTGACACAGAAAACCGGGGCTCGGGTACCCCGCACCAAGCGCGGGCGCTGTTTCCCGGCCGCGCCTGTGGCAGCAGATCGCAGCGCCAGCCCTCCTGGAAGTTCCATCGTCATTAGGAGACAGAAAATACGCAACTGGATAACCTAAAACGCCGGCCATGGTGAGTACGAAGACCGAAAGCGTCTCAGGAGCCCTGGCCGGTTTGGCTCAGTGGGTAGAGTGTCAGTCGCGGACTGAAGGGTCCTGGGTTCGATTCCGGTCAAGGGCACCTGCCTGGGTTGCAGGTTCAATCCCTGGCCCCGTAGTGGGCCTGCAGGAGGCAACCGATCGATGTGCCTCTCTCACATCCATCTCTCTCTCTCTCTCTCTCTCCTTCTCTCCCTTCCACTCTTTCTCTTTTTAAAAATTTTAAATATATTGTTGATAGTATTACAGATGTCCCCCCCCCCCAACTCTCTCTCTTAAAATCAATGGGAAAAATATCCTCGAGTGAGGATGAACAAAAACATAATAATAATAAATAAAATAAAAATCAAATGTTGGCCAGTGGTCAGTAGTAAGATAAAACATAACTCGGGAGAGAAGAGGAAATTCAGAAACCATTTCCACCTACAATAGCTCCTACAGGAATGAGCTGTTCGGGGGTGAAGCTCCCGGGGGCTGGGGGCCTCCCACAGGGGCTGGAGGGAGTGAGAGGAGGCGGGTGCGGGCCCGGTAAAGAGATCAGTTCCAGCCCGGCCGGGTGGCTCAGTGGGTGAGCATCACCCATGATCCAGGGGGTCACGGTTCGACTCCCCATCAGGGCACAGGCCCGGGTTGCAGGCTCGATCCCCAGGGTGGGGCGTGCAGGAGGCAGCCGGTCCATGGTTCTCTCGTCATTGATGTTTCTCTCCCTTTCCCTTCCTCTCTGAAATAAAAGTATGAGAGAGAGAGAGAGAGAGAGAGAGAGAGAGAGAGAGAGAGAGAGGTCAGCCCTATCCGGTCCCAGATCTATGAAAACCCCAGCAGGCTCGCCGCCCCGCCCCCCCACCCCCCCATCGCGGGCTGCCTCCTGCACGTGCAGGGTCCAGAGGGGGCGCGGGGTTTGCACGGAGAAGCCCCCCCTCCGCCCCAGCAGCCAGGCGCGGGCGCTATTGCGGCGCGGAGCCGCCAGGGGGCGCGCGGGGTGCGGGGCGCCCAGCGCCGGGGAAGGGGCTCCCGGTGCAGACCCCAGAGCGGGACCGGCGCCCGCGGCCTCAGGGTGACGTGGGACGCCCCGCCCGGCGGCCCCGACCGCACAGCTGCCCTGGGAACCCCCGTGGGAGCTTTAAGGCGCTGGGCTTCCTCCGCAGAACCGGGCGGTGCGACCCACGGCCCCGCCTCCTGGGGTCGGGGCACCCCCAGCCCCCCGCCCGGCCCGGCCCTCCCCAGCTCCCCTGAGGGCTGTCCACACCGCCCAGGGCCCGTGGTCAGACCCACGTCCAGAACCGGACCCTCCATGGCGCCGGGCACTGGGAGGAAAAATCAAAGCCCACAGCGGCTGCCAGGCGTGTGCCCTCCCGCCCCCCATCCCTCAGCCGCCTCGCTGCGCCCCAACACCCAGCAGGCTGCCCGCATCGCCCGCCTCTGCCCAGAGGTCCCAGGCCGCGCCCTCGCCCCGCCTCCTGGAGCCCCACGCGGGCTTCTGCCAGGCCCGACCACGCGTGCCCAGTGCACCTGCGCCCGGTCCCTGCCTGCGCTCCACGTGGGCGCCCCTCAGCTGCTGCCTCCCGCCCCTCCCCCGCCCCCCTCCCCCCCTCCCCGCTCCCCCCCCCCCCCCGCCGGCTCAGCCCGCACAGCAGGTCGCCGAGTCCGGTCGCACGGACACGGGCGCAGGGCCCGCAGGCGCAGAGAGGGTAGCGAAGTACCACTGAGGTCCCGGTCAAGGTTCCTGAACCTCCCTGCGCGCCCTCCCTCCCTCCCTCCAACCACCTCCCTGTGCGCCCACCGAACACCACCTGTCCGTCAGGCACCCACCCTCCACCTGCCGGTCCCCGGAGCCCCCCCCCCCCGCCCCGGGGTGTAAACTCCTGCGCCCGCTCCGGCCCCTCCTCACCTGCAGCTCCGTCCCGGCCGAGGCGGCCCACGATGCGCGGGCATCGGGATGGTCCGGGAGTTCAGAGGAATTGGTGGGGTTGTTTCATTCTCTGATTTTTAAAATTGATTTTAGAGCGAGGAAGGGGGAGGGAGAGAGAGAGAGAGAGACATCCATGGGTTGCCTCCCATACACACCCCAGCGGGGACCAAGCCCACAAGCTGGGCATGTGCCCTGGCCGGGAACCAAACTGCTGACCGTCTGGTGCCCAGGGCGACGCGCAACCAATAGAGCCCCCGCCGGTGAGTCTCCGCTGTCGGACGCCCTGTAGGCCCCTTTGCTGCCACGGCCCTGGCACCAGCACAGCCGGGACCGGCCTCAGACGCGTGGCGAGGCGGGCGGTGCGGCCCTCAGCCCGGAGCCGCGGCCCTCTCCCCGTCCCTCCCCGTCCCTCTCCCCGTCCCAGGCCCGTCCTCAGCCCCCGCCCCCCACCCTCAGCCTGGCCCTCCTGCATAGGAGGGTGCACAGGGGGGTGGTTGGATGGATGGACGCCCCTCACAGCCTCCTGGACCACCCTGCCTGCTCCCTAACGCTGCCCCCCCCCCATTCTGCAAACAAGCCCCGTGCGGGGTGACCTCTGTTCTCTGCCACCCTGGGCGCTCGTCCCCAAGGGCACATGCCCCTCCGTCCTGTCCCCTGGGCGCGGCTGCTCTAAGAGCCCCCCTTTCAGAAACAGCAGGGGGAGTGGGCACAGCTCCGAGGTGGCGGGCGCACGGCTGGGGGCCTGGTGCAGTGCCCGGGCACGTCTCACTGCATTTCACACGGGCTCTGCAGCGCCCGCACTGCTGGGGTGACGCAGGGCGAAACCGTGTCCTCTCGCCACCAACGCCGTGCCCCGTCGGGCCAGGCCTCTCCCTGCCTGTCTTCCCCCCAAGGCCTCCCGCACACGGGCAGGTGTGGGGGTGAGGATCATGGCCCTGGTTGCTAGGTCGTTCTGATGCCTCCTGACGGGGCAGGGCGGGGTCTGGGCCGGAGGTTCAGTGTCTCTTCAGGATGCGGGAGCCTCATGGGAGCAGGTTCTGGGGCCAGCCTCTCACTCACGCAGACAGTGCGGCCCAATGGGCTGGTCCTTAGCCGCTGGGTTGGTCTGGGGGGAGGGTGTCTGTAACAAGGACCACAGTGGGCCGCCTATTCTCATCCATACTTTAAAAAAAAAAACACCATTTTTATTGATTTCAGAGAGGGAGAGGGAGAGAGAGAGAAACATCAATGATGAGAGAGAATCATGAATCGGCTGCCTCCTGCCCACCCCCCACTGGGGATGGAGCCCACAACCTGGGCATATGCCCTGGCAGGGAATCGAACCCTGACCTCCTGGCTCATAGGTCGAGGCCCAACCACGGAGCCACGCTGGCGGGTCTCTCCCATTCTGAGGTCAGAAGTCAAGGTGCCCCAGGGCGGGCGGGCTCCCTCCGGGCTCCGGGACCTTCCTGCCTCCTCCAGCTGCGGGTGGCGGCCCTCAGTCCTGGGCTGGCGGCTGCGGCACCTCCACCTCTGTCCTCGTCACATGGCGTCCTCCCTGGTGTCTGTGTCCCAGTTTCCCTCTGCTTAGAAGGTCACCCTGACAGCCTCCTCCCGACTGGATCGGGTCTCATTCCGGTACCAGGGTAGGACTCAGTGCAGCAGCGTGGGGGTGGTGGCGGGACCCAGCACGGAAGCCCCTCCAGCCCCTTTAAGCAGCGATGGACTCCCACGGAGCCGGGGATGGCTCAGATCAGGCTGAGCTTCCGGGAACAGTGCCAGGCCCCCTGCCAGAAGGGGCTGCTGCCCCACAGAGCCCGGAGTTCTGTCTCTGCAGCAGGAAGCTGCCAT